>NC_066585.1:98276255-98610898 GCF_024323335.1 Lathyrus oleraceus
AAATGTTGTTTCTACCTCCAAGCCTCTGGAGCTTCTTCACATTGACTTATTTGGTCCTGTGAAAACAGCATCAGTCAATGGAAAGAAGTATGGACTTGTAATCGTTGATGATTACAGCCGCTGGACATGGGTAAAATTCCTAAAGCACAAGAGTGAGTCTCACTCTGTATTCACCAGTTTCTGTTCTAAAGTGCAAAAAGAATTTGACTCTAAAATTGTTAGAGTCAGAAGTGATCATGGTGGAGAATTTGAAAATAAAGATTTTGAAGAACTATTTGATTCTAATGGAATATCCCATGATTTCTCCTGCCCTAGAACTCCACAACAAAATGGAGTTGTAGAGAGGAAGAATAGGACACTCCAAGAAATGGCCAGAACCATGATCAATGAAACAAATGTAGCAAAGCACTTTTGGGCAGAAGCTGTAAATACAGCGTGTTACATTCAGAATAGAATCTCTATTAGACCTATTCTGGATAAGACTCCCTATGAACTGTGTAAGGGAAGAAAACCCAACATTTCATATTTTCATCCTTTTGGATGCATTTGCTTTATATTAAATACTAAAGAACATCTGAACAAGTTTGATTCCAAAGCACAGAAAGGTATTATGTTAGGATACTCAGAACGCTCTAAAGGCTACAGAGTATACAACACAGAAACCAAAATTGTGGAGGAATCAATTCATGTTAGATTTGATGATAAGCTTGACCCTGAAAAGTCAAAGCTAGTTGAAAAGTTTGCAGATTTAGAGATCACTCTGGTAGAATCTGAGAAAACTCCAGAAGCAACTGTCACTCCAGACTCTGAAGAAATTAAATCTCCAGAAATTCCAAGGAAAGTCAAGAGTCGTAGCAACGTATCTGAAGATTTGATTTTGGGAAACAAAGATGAACCTGTTAGAACCAGATCTACCTTCAGAACTTCTGAAGATATTCCTCTGGGACTAGTGTCTCTGATTGAGCCTACGTCCTGTGATGAAGCTCTTCAAGATAACGATTGGGTGGCAGCTATGCAAGAAGAGTTAGATCAATTCTCCAAGAATGATGTCTGGGATCTCGTTCCTAAACCCAGAGGCACTCATGTCATTGGAACCAGATGGGTTTTCAGAAACAAACTGAACGAGAAAGGAGAAGTTGTCAGAAACAAAGCACGACTGGTAGCTCAAGGTTATAGTCAACAAGAAGGTATTGATTATAATGAAACTTTTGCTCCAGTCGCAAGGTTAGAGTCTATTCGTCTTCTTGTATCTTTTGCTATTAATCATTCTATCAAATTATACCAAATGGATGTCAAGAGTGCATTTCTTAATGGTTATATTTCAGAAGAAGTGTATGTAAATCAACCTCCTGGTTTTGAAAACTCAAATTTTCCAGAACATGTTTTCAAACTTAAGAAATCCTTATATGGACTTAAACAAGCTCCCAGAGCTTGGTATGAACGCTTAAGTAATTTTCTTCTGGAACAAAATTTTATCAGAGGGAAAGTTGATTCTACACTCTTCTGTAAAAATCATAAAAATGATCTCATGATATGCCAAATTTATGTTGATGACATTATTTTTGGTTCTGCTAATATCTCTGTTTGCCAAGAATTTTCTAAGTTAATGCAGGCAGAATTTGAAATGAGTCTAATGCAAGAACTAAAGTTCTTTCTGGGAATTCAAATCAATCAAACTCCAGAAGTCACGTACATTCATCAAAGCAAGTACATTAAAGACGTTCTAAAGAAGTTTGATATGTCTGAATGCAATTCTGCAAAGACTCCCATGCATCCAACTTGCATTCTGGAGAAGGAAGAGGTAAGCAACAAGGTTTGTCAGAAGCTCTATCGAGGTATGATAGGCTCTCTTCTCTATCTGACTGCTACTCGTCCTGATATTCTCTTTAGCGTCTGTCTTTGTGCCAGATTCCAATCAGATCCTAGAGAATCTCATTTAACAGCTGTTAAGAGAATTCTTAAGTATCTGAAAGGAACCCCTAACCTGGGCCTGATGTATGAGAAAACATCAGAGTATAGGCTTTCTGGTTATTGTGATGCAGATTATGCAGGAGATAGAATAGAACGAAAAAGTACATCTGGAAATTGCCAGCTTCTGGGAAACAATCTAATCTCCTGGGCTAGCAAAAGACAGTCAACTATCGCTCTATCAACTGCAGAAGCAGAATATATCTCAGCATCACTGTGCACAACTCAGATGCTCTGGATGAAACATCAGCTAGAAGATCTACAAATCTTTGAGAGTAACATTCCTATCCTTTGTGATAATACTGCTGCTATTTGTTTGAGTAAGAATCCCATTTTACATTCCAGAGCCAAACACATAGAAATAAAACATCATTTTATTAGAGACTATGTTCAGAAAGGGATAGTAACGCTGAAGTTCATTGATACAGAACATCAATGGGCAGATATCTTTACTAAGCCTCTAGCTGAAGATAGATTTCGTTTCATCTTAGAAAATCTGAACATTAAAAATTGTCCTGAGTAAAATTTGGCTCTGAACATGTAAAATGAGACTCTGATAAAAACAAATATACTTCTGCCTCTGACTCTGATACTTCTACCAAGTTAAGAAGATATCTGAGTTAGAAATCTTCAGAAATCCTTTGGTATTCCTGAAGATCAGAAACATCAACACGTGGGGAACATGCGTCTAACCCTAGAACTTCTAGACAGCTGTCAAAAGAAATCAAAGGTCAGAACGCTTGAAATCTCCTTGAGCAGTGTGCTTACTGTTGGGATTAGACATTCATTAATGAGCTGTAATCATTTTTCCCCCAAACGTGCTATTTTGGTTTTGTGCTAACGCTGGTATGTGTGTCGTTTTGCATGTGTTTTTACCCTTAGTATATAAACACTTTTCTCACATTTCACACACTTATCACTCTCACTCACTCTTAAACCCTAAACCCTCTCTCGAAGTTTTCTCTGCAACCTTCTCAGTTCTTCATCTTCTTCATCAATCTTCGTCATGAATCCTCAAGAGCAAGCAGTTTTTAACTTCTCCCAACAAATGGAAGCTGCTTCTAACCCCCAAACCTCAAACACTCAAACACCCATGGTTGTAGATGTTACCACGACCCCAGTTTACAAAGAACCTCACATTTTGGAACGTGAACAACACATTCATCTTTCAACTCCCTTTGAAGGTTTGGATGTACTGTGTGAATCGCTGGTGGATTTTGAGAATTTGAAAAGAAATGGCGTTGATTTAACTGAAGATCTTCGCAAGCAAGGTTGGGAAACCTACTTCAACAGATTGTATGGTCCAATCTATCCTCTTCTGGTGAAAGAATTCTGGAGATGTGCAGATGCTGATGATGAGTTCATCGTTTCTTTTGTTCTGGGAGTGAAGATCATTATCACAGAAGCGTCTATTGCTTCTTTGCTGAATATGGAAAAGCTGGAGGTAAAAGGATTTACAACATTCCTCCAAGGTCCAAGCGCATCACAGAAGTCATTAACCCTACAATCTTCAAAGCAAATGTTGAAGGAAACCCATCTAAGAACAAGGAGCTTCATCAGAACCTCCGAGTTTGGCTGAAGATTATTCTGGGAACAATCCATCATCGTCCAGCCTCCAACTCTTCAGATTACATAAATGCTGATCAGAAATGCATCCTCTACTGTATTCAGAAGGGTATTCCAATCAACCTCCCTGTTCTCCTCTTCAGATATCTGAGGGATTCAGTCAGAGAAACAAGGAATAATATGAAGCCCAGATCCTACATTCCTCTGGGAAGATTGCTCTCTGACATCTTCATTGAGCATGGGCTGGTAGATGCTCTGGAGAAGACCAGATGTATGGATGATCTGGCAATTGACGTTGGAAAGCCTCTGAATGCCAAAAATCTGAGGAGTATGGGAATCATCAAAGACATCAGAGTCAAGCCCACTATGAATGTGACCTGGGAAGCTCTGAAGGATCAGAGGAAGATGCCTCATGGCCTTGAAAGGTTCTTCAAGAATGAACCCAGAGATGCCATTGCTATCTACCTTCAGGATCGTCTGGATGAAGGCATTGATATCTCTGATTTCCGCCTTGAAGACTGTCTGGACTCTGTAGAAGATCTGGTCAGATACAAAAGAGGTCTTTCTGAGAAGAAGATAGCTGAGGAAGCAAGGAAGGCAAAGAAAGCCAGACTTGGAGAAACCTCTGGCACCAAAGCTTCAGCACCTCTGAATGTCTCTTCTGGTAAGTCCCTTCCTCCTGTCTCTTCTGAATCTGTAATGGCTTCCTCCAACCCTCTCTCCTCTCAACCAATATTTACAACCTCAGAAATACCACCTTCAATCACCAGAACCTCTCAACCTCCACCTGTTCTAAAAATTGCTCGTACTTTTACAACAACCTCTGACCCTAATCAACTATATCACCACAGCTCTTCATCATCCTCTGATTATGAATCACCCCCTTACCTTTCCCCTTCTTCTGACCAAGAGTTCTCTGATCATGAGTCCTCTGATCAAGAACACTCTGACCCAAACTCCCCAACAATAGCTGAAATCTATGCTAAAAATTTCGCCCCACAAACTCAAACACAATCTGAAGTAACCTCTCCCCTCCGAACTTCTCTTCCACAACAAACAACCACCATCTCCTCTGAAAATCAAACCTCACTTCCACCACAAACAACCACCACACCCTCTGAAACCCAACCACCTGTGATTCAACCATCTGAACCTTATATCACTCCACCACTTATTCCCGCTGTACCTGGACCAGACTCTGACCCTTTAGACCTAAATCCATTATATGCTTCTTCTCCTAGTCTTCAACCAGACGCAGATTCTGAACTTCAAGCAGAATCTGAACCTCAACAAACTGAACCTCAACCTCTAAATCTCAGCCCTCAAAACTCTCCACCTCATTCACCTGAACCTGAACCTAAAATTATCATACCTACCCTTGAGGAGGCCATTATACAGGTTGCAGAAGCTTCAGTCCAGAAGATCAAGTCTCTGGCTAAAAACTCTGAAGTAAGTGATGATCCTAAATCTGTTAGGACACACTGGAACAGAGTCATTAGTTGGATGACCTCTGAGTCTTATAGGCTGAAGAGTATCTCTGAACAAGTCAGAAATGGCTACATCAGAGACTCTGAGGAAAGACTCCAAGAGAGACTGGCTAGAGAAGCTGAGGCCAGAAGGTTAGAGGAAGAGAGACTGGCTAGAGAAGCTGAGGCCAAGAGATTAGAAGAAGAAAGATTGGCTAGGGAAGCTGAAGAAGAAGCTAAGAGATTGGAAGAAGAACGCCTGGCAAAGGAAGCAGAACTTCTGAGAATTCAGGAAGCTGAAGCCAAGGCTAAGGCAGATGCAGAAGCCCAAGCTGCTGCTGAAGCTGAAGCTCAGCAGGCTCTGATTCAGGGGGAGTCTTCCTCTGCGATCCCTCTGATTCTTAACACTCTGAAGGAGATCAAGCAAGATCAGAAAGAGATCAAGCAAGATCAGAGTGAGCTCCGGGCAAGGATGGACAAGCAAGACGCTCTGAATGAAAACCTCCAGAATATGTTTGCTATGCTACTACAGAGACTTCCTCCTCCTCCAAACCCTTAGGCACTTAGGATTTCTTTTGTTTGCCTAGTGTTTTTGCTTCTTTCTTTTCTTTTTAGCTCTGATATTTCTGTTGAATCTGATGTTTTGACTGCTGCTTGCCTTTGTGCTTTTGTTTAATGAAGTGTTTTTCTCTCTATTATTCTTTTTATGTTTTATGCCTTTTTGATTATGCCAAAAAGGGGGAGAAATTATTAAATAGCTCTGATGAAAACTATGTCTAAAACCTTAAGCATTCTGCAACAATTGTAGAAATAGTTCTGATAAAATTAGCTCTGATTAAATAATAGCTCTGATTAAATAGTTCTAACATTAAATTAAGAAATTGCAGAAAGTTTTCAGAAATCTTATTGCTTGGAAAGCTCTGGTAAGAACTTCTGAACTCCCTAGTACTAACTCAGGGGGAGCTTTTGTCTATCTGATCTAATATTTTTCATGTTTCATCTGATAATTTTATTTGTTTTGTCATCATCAAAAAGGGGGAGATTGTAAGAACAAAAATAGTTCTACAATAGATTCCATGATTTTGATGATAACAAAGGATGAAACCAAAAGTGGTACCCTAACGAAAAGTTTCTAAGTGTGCAGGGTTCTAAAGAAAGAAGAAACAAATCTGATGATGTCATCAGATGCAAAACAAGATCAGATGCAAAATCTCAAGTATCAGAAGCATCTAAAAAGGAATCTCATTCAAGAAGCTCTGACTCTGGACAAAACTGCAAGTATCAGAAGCATCTGAACATGAAGTAAAGTCTAGAAGCTCTGACTCTGAACAAATGCCTTCTGTAAATTCTGAAGTTATCAGCGATTTCTGAACTCTCAAGAGATAACATCAGAAGCCAGTTTCTCCAGATACACAAAGACTCTAATCAGAATTGTTAATCATGATGAAGTAACGTTTAAGCCAAGTTAAAGTTCTGCAAATGGATTTCCTCAATTAGAAAGAGACGTTAATCTCCACTTCCAAGAGAGAAGATACTAATTGTGGTAAGTAGTCACTTCTAAGTGAAAAAGTCTACTGCAGAAGCTATTAATGGAATGGCGTAACTACATCTAAATATCCAACAGATTCAACGCTACTTCAACTCTACTTCAACTCCTATAAATAGAGAAGAAATCTCATTCAGAAAACACGGAGAAATCACTAGCCAAAACTATACTGAAATCATATCACGCTCAAGAAAAACATCTTTGTTCTTCAAAGATTTTCACTAAGCTTTTGCTTATCAAGTGAAAAATTGTTCTTAAGTTTGTAATATTTGCTTTCTTAGAAGCATTCTAGATTACACATCTTGTATCTTATTTTTATTTGATTTCCTCAAGTGACTCTTTGTAGTCTGTAGACTTGAGAGGACTAAGAGATTTTCTTCTCTCTTAGGGGTTGTTTGTAATCTTTCAAGATTAGTGGATTAAGTCCTTGTTGAAGGCGAAATCACCTTGGCCGGGTGGACTGGAGTAGCTTTGTGTTATAAGCGAACCAGTATAAAATCATTGTGTGATTTCATTTTGCAAAAGCGCTTATTTTTCAAACAATTCAAACCCCCCCTTTCTTGTTTTTCTCACCTTCACTTTCAACTGTCTAGAAGCATAAGCTACAACTTTACCATTCTGCATCAAAACACCACCAAGACCCATCAAAGAAGCATCACAATAGACAACGAAGGACTCACCAGGATTAGGCAAGATCAACACTGGAGCACTGGTCAACCGCCTCTTCAACTCCACAAAACTCGCTTCACAAGCTGCATCCCACACATACACTTGACCCTTCTTAGTCAACTGCGTCAACGGCAATGCCAACCTAGAGAAGCCTTCAATAAATCTGCGATAATAACCAGCTAACCCTAGAAAACTGCGTATCTCAGTAGCAGACTTCGGAGTCTCCCACTGTAATACGGCATCAACTTTAGCAGGATCAACAGAAATCCCACCACTCGAAATCACATGGCCAAGGAAACTCACTTCCTTCAACCAGAACTCACATTTAGATAACTTTGCATATAATTTCTTTTCTCTTAACACCTGCAAAACAATTCTCAGATGTCCTGCATGCTCTTCTTCCGTCTTAGAATATATCAATATATCATCTATGAACACCACAACAAAATTATCAAGGTACGGATGAAATATACGATTCATATATTCCATAAATACACATGGAGCATTAGATACACCGAACGGCATCACAGTGTATTCATAATGACCATACCTCGTACGGAAAGCAGTCTTCGCAATATCGTCTGACTTCACTCGGATCTGATGATAACCCGACCGCAAATCAATCTTACTGAAAACATGAGCTCCGACCAACTGGTCCATCAAATCATCAATCCTCGGCAATGGATACCGATTCTTGATAGTCACCTTATTCAACTGCCGGTAATCGACACACAACCTCATCGTACCTTCTTTCTTCTTCACTAACAATACTGGTGCACCCCAAGGAGAAACACTTGGACGCACAAACTTCTTCTCAAGCAATTCTTCAAGTTGCTTCTTCAATTCAACTAATTCAGTTGCCGACATTCTATAAGGAGACATCGACACTGGACTCGTACCTGGTACTAAGTCAATGGCAAATTCGACTTCACGTTCTGGAGGTAATTCACTTACATCCTCCGGAAACACATCTCGAAATTCACAGACAACAGGCAAATCTACACTCACCACTTTCTTATCCGATTGCAGAGACGCAAATAAAGCGAATATCTGAGCTTCATTTTTCACAAAATCCCCCACCTGCCTAGCAGATAGAAATCTTGCCTCATCATTCTCACCAACTTCAGAAAACCGCACCGTCTTCTCATAGCAGTTGATAATCACGCCATAGAATTCTAGCCAATTCATTCCCAGAATAATATCAATTTGGTGCAAGGGTAAGCACACCAAATCAACCACGAACTCTCTCTCAAAGATCGTCAAATGACAACCTCGACAGACAACAGAAGTATTCACAGAACCATTAGCAGGAGTATCTATCACCATACTTCCTCCTAGGGACGACATAATCACACCAATCCTGGTCGCACACTCATACGAAATAAACGAATGGGTAGCACCAGTGTCAACAATAGCAAGCAATTCAACATTATTAATCAAGCAAGTACCTTTAATCAGATTATCTTCTTTAGGAGCTTCAGCCCCACTCAGAGCAAACACCCTACCAGTAGTATGAGCTGCAGTAGCCGCCTTCTTCGGTTTCGAGCACTGCGAACTGATATGGCCTTTCTCGCCACAATTAAAACATGTCGGACCAGCATCCTTACATTCCGTAACTCTATGACCAGCCTAACCGCATCGGAAACATCTCAGCACTTTCTTGGCACAGCTATCAGCACGGTGGCCTGGCTCGCCACACTTGAAACATTTACCAGCTATGGGAGATCCTCCCCCACTTGGCTTCTTCGCATCTACCACTTTCTGCTTACCTTTACCATTCGGAGATGCATAAGGACTACCACGATCCTTATTCTTCTTCTCACTAAGACTCTTGTAGTGAGCAGTCCTAGCCTTGCTATCTTCATCAAATATCCTGCACTTGTTAACCAGTGTAGGAAACCTACGAATCTCCTGGTAACCAATGCCTTGTTTGATCTCGGGACGCAACCCGTTCTCAAACTTGACACACTTGGATTCCTCAGCATCAACATTATTATAATGAGGACAATACTGCACCAGCTCCTCAAACTTCGAAGCGTAATCAGCAACAGACATGTTACCCTGCTTCAGTCCCAGAAATTCCATCTCCTTCTTACATCGCACATCAGCAGGAAAATATTTCTCTAGAAAGACCGTCTTGAACCTTTCCCAAGTCATCTCAGCACCTGGTACTTCAATCCTCTGGCGAGTGTTATCCCACCAGTTTTCAGCCTCTTCAGATAACATATGCGTACCAAACTGCACCTTCTGTGCTTCAGTACACGTCATCACCCGGAAAATCTTCTCAATTTCCTTCAGCCAAATCTGAGCACCATCTGGATCATAGCGCCCCTTGAATGTAGGAGGGTTATTCTTCAGAAACCTTCCCAAATTCCTAAACTCGTCGACCGGCGGATTCTGCTGCGCCTGCATAGCCTGCGCCATAGCAGCCAAAGCCTCAGCAATCGCACGGTCATTTTCTCCAGCCATACTCTGCACGACACAACTACAACCGTTAAATATCGACAGTGTCATTTACACTAATCGACCAACAGGGAAAACATCACATTATGACTCGACTGGACTGACCATGCTCTGATACCACTAATGTAACACCCTTCTACCCAAACGACATATTTAAATAGATTATCAGAGTACAACATGTAGAAGAGTGTACATTTCTTACAACATAACAATTATCGCATCACAACATAAAACATATTATTTATTTTATTAAAACTTCGCAGCGGACAACAACATTAATATTATCATTCATCATATAACAATTCATAATAATGGTTCAACATTATCTCAACAAAACATCTCAACATGTTAGTCATCATAAACAACGTAAATAATAATCAATTATCTATCGAATCCCATAACCCCGGTGTCACATGACCAGAGCATTTGACTCGACTCCGTAGAATAACTCTACACTTATTCTTCAAACCTCAACAATAGCTACTCCTCTTTATCTGCACATTGCTCATCATAGATGAACATAAACACATGCAGAAGGGGTGAGAATTACATTATTAAATAATAATATAACGACAGAAATATAAACATAAATATACTTCACATATGCCAACACAGCTCATCATAATCATCATAATCAACATACTCATGAACATCAACAAAACAACATATCAAATGCAATGCACACACCCATGCATGACTCAACACGACTCGGTATACCCATTTTGTGACCAACTACAGGATCACCACTCCCAGATTCATCACCATAGAATCCGAGTTCCCCGCAAGGAACCAAGCCTCTCAACAAGCCCGGAGTCAACAACATCATTGGAACTCAGTCCGTTCATCACTAGGCATCGGCCTTTCATGAATGCATGCACACCAAGCATGCATCATAATCAACATAGCAACAACAGCATCATATAGTCATGTTATCATCATCATTAACACATTCTATCACAAAAGCATATCACATCATGCCACATAATCAAACACAGTATTATCACACTCTACTAATATCTATACCACTCAAAGCAACGGGAAATGATCCCTCGTATACTATGCATCAGCTAAGTTACCTCGCTCAGCCTAAACAACCAAAAACTGCACAACAACAGCCCAGGAAAGACCACAAGTCTGCCCATACGCGTATTGCCTATGCCCATACGCGTATTGCCCACGTCTGACCAAATCCATACGCGTATTGCCCATATCCATACGCGTATGCTACGCGTATCACATTCCCATACGCGTACCAACAGAGACCAAAACACGTTCAAAACATCATCTTCCTCATCCATACGCGTATTGCCTAGTGCCATACGCGTACCAGCAATCTCATACGCGTATTGCCTAGTGCCATACGCGTATGACCAGAAACCAGATTTCCAGATCTGCAATGGCTTTTTCTGCTACGAGATCTATCCAAATTCATCCTTCCACAGTCCAAATTTCACACAAAATCATTCATATCATCTAATACAAATAGTCCCCTATTCGATTTCACAAATCCTAACATCATTGCATATAATTTCTACGAATTCCTTCGATTAAAATCCCCATTTTCGTTCATCCAATATTTCACCATTTTCAGCATATTATTGTTTAATAAGGTTCAGACCCCTTACCTCTTTGGATTGAAGGAAGCTCTGAGCAATCTTTGGCCTTTTCCTCTTCCTTCTCTTTCTCTTCAGCGTTTCTCCCCCCTTTCTCTGACTCTGAGGCAAAACACGTGAAAACAACCTGAGTCCTCACTTTGGCCTCTTTTATCCAATTTCCACTTTTACCCTTCCACTCTTCATATTCCCTTTATTTTATTTATTTAATTATTATCAAAATAAATAACATCTATAGTAATAATAAAAATAATCCAATAATTCAACTTTATTTAATTAAATTAATAAAATAATATTAACTCAATTAAATAATTCTCTTATTTTAATCGGGGTGTTACACTACGTAGGTACAAACTCTCTCCATGTTTCAGATCAAGTCCAGAGATGTGGCAACAACTATTGATCTTGAAGTAGGTGTCGGAGAATCGCGTCTGTATGACCCTTATCCTAGCCTAAAATTCCCACAACCCACAACATGAGCATCCAGTGTAATCATTACATAAATTATTATCATGCATAAATCACGTTGTTTCACTCATTTATATGGCATAACATGAAGCCTCGCAAATGAGAAAAGTCAAAGTCCAGTTCTTATTGGCACACCCAAAGTCAAATCTTTGCTTGGAAAATCGCAAAACTCCCGTTACATTACATCCATTCTCAACGGGATTTTTTGGATACTTTGGCATTTAATCCTCTTCTACCTCGAATACCCAAAAAGCTCTTTCAATTCGTGCGTTCAAGTTTAAGAAGATTAAATATGGATAGCTATCATACCCCAATATTTTCCCTCCCTTTTTCATTTTTTCATCCAACCTTGGGCTTGAGAGTCATTTGTATTCATTCATACCCCATTCATATGCATCATTCATTCATGCTAACATTAACAATTGAGAATCATAGATTCAAAGCTTGTGGCTTGCAAAGCTAGGGTTTATGTGTGGATTAAACTTTAAAGGCGTGACTTGGCTCTTCATCTGATCATAGGGGATGTGAAACCCTAATTTCTTGGTTTTTGAGGCATGGAATTAAGAAAGCTTCATCATGCCACTCCTTAGGGCTTTCAAACCCTATTTTCTTGGTGATTTGGTTATGGGGCCTTATGGATGTTCTCTGAGCTTGGTCTTGGCTATCAAAACCCTAATTGGGGGTTCACACATTGAAGATTTGTTTGTGAGGCATCATGATTGATTCAAAGACCTTGGTTGAAGGGTATGCCTCATGAAATCCTAATAAAGGAGGATATGGTCCTAAGGTACCTTATGGCTTGACTTTTCATCTAGATGGCCTCCAAACCCCAGTTTAATCTAATTCTTCACCCATTATGTGTTTGAATCCCTTGCTTGATCAAGGTCCCCCAATAACCTTTTGTTCATGGTTCATTCATGTTGATTACTTGGTTTTGGTTCCATTTTCATTTATGCTTAAGCCCATTGGTCATAGATCAAGTCTTTGATCCTACAACATCCATTTTTGCTTCAATTCCATGCCATTTCATCTGGTCGTTTCAAGTTCCTAGTCCATAACTTGCTTGGTTTCACCTGGTCAATGTTGTTCAAGTCCATTTCATACCATTGTCATGCCATTGGTGCCTAGTCTATGAATCATTGGTTAGGTCATAGTATATCTTGATACTTGCTAAGATATTGGGTTCATGCTCATCATTGTCCATTCAAGTTAATTTAATTCATGTTAATGGTTCATTCATGTCATAGTATTTTTCATCATTCATGTTAATCTAAAGTCATGTTCATAGTTCATTTCAATCTATTTCAAGTCATGGTTAAGCAATGGATCAAATTCACTACAAGTATCAAATTCATTCATAAACAAGTGCCAACTTCATTCATAAACAAGTGTCAATTTCATTCATATACATCAAATCCCATCATTACAAATAAGATGTCCATTAAATGAAAAATTACAAATTTTGGCAACTTTGACCAAGTGTTGACTTTGGTCAACATTTGACTTTTTGGTCAACTTTGAACAAAGTCTACTCACATCTTCCCTAAACCTAATGCTAATTGCTTCATGCTAATCTTCCATTTCAATTCCATGATTAATTGTTGCTTCACGAAGCAAGTTTTCTTCTTCAAGTCATACTTTGTTCATTTTGCCACATGATAATGCCTTGTAATGGTAACTTATCCTATGAGCAAACCTGCAAGTAAATGCAAGACTACAAGCTACCATCAAGGCCAAGCAATGCACAACATGAACACACACCGAAGTCTGAACCAACATAAACCAATTAACCACATGTTTCTAAACATTTATGCTAACAGTCATGTCATGCATAAGCAATACATCACACAAAACTAATCCATGGCATCATGCATTGCACCAAGTAAAAACATCAGTGAGCAGCGCACATTTCAAGGCATTGCATACAAGTCAGGATCATATTCATTCAAATAAATACTAGTTGCATTTAAAGTTATCAGCCCATGACATGATACAAATGTGTAGAACCATTGTATGGCAGGGATAAGCATGTTTTGTTCAAGACTATGGCAGCAGTTCATGTACATGGAATCATATTCATATTAGTTAGCATCATGTTCAAGAAATTCATCATGGCAAGGACATTTGATTCTAAGTAAGCTAAATGTTACTTACCTAGCAGCCAAACCTAACAAAGTCGTGACCTTTAGAACTACAGCAACAACAACATTAACACAACATCATTGGCTTCACTCAAAGCAAGCATCATCATGGCAGGCCCATCCCAGCATAAACCTGCAATGCCCAAACATCATCCTATAACAACAATGCACAATAAGGTCAACAGTATCACATAGCAACAAGCAAAGAAAATAACAACATTCCCAATACATATACATCAACTTTCATATTCAAATCACAATGGCAATGCATATAAACAAGTTCTTAGCTCACCATTTAACTTACAACTAACTGACCATTCACACCTGTAATTGACAAATCCAACAAAAGAAAAACCTATAGGTCTGTGAAATGGTACATGCAATTGGAAGTCATTCTCGATTCCACCTGCCACCTGCAACACTTTCAGACACGAATCCACTTGCAATTTTCCACACTGAGCACATTAAGACACAACTTGCAACATGTTTAGCAGGTCATCAACATAATTCTAAATGACTTCGATCCAATTATCACATGAAAAAACCGGTCATAACAAACTGAGTAACTGAATTCAACATTAATTAACTCCACAACTAACTTCTGAATTTCATTGGAATTTTGGATGCATTTCAGTTGCATTTCATAACATAAATCAAAGCCTATAAATCACTCCCCTTTATTAACTCAAGGGACATATACACACTCACTCTGAAAATTCCAGATTTTTGATCTCTCTTTGATCTCAATTCTCTCCCTCACTCAGAGCTTGTTTTCCAAAACTCCATTGAAGCTTCAATAAGAGTGAGCTAAACCACTCTTTTAGTCCCTCACAATACCAATTTTGATTCTCACAGAAATGCAGAAGAAGAAGTGAAATATTGAAGAAGAATTAAGATGGTGAGTTACCTGGTTCAAGTGATTTTCCCTTGTTGTGTCATCTTCTCTGATCTAACACTTCGCCAGAGCAATTCTCAGCTTGGAAGGTATGTTCATCTTCACCATTTCTTTGTAATTAGGTTATCATGTTGTAGCTTTCATCAAGGCGGATCAAAACCCTAACATGTAGGGCTCTGAATCTTGCTATTCGCTATGTAATTTGTGGATGAATTTTTAGGGTTCTTGAGGTGTACAATATGGTTAGGACTTTAGATGTGAAATTTTGAGAAAATAGTGACAGATTCATGGTCAGGAGAACGAGACGAGGCCGGTGATATGTTTGATTTTTGTTTTTGGCGGCCATCACCGCTGGAAGCGATTTGCGGCGCGGTGGACCATGGTGGAGGTCGGACGGAAAGGTGACCTGGTTGTTCTTTGACTGGCGCGTACTTTTAGTCCAAATTTTGAATCCAATGTCGATTTCATTTACCACGTGCCATGGAGTCCTTGATGAGTCATTGCATCACATTTGCCTAATTGAACCACAACCAAATTCTAAATGGGCCCAAACATGCATGGGCCTAAGCTAATTTTCTTCGTTATCACCCTGAATCCAGTCCTGCACCCCCTTGGGTGAAGCTAGTATCCGTGGGCCTTGGCCATGAGGCTCAAGCGTGTTTTGCACCTTGACACCCTTATTTCAGGGCATGCACCCCTGCTGAGCCTATTTCTTTTTCTTGTTTTTAATCATATTTGTTAATTGTTTTTGTTTAGCCTTGTTAATTATTGTTAATTAGGGTAATTAGGAAATATTAATCTTGATTAACATGTTATAATTAATTATAAATTAGGATTAAAATAGTTAATTCGAATTAATTGTTTTGATTATAAATAATTAGGATGATTAATTTTAATTAGATTTAGTCCTAGTTTTAATTCTCTAACTGTTTTCCATGTGAATTGCCAATTTTAACCCTAGGGTTTATTAGTAGAGTTCATGTTCCCTTAGGATTAGGAATTGAGTTTAGAATAATTGACCTTTTAATCATTAATTGTAATGTGATACTTGATTGATGATTAAGTAGATCATAATCTTTGCATAATCCCTTAGTTATGATTTGTACATGGTATTGACCTTTAGATTAGGTTGTATCAATCCCTTTGATTCAAGTTGATCAAAAGAAATTTTGATTAACTAAATCCTTTGACTTATGTATAATCCCACAGTCTATTCAAGTGATTAAAAGTTCTTTGATCACCTGATAAGAGTACTTCTGTAATGTTGTGGATCTCAAGGCTTCAAGTTCAGACTTTCATGCAAGGAATCCTAGACAAATCAAGCAGTGGAATATACAAGGCACATCAAACATGTTTCTTCAAGAGTTTATCAATCATAATTCAAATTGTGTGAATGAGCCTTATGTAACAAAGAATGATGAGAATGGAGAATTCCTATCCTTTTCTAGGGTATCCTTGGGTACGAGATGAATGACCCAGTTGCTCAAGGTATTGGCCTTTGTTTATAGACTTTAATGCAATTTGAATTGAATGATTGATAAGGTCTTCATCATCACGAGGAGCAGTAAGGATTCTTCTTCAACAAATTGAAAGTTATTATGAGAATCACATGCCATGAGCCTTAAGTAACAAAGAATGATGAGAGTGGAGAATTCTTATCCTTATCTAGGGTATCCTTGAGTATGGGACGAATGACCCAGTTGCTCAAGGTATTTGCCTTTGTTCATAGACTTTAATGCAATTTGAATTGAATGATTGATAAGGTCTTCATCATCACGAGGAGCAGTAAGGATTCTTCTTCAACAAATTGAAAGTTATTATTAGAATCACATGCCATGAGCCTTAAGTAACAAAGAATGATGAGAGTGGAGAATTCCTATCCTTGTCTAGGGTATCCTTGGGTATGGGACGAATGACCCAGTTGCTCAAGGTATTCGCCTTTGTTCATAGACTTTAGTGTGGTTCATATCAAATGACTGCCAAGTCTTCATCTTCCATTGTCATATATCATTTCTCTTGCCTCAGTCTCTTATTGTCTTTGTTCCGTTCGATGTAGGCTGAACTGCGAAAGCTCTGACTTTCTCATCATACGGTGAGAATACGTAGGAACGAGGGTTTAGATTCTCCGTGAGCTACCTTATTCATTTCTACCACATTTTTTTATTCTTCATCAATCAATATCATCTTTTTGAGATCAAATACATTCTCTTTGGATTCCACAACCAATGCCTTTCTTTGAACCAAGAGATGTTTGCTTTGAAATCAAACACTTAATTCTCTTGGTTTTCTGGTTATGACAATACAGTGGGTATGCCTAGTTTCCTCAACATCTTAGTCTGTAACTCCTTTACTCTTTGGTTCAAAGTTTATTCCTTCATAAATCCAATATACCATTCTTATTTGGTTTCAAATTGTTGTTCCCTATAGTGATATACTATTCCTTGTACTAATCATCATTCTCCTTTGGGTCTCATACCTACCCTTTTAGGACATATGTCCATCTTGTGAATCAAGAGATGTTTGCTTTGGAATCAAACACTTAATTCTCGTTGTTTTATGGTTATGATGATAGAGTGGGTATGCCTAGTTTCGTCCACTTCTTAGTTCGTATCTCTTTACTCTTTGGTTCAAAGTCATTTGCCTTTATGGTTTCCTATATTACCATTATATTGGTACAAGTTATATTCTTAATCACTTTCAATCTCTCTTTTTGTTCTCGTGGTTCCACGAACTACGAATGCTCTGACTTTCTCATTACACAATGAGAATACATAGGCACGAGGATGCGAATCCTTGGCGAGCACATTCTTATTTATTCCCTCCTTCTTCTGCCTTAAGGTACCATCAATATCTTTCATGATCCATGATCTATCTTCAATCATAACCATTCACCTCAGTGACATACTGCCTTTCTTTGGAACCAAATTCCAGTTTTCTTTGGAATTCCATATATACCCTTTTAGGACATTTGTCCACCTTTGTGCGAAGAGATGTTTGCTTTGGAACCAAACACTTAATTCATTATTTTCGGTCATGATAATACAGTGGGTATGTCTAGTTTCCTCCACATCTTAGTCGTTCCACCTTTACTCTTGGGTTGCAAATACCATTTACCTCTATGGATTCCAATACACTTTTACCTTTGGTTCCGAACCATACCCTTCAGTCACTTTTACCAAACCTTCATTCGTTGATCTTGGTTATTTTTTCTATCATTCCATTCATCTCCATGATGCATTCATATTCTACCTTCATTCACTCCGTATGATATAATCTATCTTTGAGGCAAATACACTACCCCTTTGAGCTCCATCTTGTGTCTGCTTGTGAACCAAGAGATGTTTGCTTTGGAACCAAACACTTAATTCCTTATTTGCAGTTATGACAATACAGTGGGTATGCCTAGTTGCCTCCACATCTTAGTCATACCAGTTTTACTCTTGGGTTCAGTTTTCATCCCTTTTTGGAGTCAAACAACATAATCCTTTGGTTCAAACTATATTTGTTATCACTTCTTCTTTTCACCTCCGATCATTAGTTCTATGAACTACAGAGCTCTGAATTTCGTATTATACTATAAGGATACGTAGGCATGAGGGTCCCAATCCTCACCGAGCAGTCTATCTATTCTTTTCTTTTCCCCCTTATTATTTTGCGAGTAATCCTTAAATATAACACTCATTCAAGCAAAGAACAATCAAAACGGTTCCCGTTGAATACAACAGATGTTAGGGGTGTTAATACCTTCCCCTAGCATAACCGATTTCCTTACTCAATTATCTCTTTCCCCCGTATTTTATTGATGTTTTCCCTTTCCTTTAGGAATAAATAAAATTCGATAGAGACTCTATTATATGTTTGAGCGTGCGATGCATTCAGATATATTTCCACTAGCTTTAATGTCTAATAGAATTAAATACAATTTCTAAATACCGAAGTTATACCCTTAAAATAGAATTCACATAAAAAGGATAAATTAAAATTATCAACAATCAATACTATACAACTTATTTTCAAAAATGTATATGCTCTTAGAATTATATGATCTCAGTTGCCACAAGGCAATTACACAAAACTTCATTTGCCACCAAAACAATCACACTAAAATTTTATCCATTACTAACATAATCACACGAATATATCATTTGCTACTAAGACAACCATTTTATCCACTATTAAATCAACCACACAATATATATGACATATCATGCATGCATGATAAAAATAAATTTATAATCCCGCCACTTAAAGCAACCACTAAGTGACACAATTTTTAGTCACATACATTTAAGAAAAACTATCTTTATTTATTTACTCTAGACAAGTAATGCACGTGTCTATATGATTGTGAGACTAGTTCTCTTTTTAGTCTATGCATTCAATCAATTCCATATACTATTATTACATATTGTGTTGTATAAATTTTATTTTCCTTTTCGCTTTGACAAATATTATTCTTACATCAATACTTATACCACGTATTACCGTATTTATATGGTAAATAATGTTTTTTCTAAAATAAAATAGTAATATTTATAAAAAATATTTAAAAATCAATTAGTTTTATAATATAAATATAAAATTTGTTATTAATTAATTTTATTATATATATTACTAACAATTTATTTTACTTATAATTTGTTAACCAAATTTATTAATTTATTGATCAATAAATTATATAATATTAATCAAATTCTGATATTAAAAAATATCAAATATAATAATTTATCTATATTCTATAATTTAATGTCAGAATTTTATTAATATTATATATTTTATTACTTAATGAATTAATAAATTTGGTTAAAAAATTATAAATAAAATAAATGATTAATAATATATATATATATATATATATATATATATAGATATATATATATATATATATATATGATTAATGCAATAATAAAATTGGTTAATAATAAGTTTTAAATTTATATTAAAAAAAATAATTTTAAAATCAATATTTTTTTTACAAATATTATATTTTATTTATAAAAGAAACATTGTTCATCGATGAACAGTATAAGATGTATGAATACACAATGAACTGTGTGGGTGTAAACATAACATTCCTCTTGGACTTTAGACTTTTTCTATTGTGACGTATATATACACATTAGATATTTAGCCATCTCTAGGAACACTCTGACACTAGTATATATTAGAGTAGCAAACACACCACAACCATGCACATATATCATATACTTTTATAGAAAAATCCAAAATATATCTACAACTAGTATAAAACCAAAGCAACTTCATACATCTAAAATAACCAAATAATACCTATATGTTACTATATATATTTAGAAACAACTGAATATATATATATATATATTATATATATATATATATATATATTATATATATATATATATATATATATATATATAGATATATATATATATATATATTATATATATATAGATATATATATATATATATATATATATATAATATATAATATATATATATATATATACACACATATATATATATATATATATATATATATATATTTCTTTTTTTAACTCAAATTCCTTTAAATAAACTATATAAATCTCCACAGCACCTCAATTTAACAAATTGTATAATGCTTTGGTTTTTGGATGTGCAAAATATTTAATTTTGAGAAACCAATCCATAAAACATATCCAAACCATGTTGAAAAAATCAGAATATATAATATATGATTATTGTTGTATATATTTAAATTTTTAAAATTTACTTTGGTTTATAATCAATTAAAAAAAAGTTATCCATAATCAAATTTTTACTATCCTTATTTTAACCTTACAAATTTAATATAAATTGGTTTTATATTGTAATTTTCGATCATTGACTTATATTGCAATTTCCGGTCATTGACTTATATCATGGGGGTGACCTTCATGTTACATTTTGAACAAATTATTAATAGATGATTTATTGCTTTTGTTGCCATAGATAATAAACAATTTTTTTTAATAAAAAAAGAATTTTAAAATTTAATTTGGCTGATGCCATAATTGTCTTTTTTTTGTCTGTAAGTGGTTTAGGGTCGATACCTATGTTGATAAAAAAAGTAAAAGTGTTTTTAAATGAAAAATTGATTTAAATAAGATTTAAAAAAAAGTAATTTTTATTAATTTTATAAATTTATCCAGTTTTCAGTAATGATCTAATGAAAAATCATTTTTTAAATATAACTTTTAGCATATTAAATTTTTAAAATTCACTGAAAATTTAATTAATTATAGAAGTTGGATGTTGTAAAAAATTTGACTTTTATTTTAATAGTCTACGAAGTAATGTAAATGGTGTAAATTTTTTTACACTCATACTCAGTAATTAATCTCTAACAATATATATCTAAATTATTGACTCAAAATGACACTTTAACTTCTACCAATTGAATTCATAATATTTTTTACTTTCCATAAATAATTTTTTATACAAATCAGTTTTAAAAACATATTTTTATTAAAATGAATATTTTAAACTCATAACAAATGAGTCTCTATATAACTTATGTAAAAAATTGATTTGTTTTACCGTCAAATTTTTAAGTAGAACAAATTTAATCAAATAATTTTTAATAAATTTACTTTCACCTTAGCTATTCGCTAATTAAATCTACTATAAATTTTGAACAAATTGATTAATGGTTTAAGAACCGATTTTAATTAATAATTTCTAAATTCAATCTATTATATTGATTATTATGTGGATATGATTTAATATTAAAAAAAATTCAAATCATGAACAACCCTCCTTAATTTTAAAGTTAAGCATATACACAAACACACCATTGATTTACATCTTGAGATTTCACACATGTTAACTAATACTTGATCACACAAATTGATTTACAACGAGGTTTCTTAAAATTTAACAACTACACATTGCTTTGTTACACCCTAACGCAATCATCATCAATTCATTTTACAGTAGATAAAAAAATCATTCGGGAACACGTTTAATTACACATAAGGACTATCACTTGCATTAAATCAATAATATCATTTTAGAAATAGAAATAATTCATTTTTCACTTTATGTAGAAAATACATAATAATAAATTAAACATAATGTAATGTGAAATTACAAAATACAAATAAGAAGAAGAGATACAATATGCATATAACTTCAATATGACTCTTAACTTAAGTTTTGTTTAGAATTACATAAAGAAAAACCTTTACCTTTATATATTTTCTTTTATGATGACAATACTCTTAGAAATTCTACAATCTTATATGAGCAACAACTTCTAAATGTATTTTTAAAAATAATACCGGAACGAAAATTATCGAGGAGAAAATATTTTCTGAGATTTTTAATTGTGTAAAAAGTTTGTATGTGAAATATAGATGAACTTAAAAGATGAAAGTTGTGAGGAAATGTAGAGTTTTTTTAGAGAAATATATTAACTAGTTGAAAAATTTATTGAATTAATCTATTTATTATTATTATTATTACTTTTATTATTATTATTATTATTATTATTATTATTATTATTGTTATTATTATTATTGTTATTATTATTATTATTATTATTATTATATTATTATTATTATATTATTACTGTTATTATTATTATTATTATTATTATTATTATTATTATTATTATTATTTACTCTTTTTTATTATTTTTATTTTATTTTTACTACAATATTATATTTAATTTATTATTACTATTACTATTATTATGATATTATGATATGATCAATTCATTCTTATACTTAAAATTAGTAATAGATTGACTTATTCACCAACCTATACTTTATTAATTTATATAAGTTAATAATTAAAAACTTAATAATTTCAAACACGTTATAAATCAAATATAATGATAAATAATTTAAAAATTATTATTTCATGGTCACACAACATATATCAATTAAAATATATTGTTCGATTGTTGGTAAGCAAAGTAAGATTAATTTTTAACTAATTAATTAAAAATAAAAGAGGTGTTTCACACTCCTTATTAATAAAAGAGTGGATGAATCTAGAATTTGCACCTCCTTCTCTAATCCATCTAAGTTTAAATTTTTGCCGTATCATATTTTTCTTGTGCCACAAGTTAAGTTAAATCTTGCAGAAATGTCTACGGCATCCAGAAGCCTCCAAATAAGACCTTAGACAACGCTTTTAAGCGTTGTTTATTCTAGCGTTGCTAAAGGTATAGACAATATTTTTTGGTTCCTGTAAATTAGCGAGTTTTTGATTTTGATCCCTGTATCTTTCTTTTTTGTCTGAATCTCTATATCTCACATTTGTGTTGCTTTTAGTCCCCAAAAATAAAATCCGCAGGAAACCTGAAACCAACACATAAAGTGACATATATGGACTCAGACTAAAAAAAAATTACAGGGATCAAAATCAAAAACTCGCTAACTTACCAAGACCAATAAACTATTTTAGCCTATATATATTATGTTATGCACATATAAGATTTAAAGCTAAGTTTCTTTCCATATATTCTGATTAGAGGAAGTAACTTAGACATCTAGTGACATGTTACACGTAACTCCACACACCTTCTTTTTTAGAAACAAATTCATATGTCCCTTCCTGACCTTCGTTACCTTTGGATTATTTGCAAACATCTCCTCCTAATTTGACCTCACTTCACCGTTTCCTAGATTTGTTGACAAATTCAACATAAAAAAAATTGAATTTCCTTTGTTGCTTGACCATACACCAAAAGCTCGACTATTTGGTGTCACACCCTTCCTTTGTTGTATACTCTATAGCCTTGTGAGCATTCAGAACATCCTAACATGATGCACTTTTGTGCCTTAGAATCAAACATGCTCATATTCTCTTTAGTGTTCAACATAAAACAAGAACATCCAAAATGATGAAAATATGAAATACTGGGCTTCATATTCTTCTGAGTCTTACCCATAATAGATCTTTCATGACTTTTGATTGAAAATAATGTCATATCCATTGTCACTTAATTGATCTATGGACAAGAGATTATGCATTAATCATTCAACTAAAAGAACATTAGTAATGGAAGGAAGATTATCGTTATCCGTTGTTCCAGAGCCAATGATCTTCCCTTTTTGATCACCTCCGAAACCGACGACACCTCTAGGCTTTGGAACATATTGTAGCACCTCAAATTTGCACCTCCCATTTGTATATACATTTCATTTCTAGGTCATTAACATTGTATTGTCATTGCATAGTCCATTACATCTCATCAGGCAAGACTGGTTAGGAGATTCAACTGTTCTAAGCAACAAGAGCATTTTCCATGAGATCAAAGCCCTTGGGTGATTCCCATGAGTTCACATGATTCAAGGATCATTTTTAAATGATTTGGCCAAGTGTTGAAGGCTCAGAACTCAACAGTCCATGTGCAAATCATCTGAGGCCCACAAAAGTCAACAGAAGTCAACTGCAAAGTCAACTGTGGATTTGGAAGTGGGAAGTGATTAGAGAGGATTCATTCATGTTCAAACAAGTCTCATTTGACATTTCAAACATCAACATTGAAGAATTTGAAGTCAGATCAAGACTTTCCAAAAATAGCAGGTGACCTGTAATTTGAACTTCCCAAAAACGGAAAGATTTTGGACCAACTTCAACTCAAGATTACATCATTAAGAAAGCTTAAAATGAAATTTTGTCCAACATGAAAGTTGAAGATCTTTCTCTCCCATTTCCAAAAAGTCCAAGATCAGGAATTTCTCATGTGTGGTTGAGGAGATATGGTCCAATCATGACAAAGTGTGGTTCAAACTTCAAATGGGCATAACTTTCAAACCAAAACTCCAAATTGAGTGGTTCTTTTTGCACTTTGATCCTTGCAACATGTATTTTCCAAGCATACCATTATTTGGCATGAATTTCATTTGCATGGCCCTTGGTTTATTCATGAAGATTTTGGGGAAAAATTTCATAAACTCATTTTGATTGATCATGAGCATACCAAACCAAGTCTAATATGTGCATGGACTCATTTTAAGGCATTTTGGGCCAAGAACATGTACTGTTCACGTGCATGGGGGTGCATGAAGGGAGAATTTCATTTTTGCACAAGCACCTTCCAACTCACTAATCACACTTGCATTTGGCTTAAGTTGTTGTTAAACATGATTAGCATGAGGTATAAGTACTTAATCATAACTGTTTTGATCAGAATCATCAATTTCAGATCTAGAATCAAAATTCTCCAAAAATTCTCTCTCAAACTTTTGCCAAATTTCTTCAAGCAGGAACACTTTCTATTGCACAATTCATCATCATGAAGTGCTGTTGAGTAGAATTGGACAAGAATTCAAGAGGAATCGTGGCATATTGAGCTAGGATAGAAGCTTGAAGCATCCATGGCAGTTGAAGATTGAGCTGGTTTTGTGCATCATTGAGCTTCCATTTCATCATCATTCATCTCACAAGCATCATAGGAGAAGATCTGAAGCGTGGCAAGGCTTGGAAGCACGTGAATCCAATTCTGTTCTTCAACAGGTCAGTTTTTCGACCTCCTTAATTCTCCAATTCATTATGCCTATTGTGTAGATCCTTGAATGGTGGTAATTCTGGTACAAATTTGGAATGATTTGGTGCGATATTCACAAAGATACATGCATTTCAAGTTTTGATGTTGATTTTGATTCTCTTCGATCCGTGTTTATCTTGATGTTTTTGCATGAATTGTAGTCTGATTCTTAATGTATGTGGCATGACGAGTTGAATGGTGTGAGTTTTGTTGAATTCTGGAACATTTGGTTGGAATCTGGAAAATTGCATGAAGATCTTCATGATCTTCATCGTGCTTGCATGAAGATTCATACATTTCCAGTTTTGCTACGGATTTAGCTACGAGTTCATGCATATTTGCTACGAAAATTCAAATCCATGCATAGCGCGCGTTTAGGGTTTGAATGACTGAAACACAGTCGTTTTGGCTGTTAGCGCGCGTTTGGATTCAAATATGCACATGGTTCGAATCCTGGTTGAGAGCCTTTTCCAAATTGCCTTGCATTTTTCCTATTCCTTCATTATTTCATGCCTTATCCATTTTCATTTTTTAATTTCTTTCATGAACTTCAAAAATTCACCATAAATTGGAAAATGCACCAAATGACCTCCAATTTTTTGTATTATGATCCTCATGATGTCTACTTTTTTGTGATTATTAAAATGCAAGTTGTGCCTGATAAAGAATTGATTTGCCCTAGGGAGATTGAACATGTGTTCATTTGTGCTATTGCCTTATTCATTTGATCATAAAATGCTTGTTTCTTATCCAATGCTTCTGAAATTTTACATGCTATTTCTAGACATATTGAGTGATGTTTTGGCTTTGGTTTGAGATTTTTACCATGATCCATCTCTGTTTTGTGTTCATGCTAAGTTGGTGTGACAATTTGTGTCACACATATGCTTGTCTGGATTGATCAAAGTGATTGCCATGCCTAATGATGTCCAATGCCTCTAATTTTTTGTGTGATGATCATGTTATATGTCCTGTTTACTCATGAATTTTGCCAAGATTATTTCAATCATTTTTGATTTAATGTGCATTTGTTTCTTCTGATGTCTCAATGTGATCACCATTTGCATGCCTTGCCATATTTTGTTCATGAAATGAATTTGGTTAATGATTTTGATATGGGACTTTTTGAGATGTGTTCTTGATTGGATGAAGATGATTCATGTTAAATTTCATGTTCTGTTTTGAATTTTTGATCCATCTTTGACCCTAGGCTTTGACCTAGTGGTTTGTGGCTTACATGTGGGCTTTGATTTCAGGTCTAAACATCCAAGTCCATAGTTGATGATGCTTCCACATTTGAGCATTGATGTTTGCTTTTGATTACTAACATTTGTGTGTTTTGTAGGTTGATGTTAGCTCATTTGAGTTTGCCTTGTGGCTTGCACATTGTGAACATTGTCTGTCTGTTTGTTATTGCTTGTTGATTGTTTGTCTGTACAGTTGAACTGATTAGCTTAGATTTTTCACAGGTGCCTAAGTTGCTTTGAGTTCTTTTGAACTTGCTGTTGCTTTGCTTGGTTGCTTAACCACTGAGGTATAATTTCTCTGACTTCATGTAGTCTGGAAGACCTGTCCTGTTATGTGGGCAGGCACCTGTCTGAAGCCCTCCTTAAGAGGCAATGCTTGTGAATGTTTAAATTTGTGCCAAGCAGGTAAAGACCTCTTAAGAGGCAATTGGCAGATAAAAAAGATGTGTAGTCCATCTCCTGCTATTCAGTTGTGTCATTCACCTTGCTCACACCATTGTGTTGATGCATTATGGATAATAACCCAAAATCTTTGTTGTGTCAGTCATCTGTGGAGAAGAGTTCCTACATTCTGAACTCCCACACTTTCTATTTGAGTCAAGCTCTCCCAGGCCAGGGATAAGAGCTGTGAGGTCTTACCCTCACTTCCCATTTCATCTGCTTCACCCTAACTCTCAATGTTAGGGTTAAGAGCTAACCACACCCTTTTCCAGTTGGCTTGTTTGTCGAGGTTGACATGACCCCTTTACTAAAGCCTAGCCTTGTATGAGCCCATCTGTGTGCATATAGTGTGTGTGCTTGCTTTTGTGCTTGTATGTGTTTGCCTGTGCTGTTTAGGATAGCTTGCTCCCTGTGCAAGTTAGATAGAAACCTTAACTTAGGGATCGTATGCATGGCAACTTCTAGGCTCGAGTCGTAGTCTCCCTAGTAGTTTGTGTCTCCCTTTGTATCTGGTTAGGACAGAAGTTCTTTCCCTGTGTAGGGGAACTACGTTGCCCTGATCCTCATGCCAAATGAGGTACGTAGGCAGGAGATGAGCTGATCTCTCCGGGCGCCCTTTTTCTTTTTCAACCCCTTTGTGTTGTGTTGGAGTCTGACGTAAGTCCAGTGATTGGCAGTCGGTTTCCTGTGAGTGTGTTTGTTGGTTTGGAGTCTGATGTAAGTCCAGCGATTGGCGTTCGGTTTCCATGTTTGCCTGTTTGTGTGGAGTCTGACGTAAGTCCAGCGATTGGCAGTCGGTTTCCTGTGTTTGTATTTTGTTTGGCGTGCGTTAGCCGAGCTACGAGTGCTCTGATTCTTCTCCGGTCAGAGAAGATACGTATGCATAGGATGCAACATCCTAGCGAGCACGTTTCCCCTGTCCCGAACTACGTCGACTCTGATGTCTGTGCCTGACAGACTACGTAGGCCCAGGATGCGATATCCTGCCGAGTTAGTTTCTCTTGTTTTTCTGTGTTTCCTTCCAGCCTGTGTGCAGTTTGTGAGCAGTTTTTAGCAACCTTATCCTTTCTTTTGTGCGTGGATCCCGTCGAGTACGACTGATGCGTATGGGTGCTAATACCTTCCCTTCGCATAACCAACTCCCGATCCCATCTCTCTCTGGTCGCGAGACCATGTCTTTTCCAGGTTTACTTCGAGCGTTTCCTTTCCCTCTTTTGGGATAAATAACGCACGGTGGCGGCTCTGTTGTTTCGTTTTCCCGCCGGTTTTTCGCGTAATGCGACAGCTGGCGACTCTGCTTGGGATAAGAGAAGTTGACCTCTTGCTGGTCCATCTTCCCTAAGCGAGTCATTCCTAGCGCTCTCTAGGATAGGGTTTGGTTGCTTTTATTGCTTTATTTATTGCATTTATTTGTTGATGTTTGCATTTATGTTTGCATTTATGTTTGCATTCATCATATTTTCATTTGTGCTGGCTGTGTTTGTTTCTCTGTTGGGGCGGGAGTTACATGAGGTAAAAGGCCTAATACCCAGGCTATGAGTGAACTCTAGGACACCTAGGAATAGAGTGATTCATGGGAAGCGGGTGGTATTGCGCCACTTAGCGGAACTTGATATCACGAGCAGTTCAGACTCTGATGGGGTATTGTCGGTGCATACATCGGCTGTGCACATGATGATATTCTATGAAAGGGTTATTTATCCTGCGTTTCTCTTGACCTTACCCTGACCTAGATGACACCCGTGAGTGGGGAGGGATTGAATCATTTGCAGGTACTGATGGTGACTATGGTTCAGTTGGACTTATGGATATCTATCTCTGAGACGCCGAAATTCTGTCCGTGATATTTATCAGTGGGTTCCGTTTATTTCGGATCCCCGGGTTGAATTTGAGGATAATTGTTCAGAGGATCAGGTTGTCATCCGTTCAGTGGATTTCTTGTGATAATAGTGGTATATCCCCTGGTTCCGTTTATTTCGGAACTCCCCAAGTTGGATTTATGGTTACTCGGGCCCTCAGATGATTGTAATCAGTTCAGAGACCGGTCCAGTACAGTTGATCCTCAGTTGACTTGGAAGATGGCACAGTGACCTGCCTGCATGCATTTGCATCATTCCCATTTCGCATCCATCTGCATTTAACCCATGTCTATCCGTACTCAGGGTCCATTTTTTGATTAAGATTCTGGTCGAGAGACATCCAGATGTCAATGTTATTGTTGAAATGTTATCCATCTCAATGAAACTAGAATCAAAGGACAGAATATTCCTCAGACGGATAGACATTGCATGTGTGAGTCATATTAACCTGTTTGCTATTTTGTAGGTGTCAGTATCTAACCGGTGCGCATAGCTCTTCCGTTCAGATATCCAGCCAGACTCAACAAACTCAGACTGATGGATCCACCCAATGCCGACATTCTTGAATTGAAAGAGATGATGAGAGAGTTGTTCAAAGTCGTGCAAGGGCTTGCCTTGGGGCAGAAAACGATTGCTGAGAGGGGGGGAAAGGATTGAGAAATGGATGATAAAGGAGAAAGTTCAGGGAAAGGCTCCGTCATCCGTAGTAAAGAAGCCCTCTAGCCATGGTCAGCTCAAGAAGGAGGTTGAGTCAAGTGGTGTGCAGGCCAAGAAAGAACGCGGTAAGGATCGTTATCACCCTTATGCTGCCACTGTAACCACTCCTGTTGGTAATCCACCTGTACAACAGCAACAACCGCCACCTCAACAGAAGGCACCAAAAGTTAAGAGCCAATTGAAGAAGGGGACAGATCGTCAGTTTGATAAGCCAGCCGTGACTTATACCCTTCTGTTCAAGAGGTTGAGGGATCTTGGGTTAGTTCGGCCAAGGATATTGGTTCCTGTAGAACTGCGTCAGAGGCCTGCAAACTACGATGAGAACGCCAGGTGCGAATTCCATTCTGGGGCACCCGGACACAACATTGAGGGTTGTAGAGCTTTTAAGCACGTCGTCCAGGACATGGTGGATTCTAAGGCCATCAGTTTGGCGCCAACACTGAATGTTAACGCTAACCCCGTGCCAGGTCCCGTGGGGGTGATGTCAAAGGACAAGAGAGGAATAGAGGTGACTGAGGGGGATCAGTTAAAAACTTCAGTGTCTGTGGTCCCAAAACATCTGATGAAGAGAGGAGCATTCCCTAGTGTTGATAATTGTTGTGCGGCCGTCGCCACAAATGGGGGTACAATGATAGTGGAAACGGTCCAGAGGCTGATGGAAGTAGAAATGGACGGTGAAAAATGTGAAAAACCAAGTCAGGCTGTTGAAACCGTCAAGGTAGAGGATGCCATCTGTGCTGAGAAAGAGAAGAAAATGCCCATTTCTTCTTACAAACAGGCCATGAAAGTAGTGAAGAACGGAGAAGCCCTAGGCTGGGGAAAGATCATAGACATTGTGGTGAAAGCGGATATGTTCGGGGTTGGCTATCAGCCAGATCAAGAGTCGTCTAGACAAAACAGAGGACGTCGTCCACGGTTCACATTCGTCAGTGCCGGAATGCTGGATCCAGGTCACGCCTGTACAGTGGGTGAAGAGATTGACTGTGACCGCGAGCTTGAGTCGTGGATAAAGTCGTGCGTACCAGGAAACTGGAAGGCCTCAAAGATCACCACTGTCACTCATCATGAAGAGTAGTATTTATGTTTTTCAATTCTGTTTGCATGAAAGCCATACGTTTTGCCCGAAACGTAATGGTCCATTGCAAGGGCCATCTCATGTGTTTCATTTTGCAACATTTTGCATCATTAATAAATGGATGTTTTTGTGATTAAAAACGGTGTTCCCTGTTTTTCATTTATTTTTGCAGTTTAAAAAATAATAAAAATGACAATGTTTGTTTTCATTTTCTTTCCTTTTGATTTGTCTTGTTCCGACCTCAAAAGTGACTATCCTCCTGGTCTCATTGATAACAATTCGGTTACACCTCTGTATGACTTCGACAATCCGATCTATCATGCCGAAGAAGAAGGCGAAGAAGATTGTGATCTGCTGGAATTAGCCAGGTTGTTGAAACAAGAGGAGAAGGTGATTTAACCGCACGAGGAGCGATTCAAGATTGTTATTCCAGGCATCGCCGAGGTCAGAAAGGAAGTGAAAGTTGGGGGCTGCTTCAGAGGCGTATGTCAAGAGCAGAATGGTAGCACTGTTGAAAGAGTATGTCAATATCTTCGTCCGGTCTTATTAAAATATGCCAGGGTGGAATACCGATGTCGTGGCGCACAAGCTACCATTGAGAGAAGACTGTCTTCTAGTGAAGCAGAACGCCGGTGCCACGTATCAGAGTGACTTTGTTTCATGATATGATTCATCATGAAATCGAATGATATGTTGATGACATGATAGCAAAGTCCCAAGCAGAGGAGGGGCATCTGGTGGATCTGGCCAAGTTGTTTGACCGGTTGAGACAACTCAGACTGAGGTTGAGTCCGAATCAGTGCACTTGTGGAGTGCTGTCCGGTAAGTCGCCGAGGCTTATTGTGAGCGAATAAGAGGAATTGAGGTTGATCCTACAAAAAAAAAAAAAAAAGAAAAGAAAAGGAAAAAGCAATGCAAGAAATGTCTGAACCGAAAACAAAAAGAGATCAAACGGTCAGGTGGATAATGATTGCCAAGGGGCATGAAAGATAAAAGAATAAGTTGCAGGAACCTCTGATTCTGATGCATCCTATGGAGAGACAGTCGTTAATTCTGTACTTGACAGCCCTCGAGGGGTCTATAAGGTGTGTGTTGGGTCAGCATGACGAGTCTGGTCGAAAAGAGCACGCAATTTACCTTAGCAAAAAGTTTACCGACTGTGAAACAATACATTCATTGCTCGAGAAAACTTGTTGTACTTTGGCATAGACTGCTCGCCGACTGAGACAGTATATGCTGGTTCATACCACTTTGTGGATGTCCAAGATGGATCCGATCAAGTATGCGTTTGAGAAGTCAGCATTGACCGGACGGGTGGCGAGAGGGAAAATGATGTTGACTGAATACGATATTCAGTATACCTCTCAGAAGGCAGTCAAAGGGAGTGTACTGTTTGATTACCTTGCCCAACAGCCCGTTGAGGATTATCAACTGATGAAGTTTGAGTTCCCTGATGAGGACATCTCGAGGTGCTCAAATCGAAAGATTGTGAGGAACCGATCCCGGAGGAGGGGCCTGACCCTGAATCCAAACGGATTCTGATGTCTGATGGGGGGAGGTTAATGTGGATGAGTTAGTGCCGTTTTGGTTACACCGAAAAGATCCCACATTCCTTTTGTTGCCCGGATAACATTTGAATGCACCAACAATGGTGGCTGGGTACGAAGCTTGTATCCTGGGTATCGATCTTCGGTGCGTACGTCTACTGGGGCAACGCTGCGCTCGCTCGTGTATGGGATATAAGTGATATTACTTACTGAGGTCTAGATCCCATTGTGGAGAATCCTGATGGATGAGAAATTAGAGAAGGCTAAGTGGATAAGGACTCGGTATGGCGCGTTGAGCCGGACTGAGGAAAAGAGGCTGGCAGTTACTTGTCATGGGGAAGTTGTACCCAGTGAATGAAGCGTGTTGTTGACCGAAAAGTGCGACCTCGTGCGTACCACGTGGGAGAGCTGGTACTGAAAAGGATCCTTCCTTCTCAACGATCGTAGGGGCAAGTGGACACACAATTATGGATCCTATTCGTGGTCAAGAAGGCGTTCTCTGGTAGAGCCTTGCTATTGATGACCACGGATGACGAAGATTTTCCATCCCCTGTGAAGGCGGACGCAGGTAAAAAATACTTCGTAAAGAGAGACCCGCTGGACAAAAAGAATAAAATAGCCCAGGCAAAAAAGGGCATCCCGACGAACCAAGGAAAAAGGAAAAGGTTCGGGAAAAAATTAGGGATAAAAGAAAAAATGTACACCCGGCAAGTCGAAAACCCCACAAGGGCGACTTGGGCAAAAAAGGGTATCCCGGTGGACTGAAAACCCGAAAGGGCGGTCCAGGCAAAAGAGGGAATGAAACGAACAACTGCGTCCAGCATAATCGTTGATATTTTGGTTAACACATCATGGATAATCCCCGACAGAGATCGATCGGAAGCGTCTTGTTCAGAAGACAGAAAGTGCGGAAAGTCTTGAGGACATATGGGGTGTAACCGAGTTGGAATCCGATGAGATCACGGTTTCACATTGCCATTAGGATAGATTTTTCCTTTTGTGCGCAATCACCTCTTTCCAGGGATTGCTTCCTGTGTGTTGCTCAATTTTGAGTCACCTTTTTCAGTCAATAAATGCATGTTCAGTCAAATAATTTTGTTTTTGTCTTCATTACCGCTTTGATTGCAAAAACATCCGTTTAGTTTGATAAAGAATATTTGCATTTTGAAACATAGAGGTCCCTTCCGACGCATGCTTATAAGATTGAAATTTGGAAATCTTATTCGGAAGATTGAGTGACCTAGGTGTTGAAATGTTGGCACGCCTGGGGCACGCTTTTATCTAACGATCTCTTGTGCAGGTGCTGTTAGATATCTTCATTCGCTTGCAGTTTGTGATGGGTTACATTTTGACAGAAGATCCCTGCAGAGTCCAATCAGGGGCAAGGGATAGAAGAACGGTGAAAGAATTGCGACTACGATCCTAGGGGGTAATCAAGAAGACTCTTCAAAGTCTGAGGATTGGAGAGTATGCCCGGATCCGAGGAGATCAATTGTCTCGAAGCAAAGAAAAGACGAGAATAGTGAGTGATGGATCAGAAAAGACCAGACGAGTCTGGGAGTTCTCAAAAGTGGAAAGTTGACGCTGTGTTTGGATGATGAGTGCCGGTGTTCGACGAATCGACGGGTGTTCCATGTCAAATAGGCCGTATCTCCCCAGTGGATTTGGGAGTGTTACCTCCACAGCTGATTCGAGATTGGTGTATCGTCTCCCCAGTATAGCCAAGATCAGGGATTCCTCAGCAGGATTGAGAATGTTTCCCCAGCAGGCTTGTAAGTGGTTGTTTCCCCAAGCAAGTCTGAAAGCTATGAGAACTGTTTTCCCCCGGCAGAGGCGTCTGTGGGTAGTGTGTCCCCCAGCAGTTGCCTAGCAGGCCTGAAAGTGGGTTTATCCCTAGCTAGTCTGAGGATTGTTAATCCCCACCGAGTCGGAAGGATGACGTATCCCCAGTGGAGGTGTCAGTGGAGTAGTTTATTCCTCAGCAGTCAGGTTTGAAGTACTGCTATCCCCGGCATGATCGTGAACGCTTTTCCCCGGCAGGGTTGTGGATGTCTATCTCCAGCATGGTCTGGTCTATTATTTCCCCAACAGAGTATGCCTCTCCCCATCAGGGTCGTGAATGTTTTCCCTGGCAGATCTCCCTAGCAGAGGGTTGTGTTGATGGTTTTCCCCAGCAAGTTCCCCGAGTGGATCAGGTTCGGTGAAAGTTATCCCCGGTAGAGTCTATCCTGACTGTGGATTGGCAGACATCCTCAGCAGAGGCGAGCATTAGTTGTTTCCCTAGCAGAGTCCCCGAGTGGATTGGATCTGGTAAAGGTTGCCCCCGGTGGGATCTATTCTTTCTCCAGCAGCAGTGCTATTCCCCAGACAGAGTCTCCCCGGAGTTGACTTGGTTTCCTCTGCCGTCTCCAGAGTATCAGATCAGCAAAGCACCCCCGGTAGTGCATCTCCCCACCGAGTTGGAGAATCTATTCAGATTAGTGTGCTCAGCAGAGCGGTCGTGTGCTCCCCAGCATAAGTTTTCATCTTGCATCTTGCATGTAGTAATCATTGCATCCTCAAATCGTGTAGCATTTCCATTCGATATGGAGCATTACGCCATAGAAAAGTTCAAACATATGCATTCACGTGTTAAACCTAATCAGACCATATCCCCGGCAGAGGCGGATCAATGTTCAACATCTGTACGACACATTTGCTACAGTTGCTCTTGACAGATAGCATTCAAGAGTGGTAATTCTCCAGAGGTTTATTTCCTCACCCGCAGGTGAGACGGAAGCTTGTTTTTCCCCAATGAGATCCCCAACAAGTGTTTAGCCTTGCCTTGACATGTAGATGTCATCCCTGTGATACTGGTAAGGGTCATGTCAGCACCCGTGTGTGTTCCTTTTTTAGTGTCGGTAAACACCATTCTTTCGGTGTCGGTAAACATCGAGTCTTCCCAGGTCATCCGTTGATGTCTGGTCACCTTCTCCGTTGGTGTCGATAAACGTCGAGTTCCTCCCTTGCATCCGTTGGTGTTTGGTCGAGTCTTCCCATTCATCCGTTGATGTCTGGTCACCTTCTCCGTTGGTGTCGATAAACGTCGAGCTTCTCCCGTTCGTCCGTTGACGTATGGTCGAGTCTTCCCAGGTCATCCGTTGATGTCTGGTCACCTCTCCGTTGGTTTCGATAAACGTTGAGTTTTTCCCATTCGTCCGTTGACGTCTGGTTGTATCCCTTTATCCCATTCATCCGTTGATGTCTGGTCACCTCTCCGTTGGTGTCGATAAACGTCGAGTTCCTCCCTTGCATCTGTTGGTGTTTGGTCGAGTCTTCCCAGGTCATCCGTTGATGTCTGGTCACCTTCTCCGTTGGTGTCGATAAACGTCGAGTTCCTCCCTTGCATCCGTTGGTGTTTGGTCGAGTCTTCCCATTCATCCGTTGATGTCTGGTCACCTTCTCCGTTGGTGTCGATAAACGTCGAGCTTCTCCCGTTCGTCCGTTGACGTATGGTCGAGTCTTCCCAGGTCATCCGTTGATGTCTGGTCACCTCTCCGTTGGTTTCGATAAACGTTGAGTTTTTCCCATTCGTCCGTTGACGTCTGATTGTATCCCTTTATCCCATTCATCCGTTGATGTCTGGTCACCTCTCCGTTGGTGTCGATAAATGTCGAGTTCCTCCCTTGCATCCGTTGGTGTTTGGTCGAGTCTTCCCAGGTCATCCTTTGATGTTTGGTCACCTTCTCCGTTGGTGTCGATAAACGTCGAGTTCCTCCCTTGCATCCGTTGGTGTTTGGTCGAGTCTTCCCATTCATCCGTTGATGTCTGGTTACCTTCTCCGTTGGTGTCGATAAACGTCGAGCTTCTCCCGTTCGTCCGTTGACGTATGGTCGAGTCTTCCCAGGTTATCCGTTGATGTCTGGTCACCTCTCCGTTGGTTTCGATAAACGTTGAATTTTTCCCATTCGTCCGTTGACATCTGGTTGTATCCCTTTATCCCATTCATCCGTTGATGTCTGGTCACCTTCTCCGCTGGTTTCGATAAATGTCGAGCTTCTCCCGTTCGTCCGTTGACGTATGGTCGAGTCTTCCCAGGTCATCTGTTGATGTCTGGTCACCTCTCCGTTGGTTTCGATAAACGTTGAGTTTTTCCCATTCGTCCGTTGACGTCTGGTTGTATCCCTTTTTTCCGTTCATCCGTTGATGTCTGGTCACCTTCTCCGTTGGTGTCGATAAACGTCGAGCTTCTCCCGTTCGTCCGTTGACGTATGGTCGAGTCTTCCCAGGTCATCCGTTGATGTCTGGTCACCTCTCCGTTGGTTTCGATAAACGTTGAGTTTTTCCCATTCGTCCGTTGACGTCTGGATGTATCCCTTTTTTCCGTTCATCCGTTGATGTCTGGTCACCTCTCCGTTGGTTTCGATAAACGTCGAGCTTCTCCCGTTCGTCCGTTGACGTATGGTCGAGTCTTCCCAGGTCATCCGTTGATGTCTGGTCACCTCTCCGTTGGTTTCGATAAACGTTGAGTTTTTCCCATTCGTCCGTTGACGTATGGTCGAGTCTTCCCATTCATCCGTTGATGTCTGGTCACCTCTCCGTTGGTTTCGATAAACGTAGAGTTTTTCCCATTCGTCCGTTGACGTCTGGTTGTATATCTTTTTCCCCAGGTCATCCGTTGATGTCTGGTCACCTCTCCGTTGGTGTCGGTAAACGTCGAGCTTCTACCATTCATCCGTTGATGTCTGGTCACCTCTCCGTTGGTGTCGATAAACGATGAGTTTTTCCTATTCGTCCATTGACGTCTAGTTGTATCTTTTTACTGCTAAAAATCAAAATCCACAGTGGAGTCGTTGGTGAACATCTTGACTGGTTCAGTGACAAATATCAGATCCCAGTGGAAGCTCCCGTTGGTGAATTTTCCCTTCTCGGATCCCCGCAGAGTGCAAATTTCTAGAGTTCTTTGGTATTCAATCCCTGTTTACCTTGAAGGTCTGACAGCCGTTGCTCTCATCCGTTCAGGTTCCCAGTTGATTGAATAGGGGCAGCTGTAGCACCTCAAATTTGCACCTCCCATTTGTATATACATTTCATTTCTAGGTCATTAACATTGCATTGTCATTGCATAGTCCATTACATCTCATTAGGCAAGACTGGTCAGGAGATTCAACTGTTCTAAGCAACAAGAGCATTTTCCATGAGATCAAAGTCCTAGGGTGATTCCCATGAGTTCACATGATTCAAGGATCACTTTGAAATGGTTTGGCCAAGTGTTGAAGGCTCAGAACTCAACAGTCCATGTGCAAATCATCTGAGGCCCACAAAAGTCAATAGAAGTCAACTGTGGATTTGGAGGTGGGAAGTGATTAGAGAGGATTCATTCATGTTCAAACAAGTCTCATTTGACATTTCAAACATCAACATTGAAGAATTTGAAGTCAGATCAAGACTTTCCAAAAATAGCAGGTGACCTGTAATTTGAACTTCCCGAAAATGGAAAGATTTTGGACCAACTTCAACTCAAGATTACATCATCAAGAAAGCTTAAAATGAAATTTTGTCCAACATGAAAGTTGAAGTTCTTTCTCTCCCATTTCCAAAAAGTCCAAGATCAGGAATTTCTCATGTGTGGTTGAGGAGATATGGTCCAATCATGGCAAAGTGTGGTTCAAACTTCAAATGGGCATAACTTTCAAACCAAAACTCCAAATTGAGTGGTTCTTTTTGCACTTTGATCCTTGCAACATGTATTTTCCAAGCATACCATTATTTGGCATGAATTTCATTTGCATGGCCCTTGGTTTATTCATGAAGATTTTGGGGAAAAATTTCATAAACTCATTTTGATTGATCATGAGCATACCAAACCAAGTCTAATATGTGCATGGACTCATTTTAAGGCATTTTGGGGCAAGAACATGTACTGTTCACGTGCATGGGGGTGCATGAAGGGAGAATTTCAGTTTTGCACAAGCACCTTCCAACTCACTAATCACACTTGCATTTGGCTTAAGTTGTTGTTAAACATGATTAGCATGAGGTATAAGTACTTAATCATAACTGTTTTGATCAGAATCATCAATTTCAGATCTAGAATCAAAGTTCTCCAAAAATTCTCTCTCAAACTTTTGCCAAATTTCTTCAAGCAGGAACACTTTCTATTGCACAATTCATCATCATGAAGTGCTGTTGAGTAGAATTGGACAAGAATTCAAGAGGAATCGTGGCATATTGAGCTAAGATAGAAGCTTGAAGCATCCATGGCAGTTGAAGATTGAGCTGGTTTTGTGCATCATTGAGCTTCCATTTCATCATCATTCATCTCACAAGCATCATAGGAGAAGATCTGAAGCGTGGCAAGGCTTGGAAGCACGTGAATCCAATTCTGTTCTTCAACAGGTCAGTTTTTCGACCTCCTTAATTCTCCAATTCATTATGCCTATTGTGTAGATCCTTGAATGGTGGTAATTCTGGTACAAATTTGGAATGATTTGGTGCGATATTCACAAAGATACATGCATTTCAAGTTTTGATGTTGATTTTGATTCTCTTCGATCCGTGTTTATCTTGATGTTTTTGCATGAATTGTAGTCTGATTCTTAATGTATGTGGCATGACGAGTTGAATGGTGTGAGTTTTGTTGAATTCTGGAACATTTGGTTGGAGTCTGGAAAATTGCATGAAGATCTTCATGATCTTCATCGTGCTTGCATGAAGATTCATACATTTCCAGTTTTGCTACGGATTTAGCTACGAGTTCATGCATATTTGCTACGAAAATTCAAATCCATGCATAGCGCGCGTTTAGGGTTTGAATGACTGAAACACAGTCGTTTTGGCTGTTAGCGCGCGTTTGGATTCAAATATGCACATGGTTCGAATCCTGGTTGAGAGCCTTTTCCAAATTGCCTTGCATTTTTCCTATTCCTTCATTATTTCATGCCTTATCCATTTTCATTTTTTAATTTCTTTCATGAACTTCAAAAATTCACCATAAATTGGAAAATGCACCAAATGACCTCCAATTTTTTGCATTATGATCCTCATGATGTCTACTTTTTTGTGATTATTAAAATGCAAGTTGTTCCTGATAAAGAATTGATTTTCCCTAGGGAGATTGAACATGTGTTCATTTGTGCTATTGCCTTATTCATTTGATCATAAAATGCTTGTTTCTTATCCAATGCTTCTAAAATTTTGCATGCTATTTCTAAACATATTGAGTGATGTTTTGGCTTTGGTTTGAGATTTTTACCATGATCCATCTCTGTTTTGTGTTCATGCTAAGTTGGTGTGACAATTTGTGTCACACATATGCTTGTCTGGATTGATCAAAGTGATTGCCATGCCTAATGATGTCCAATGCCTCTAATTTTTTGTGTGATTATCATGTTATATGTCCTGTTTACTCATGAATTTTGCCAAGATTATTTCAATCATTTTTCATTTAATGTGCATTTGTTTCTTCTGATGTCTCAATGTGATCACCATTTGCATGCCTTGCCATATTTTATTCATGAAATGAATTTGGTTAATGATTTTGATATGGGACTTTTTGAGATGTGTTCTTGATTGGATGAAGATGATTCATGTTAAATTTCATGTTCTGTTTTGAATTTTTGATCCATCTTTGACCCTAGGCTTTGACCTAGTGGTTTGTGGCTTACACGTGGGCTTTGATTTCAGGTCTAAACATCCAAGTCCATAGTTGATGATGCTTCCACATTTGAGCATTGATGTTTGCTTTTGATTACTAACATTTGTGTGTTTTGTAGGTTGATGTTAGCTCATTTGAGTTTGCCTTGTGGCTTGCACATTGTGAACATTGTCTGTCTGTTTGTTATTGCTTGTTGATCGTTTGTCTGTACAGTTGAACTGATTAGCTTAGATTTTTCACAGGTACCTAAGTTGCTTTGAGTTCTTTTGAACTTGCTGTTGCTTTGCTTGGTTGCTTAACCACTGAGGTATAATTTCTCTGACTTCATGTAGTCTGGAAGACCTGTCATGTTATGTGGGCAGGCACCTGTCTGAAGCCCTCCTTAAGAGGCAATGCTTGTGAATGTTTAAATTTGTGCCAAGCAGGTAAAGACCTCTTAAGAGGCAATTGGCAGATAAAAAAGATGTGTAGTCCATCTCCTGCTATTCAGTTGTGTCATTCACCTTGCTCACACCATTGTGTTGATGCATTGTGGATAATAACCCAAAATCTTTGTTGTGTCAGTCATCTGTGGAGAAGAGTTCCTACATTCTGAACTCCCATACTTTCTATTTGAGTCAAGCTCTCCCAGGCCAGGGATAAGAGCTGTGAGGTCTTACCCTCACTTCCCATTTCATCTGCTTCACCCTAACTCTCAATGTTAGGGTTAAGAGCTAACCACACCCTTTTCCAGTTGGCTTGTTTGTCGAGGTTGACATGACCCCTTTACTAAAGCCTAGCCTTGTATGAGCCCATCTGTGTGCATATAGTGTGTGTGCTTGCTTTTGTGCTTGTATGTGTTTGCCTGTGCTGTTTAGGATAGCTTGCTCCCTGTGCAAGTTAGATAGAAACCTTAACTTAGGGATCGTATGCATGGCAACTTCTAGGCTCGAGTCGTAGTCTCCCTAGTAGTTTGTGTCTCCCTTTGTATCTGGTTAGGACAGAAGTTCTTTCCCTGTGTAGGGGAACTACGTCGCCCTGATCCTCATGCCAGATGAGGTACGTAGGCAGGAGATGAGCTGATCTCTCCGGGCGCCCTTTTTCTTTTTCAACCCCTTTGTGTTGTGTTGGAGTCTGACGTAAGTCCAGCGATTGGCAGTCGGTTTCCTGTGAGTGTGTTTGTTGGTTCGGAGTCTGATGTAAGTCCAGCGATTGGCGTTCGGTTTCCATGTTTGCCTGTTTGTGTGGAGTCTGACGTAAGTCCAGCGATTGGCAGTCGGTTTCCTGTGTTTGTGTTTTGTTTGGCGTGCGTTAGCCGAGCTACGAGTGCTCTGATTCTTCTCCGGTCAGAGAAGATACGTATGCATAGGATGCGACATCCTAGCGAGCACGTTTCCCCTGTCCCGAACTACGTCGACTCTGATGTCTGTGCCTGACAGACTACGTAGGCCTAGGATGCGATATCCTGCCGAGTTAGTTTCTCTTGTTTTTTTGTGTTTCCTTCTAGCCTGTGTGCAGTTTGTGAGCAGTTTTTAGCAACCTTATCCTTTCTTTTGTGCGTGGATCCCGTCGAGTACGACTGATGCGTATGGGTGCTAATACCTTCCCTTCGCATAACCGACTCTCGATCCCATCTCTCTCTGGTCGCGAGACCATGTCTTTTCCAAGTTTACTTCGAGCGTTTCCTTTCCCTCTTTTGGGATAAATAACGCACGGTGGCGGCTCTATTGTTTCGTTTTCCCGCCGGTTTTTCGCGTAATGCGACACATATGCCTTCTTCCCTTCATGTGCCGCGAGCATCCAGAGTCTGTGTACCATAACTGATGTCTCAACTCCGCTGCTAAGGATATCTACAAGATATAATATTTAATCCTTAGGTACCCACATCTTTCTGGGTCCTTTGGTGTTAGTCTTCTCAGAGTTCTTAACAAACTTGTTTTTTTTGCATGATATACATAAATTAATGTATGATTAAAATGTCAATGAGGTTTTTCTTGAGCCTTAGGTTTAGAAGAAATTTTACCTTTAGGCACACCTCCATTTTGTTTCCCAAAAGGTACAAAATGGGACTGAAGAGTATTTAGTTTCTTATTTTGTTCAGACTAAGATTCTTCATCAGAATCATAACCAATACCCCTTGTGTATGCTAACGCTATAAATCATGGAAGCCATTAAGCTTTTATTCAGGTTTCTAGCAAGAAATTTCTGGAAAGATTTATAATATTTCTTTATGATATCACCAGAACCTGTAGAGGCTTTTGAAAGAAATTTCTTCTCAAGCTTTAGACTCTTGCTTTGAGTCACAAAGTTATTGTTTTTCAAAATAATATTTTCTTCACTCAAACTTGAGAATTCTTTCTAAAGCTTACAGTGAGCTTCAGATCCAGATACATGAATCTTCTTCAGATCCTTGTATTTGTCTAGAAGATTTTGATACTTGTCCAGAACTTTAGATAAACTAGATTCAAGTTTAGAACAAGAAAGTTAAGAAAATACCTATTCAGGATCTGACTTAGGTTCTAATTCTGATTGAATTGTTTCTGTAGGAGCTTTTGTGCAAGCTATCAGCACCATGTTAGCCTTCTCTTCCTCAGAGTCATCTTATGAGGATTGTGAATCATCCCATGTTGCCATTAGACCCTTCTCCTTTCCTATGAATTTATTCTTAGGTTTGTCTTTCTTTAGCTTGGGACATTCATTCTTGAAGTGACCAAGCTCCTTGCACTAAAAACACGTGAGTTATTTTCCAGCTCCATCTTTCTTGAATCCAAAAGTGGACTCAGAATGATCACATGTCCTTCTTTGTCCTCTGAATTTGCCTTGCCTTTTCTTTCAGAGTTGATTTATGCGTTTGGACAGAAGAGAAAATTCATCTTCTTCTTCTGATTCCTCTTCAGACTCTTCTTTTGGTTCTGCTTGAATAACTTTTGTCTTCTCAGATCTTCCTGAACACTTCAGAGCAACAAATTTTCTCTTTTTCTTGGGCTCATCTTCATTGAGCTCAATCTCATGACTTATTAAAGAACTAACCAGTTCTTCAAGAGAAGTGTTATTCAGATCATTTGATAACATCAGAGCAGTTACCATAGGTTTCCAACGCTTAAGAATACTCCCGATGATCTTATTAATATGATCAGTAGTAGAATACCCTTTGTCTAGAACTTTAAGTCCTACAACAAGAGTTTGGAACCTTGAGAACATGTTCTCAACAGTTTCCTCGTCCTTTATCTTGAACGCTTCATATTTTTGAATCAAGGCCAGAGCCATTATTTCTTTAAATTGTGCGTTCCTTTCATGTGTCATCCTCAGAGAATAAAATATAGATCTAACAGTATATATGTTGGTGATCTTTTCATGCTCAACGTATGAAATAACATTTAGAAAGATGGTTCTTGCTTTATGATGATTCTTATAATCTTTGTTTTGTTTATATGTCATCACTCTTCTTTCAACTTTATTACCACTTGCATCTACTAGGTGTTCGTAGACATCAACTACCATATCCCTTAGATCAACAGCGTGACCTAGAAAGATGCTTTAAATCCTATCCTTCCAATAGTCAAATATATCTCCATCAAAAATAGAAGGTTTAACATTCTAATGATCTCTATCATTTGTTTGAGCAATTGGTGGTGGAAGGGCAGCCATTGTGTTTCACACTGGATCTTTATCTGACACTATTAAGTGTTTGATAAACTTGATGCCAATTACAAGTGGTAAGAAACACAAGAAAAGGGAGTTTGAATTGGGATTCTAAAAATAAAAGCTTTTTCAAAACCAACTCAATCAAACAATAACACAAACAATAAAAATAACAAGGTTATTTTTATACTGGTTTGTTGTTAACGAAGCTACCTCCAGTCCACCCTACCAAGGAGATTTTTCCTTCTCAATATGAACCTAATCCACTATAACCGAAATTGATTAGAGATACCATAAAGATAAATTGTCTTTGTCTTTTTGAGTTTATCTGACTAAAACATAGTCACTCAAGGAAACCACTCAAACAACTTTGAGATTTACAAGTATGTGTTTACAAGTATTTCTTCTAAGGAAGCAAATTAACAAAAGTTAAATAGAATGAATTTCTTCACACAATAATGAGCAACAACTCTATGTGTGTTTAAAAAGACTAACACAGAAAATATATACTTTAGCAAAAAGCGTGTGTATGAGCGTAGTATAGGGTTATCAATACTTAACAACTTTTTATAGTCCTTAAAGTTTCCTTTATATAGGCAGTTAAAAGATTCGTTGGATGGTAGAATTGGAATAGCAAATTTCTACTGTCTTATTGTATAACGGTTTGCATATAGGAGACAAAATGCTACAATAGTACTGTCATTAGCCCATAAAATCATCGTAGTTGAGGGAAGGATTATCTTGTACTGTATACTATTTTTCTGATGCAAAACCTTTTGATCTTATCTTCTAATCTTCAGAGGCTTCTAATGAATGATGCTGAAGCATGCTTAGAAGGATCAAGAAACTAGTTGAGAGAATCTTCAGAACCTCGGTCTTTAGAGTCTTGACATAGTTCCTCAGAACCTGAGCTTTAGAGTCTTCAGATCTTGTTCTTTAGAATCATCAGAACTTGAGCGCAAAATCTTGAAAGCTAACAATCCTTCAAACGCTCTTCAATAAGATTCACAGTGTAGCGGTGTATTCGTCACTTTATGATTTATTGATTAAACCATAAGCAAAGCATACAAGGAATCGAGTCGCCACCGCACTTTTATTTATCCTAAGGAATGGCTAAAAAGCGAACAAAAGCCTAAGCAAGGAGGACATAAGTGGCCAATGAAATGGTCTTACACTCAATTCCTTCCAAATCATAGGAACAATGGCCAATGAATGGATTTACAGTTGATTCCTCAATGGACGAACAAAGATGTATCACAAAGATATGAAATGATGATCATGCAATAATGAACAATTAATGATGATAAATGCACAAAGGCAAACAAACAAACATGTATAGATGAACCAATAAGCAATCAATGATTCAGTTAGCACACACTATATACAAGCAATTAGGCTCAAGCAAGGGTTAGACTTTAAAGTCAACTGGAATGGGGTAATTGGTGCTCTTAACCTTAACATTGAGAGTTAAGGTGAAGCAGATGAAAAGGAAATGAGGGGTGTGCCTCATAGCTCTTATCCCTGGCCTGGGAGAGCTTTGAATATCAGAAGGTGTGGGAGTTCAGAAAGTTGGAACTCTTCTCCACAAGTTATTGACTCTATAGATCTTGGGTTAATATCCACAATGCATCAACATGTAATGTGAGCAAAGGGATGACACACTGAATAGTAGGAGATGGACTACACATCTCTTTTATCTACCAATTGCCTTATCAAAGGACTTTTCCTGCTTGGGACAAAGAGTAAACAATCACAAGCATTGCCTCTTAAGGAGGACTTCAGAAAGGTGCCTGACCACATAACAGGCCAGGTCTTCCAGACTACATGAAGAAGAGAAATTATACCTAAGTGGTTAAGCAACCAAGCAAAAGCAAGTTCAAAATGAACTTAAGCAACTAATGTACCTGAAAACAATCCAACTCAATCAGTATACAATTCAAAAAGTCAAACAGATAATCCAACAGTCAACAGACAATACACAATCAAACAAGCAAGGCTACAATGTGCAAGGTGTCATACGGTGAACTGACTTGGGGTATTTTGCTTTTTATCGTAATGTCGCGGATAGCAAGAGTCGCCACCGACTTTTCTTTTATCCAATAAGGAAAGGTGGAAAAGAACAGGAAAGACCTCAATAGATTTTGGGTTCGGGAGGTACATTATACAAAGGGAAGGTATTAGCACCCTTTGTATCCATGGTTATCCATGGGCTCTTAATTGCTGGATCACTTATATTTTTGTCTGAAAAGTGTTGGTGAATTGTTTAAAAATGTTTCGAAAAGAGAGTTTAACTTTGTAATGATTCTCGTATGAATGTATACAAAGTATTTATCTCGTTTGATTTTGAAAAACAGTTTAGAAAAATATAACTTGGTAATGGTTCTAGTATGAATGTATACCAAGTGGTGATTTTCTAGGACTTGCAAAGTGTGAGGGGTCGAAAATGTTTTAGGTTATGATCCAGTAATTGAGAGTTATACCTTCCTAAGGTCGTTATGGGCATTTCCTATCCTTATGAGGGTAAAACTGTCCTTACTATTGAGAAGTAAGTAGTTTTATCCTTTGGATGTAAAAGGGTCATTGTAGGGTCATCGATAGGTCATTGAAGGCAACAGTTGTAAGGATACCTTAGCATTCGAAGGGACGATCATCATTTAACCGTAGGCTACACCGAAGGGTCATCGAGGGACAAAATCGTATTTTCGAAGGCAACATCCGAGGGACCATGATTTATTTTATGATGATTTAACCGAAGGATCTTTGCTAAGTGTATCCCTACATTCGCGGGACACGACCGTTATACCGTAATACCGTAGGGCAGCAAAGAGAGGTCCAAGATCACATATTTAAAGGCCGTATTTTACAATCAATTAGGCAATTAGGATGAATCTCCACATTAAAATCAATACATTAAAATTGGCTAAGTAATTGAGGGTGGATCTCCACATTAAAATTAATACATTAAAATTAATTAGGTAATTTAGGGTGAAACTCCACAAAGGGCATCCCACAAATAAAGTGGAATACCTATCTAGCTAGCTTTCCCGGCGATGTGCGAACCTTTGCAAAACTCAGCAAACATGTCAGAATACCAAATCAGGGTGCAATCGAGAATTACACCACAAAAGAAACCAGAACAGCAGTAGGGTCAGATAAACAATGCATGGCTATGATAAAAACATGACAGGTGGACAAAAGTTAGAACAGAAAAGTCGGCTGCTGTCGCGTTCGCTCCTGCTTCGCCTAGCGAAGTCTTAGCGAACACTCGTTGCATGCTCGCTTAGCGATGTGCTAGCGAGCGGCTGCGGATTCCGATTTTAATAACGATATAATGGCAGCAAGCTTCACACCTTATAGCATTCATTACAGAGGTTATGTGGTTAGACATTCAGATGTTCATGCATACTTAAATTCATATGTAAAACTTAAGATAGTTTCATAAATTCAATCATGATACCATGTGCATATTAAGAACATAAGGTAGTAATAGCAATGCCAACCTGTTTGTAATCGAATTGTAACCTTGAATTGGCCGATCGGATCGAATTGAGCGGAAGTGACCTTGCTGCCGCCGGCTTTTCCTTCAGGGTTTCCTTTAGGGTTACTCGGAATTCTCAGGGTTAGCCTCCAGGGTTTTCCGTCTGTGAGCGCTAGGGTTTGCTTGCTAGGGTCCTCCTTTCGTCCTTTTTCGTCCTCCCTTTTTCTGACTGGAGTTGTGGTATTTATAATGCCTTTTTTTCATGACCTAATGGGCTCAGAGTGAAGCCCAGAATTTTCTGTTATCTGCCAGCTTCGCTAGGCGAGCGTGTAGCGAACGTTCGCTAGGCGAGCGTGCAGCGAACGTTCGCTAGGCGAAGGATTTGCTCGCCTAGCGAGCAGGCCAGTTTGGGCCATTTTCTGGATTGGGCCACTCGTGAGCTGGGCCTTTGTTCCTTTAAGATCAGTGTCATAAAAATGAGTCGGAGTGCCCTGAAAAATGTCTTGAAATATTAATGGGCAAATTTTGGGGTATGACAGCTGCCCCTGTTCAATATTCTTGAACCGAGAGAGTCAGAATGGTATGTACGCCATTCGTGGTCTGGAGGTGGAAGATTATTGAACACTTAGGATGCCCCAAAAATTTGCACTTGTCAATTAGTTAGTCTTGATGGAGATGGGTTTAAAGATGCCATCTAGGAAGTTTGATGATGAGAGCTTCAGAGTACGTCGTACGTTAGAAGATATCTGAAGTCATGGGTGTCACTGGGTCATACGCTAGACCGTATAGTGAGTCATTCATTAGGCCGTCGACTTCACTGGGGAGTTAGAATGGGTCATACGCCGCTGGGGATAACAGATCAGAATGGATCATACGCTAGATCGTATCTGAGTTACAGAATAGGCCGTCTGTTAGGCTGTATCTGACGAAAAGTAGTCGTACGCTAGACTACACCTCGGGATGTACCGTACGCTAGGTAGTATCTGAGGAATGAAGATCCGAATGGGTCGTACGCTAGACCGTATTGTTGGAGGAGTAATATGTTGTGCCGAATCAAAATGAGATAAGAATCCGAATGAGTCATACACTGCTGGGGATAAAGGATCATAATGGATCGTACGCTAGATCGTATCTGAGTTGCGGAACGAGCCGTCCGTTAGGCTGTATCGTTACTGGGGGTGAAGGATCAGAATGGATCGTATGCTAGATCGTATCTGAGTTGTAGACTGAGCCGTCCGTTAGGCTGTACCTGATGATGAAGGGGGTAGTCATACGCCAGACTACACTTCAGAATGTACCGTACGCTAGGTAGCATTTGAGGCCTTGAAGGTCCAAATGGGTCGTATGCTAGACCGTATTGGAGTTGTTGAAGGTCGGAATGGATCGTACGTTAGATCGCATCTGAGTTGAAAGAGTCATATGTTGAGCTGAATCAGAATGAACCGTACGCTAGGCTATATCTGATAGTATTTGTATATGTTGTATTTGCAATAAATGTCTGGGATGGGCTTATAGATGCCATCGTTAGGAGGATGTCAGAATGAATGTTGACATGGAGTATATCTGAAAGATGTAGTTGAATCCTGAACGTAATTGATGAGGATGTCCGTCTGAATGGACCTTTGTTTTGACTGTATCAGGGGAATAATTAACCTGAAAAATAAAGTTAGCTTCATGCCATGTCATGATGCATGAGATGTTTTATGCTTTCGAAAATAACTGCGAACGATGTATGCATGCGTATGCTGTGAAATGATGTAATGAATGAATTATGCATCTGAAAAGTTCTTCCAGAGGACTCTACTGGGGAAAAAAAATCTCAATCTTCTGGTTGGGAGATACTGGTATCGATGACCCTTTCTTAGCCGGGGATGCTTGATTTCTGTCTGATGGTAGAAATGTTCAACAGAAGCCTGGCTGGGGGTGGAAGAGATGACCCATTTGTCTAGTAATGCCACTCTCTTCTGGGAATGACTGGCTTTGCTGGGGGATAGGATTAACAACGGATTCATTGGAAAGCATGATTAGACCTTCTCCTCGATCCTGAAGTCTAGTAGTAATCGCTATTTCTATTTTATGCACGCATTTTTGGTAAACATCGTTCATATCCAAATGCATATATTAATTCGAATTAAATCAATGGACGCTTATGCAAACAAAACAGAGAAAGTAAAACAAAAGCATTTTTTTTTGAAACTAAAATTATATTGATTTCGAAAGAGGGCCTATAAACAGGCAATTTGTGTACAAGGAGACAGAAATCCTAGTAAGAGGAAATTGTCAAGAAAACAAAGAGAAAGCTATGCCGAAAACGTCCTATTGACTTTAATTCCCCTACTGCCATTATGTTTTCAAGCCTCTCATCTCCTGCTGTCGGATAGAAGTGATTAGCTTGTTCAGTCCTTTGAACTTGGATGAAGCTGTCTGAGAACGGGACATAGTCATACGCTTTGATCCCTAATTTTTGCCTGGACCGCCTTTTCAGGTTTTCAATCCACCAGGGTACCCTTTTTGCCCAAGCCGCCTTTTTAGGTTTTCGACTTGCCGGGTGCATATTTTTTTATGTTTATCCCTAATTTTTGCCCGAACCTTTTTGGTTTGCCGGGATGCCCTTACTTTTGCCTAGGTACGTCGACCTAGCAGGTCTCTTTTATGCGTAGTATTTTTTGACTATGTCTGCGTTCACGGGATGCGGGAAGTCTTCGCCGTCCATTGTAGCTAGTATCATGGCTCCACCAGAGAATACCTTCTTAACTACAAACGGCCCTTCGTACGTGGGAATCCATTTGCCTCTGGGATCACCCTGTGGTAGAATGATACGCTTTATTACCAAATCGCCAATTCGATATACCTGCCTCTTGACTCTTTTGTTAAATGCCTGGGTCATGCGCTTCTGATATATCTGTCCATGACACACAGCCGCAAGTCTCTTCTCATCGATCAAGTTTATCTGGTCAAGTCGAGTCTGAATCCATTCATCTTCATCTAAGCCCGCCTCTTTTATGATTCTTAGAGAAGGAATCTGGACTTCCACTGGTAAAACGGCTTCCATTCCGTAGACTAAAGAGAAAGGATTTGCTCCTGTCGAAGTGCGTACTGAAGTGCGATAACCGTGAAGAGCAAACGGTAATATCTCATGCCAGTCTTTGTACGTCACCGTCATCTTTTGTATGATCTTCTTGATATTCTTATTAGCAGCCTCCACGACACCGTTCATCTTTGGCCGGTACGGAGAAGAGTTATGGTGTTTTATTTTGAACTGCGTGCAGAGTTCAGTAATCATCTTGTTGTTCAAATTAGTACCATTGTCAGTAATAATTCTTTCAGGGATGCCATATCGACAAATGAGATTATTCTTGATGAATCGTGCCACCACATTCTTGGTGACAGAAGCGAATGAGGCGGCCTCTACCCACTTTGTAAAGTAATCAATAGCAACAAGGATGAAACGATGCCCGTTAGAAGCAGTAGGTTTAATCTCTCCAATCATATCAATGCCCCACATTGCAAAGGGCCAAGGTGCTGTCAACACGTTCAATGGAGCAGGAGGCACATGTACTCTATCCGCATATATCTGGCACTTGTGACAGGTTCTGGAGTGATGATGGCAATCAGCTTCCATGGTAGACCAATAATACCCTGGTCTCAGAATCTTCTTGGCCATCGTATGCCCACTAGAATGAGTCCCAAAAATACCATCATGCATGTCTTCCATAATCTTTTCTGCTTCCTTTTTATCCACACAGCGAAGCAAAGTCGAATCATGATTACGTTTGTATAATAATCCATTACTCAAAAAGAATTTAGCGGAGAACTTCCTCAAAAATTTTCTGTCATTGATAGATGCCTCTTCAGGGTATTCCTGAGTTTCCAAATATCTTTTTACTTCGTGGAACCAAGGTTTCTCCTCTACTCCATCAACGTTAAGTTCATAACAATACGCTGGTTCATCTAACCGTTCAATGGTGATCATGGGAGCTTCGCTGCCCCATCTGACTCTGAACATAGATGACATGGTAGCCAATGCGTCTGCCAACTGATTCTCTTCTCGTGGAATGTGTTCAAATGTAATATCTTCGAAGTATGGGATTAATGTTAACACCCGCTCTCGATAAGGGATGAGATTCGGATGTTTAGTGTCCCATTCTCCTTTGATCTGACTGACTACTAGGGCCGAGTCTCCATACACCCTCAAAAACTTGATTCTCAGGTCTATAGCAGCCTTAAGTCCCAAAATACATGCTTCATACTCAGCCATATTGTTGGTGCAATCAAAGCATAGTCTGGCAGTGAAGGGCGTATGGCACCTCCTTCAGCTTCAGGTTCGACAATCTGAGGTCCGATTGCAAGATATGGCATGACAAGTTCACGAGCTCTGGCGCGTACCCATCTGAGATAAGGTTCCATAGGAATAGAATTTTTCTGTCCTAACGTACCTCTCTTCACCATGCCCCAAGCTCGTACAAATCTTTGACGGAGGCCTTGGGAATCGTTGTCATAGTCGAACACAATGCCTTCGATGATCATTTCATGTGGACCATCTCTTCGAGCACAACCAAACTGTCGCAGAGCTAAAGCAGGATTATAAGTAATACCTCCTCTTATTCCTAGGAGTGGTACATTAGGGAACTCGCCACAACGGTCAATGATGGTAACATTTTCCTTGAACTGAGGACACCAACAGATGTCTGGGTGGGAGAGCGACATTATCCTTTGAGACCATTTCAAATTCTGCTCGTTCTTCAAGACCGATTGAGGAAGGTGCGAAATAAACCACCTAGACAACAAAGGTATGCAGCACATGAGAGTCCCTTGCTTCTTCATGGTACGAGTGTGGAGGGAATGCAAAATGTCTCCCAGCAAGGTAGGTACAGGGTTATGAGTGAGAAATATCTTAATAGCATTCATGTCTATGAATTGGTCTGGATTAGGGAATAACACCAAGCCATAGATTAGCAATGCCAGGATGTCTTCGAAAGCACGGACATTCATAACTTTTAAGAATTCTCGGGCCTTATTTGTCAGGAATTTGGCAAGTAAACCCTTAACTCCACTCCTTGTTACCCAATTAGCTTCAATGTCGGACTTCGTCATGTGTAAAGCTGCGGCAACTTCTTCAGACTTCGGAACCTTTTCTAAACCACTGAACGGTAGTTGATCAAGGATAGGTATCCCAAGCAGTCTGGAGAGTTCTTCCAATGTGGGTACCAACTGATAATCTGGGAATGTGAAGCAATGATGTTTAGGGTCGAAGAACTGGAATAAAACTCTCATCATATCTTCTTTGAACCCAGTGGTAACTAAATTGAGAAGAGAACCATGTCTCTTGATGAACTGCGCATGATCGGAAAGTTCTGACACTAAGTTCTTGAGTTGAGGTGAGATTGCTACAAGATTAATCCGGATGGTCTTCCTGGGAGCCATAGCTTTACAAAACAGAGCAAAGTTAAATCCCTAAGTCCTTGAAATGGTTATAATGTCATGATATTATGATGTTATGATGTAATTATGTTATGATGTTATGTAAACAAACACAAGCAAGTCACACAACAATCACTCCTAAGTTTTAAGGCTTGCATGAGTTCCATAGGTAAGTACCCTCCCTACTGAAGTTTGGTTGGTTCAACCTGTCCTAGAATAGTAACCGGGTTCTAAAAGGATCTCCAATCATTGACCTTCCTTCAAGTCCACTTCAGTGCAACACCAAGTGGTTGACCGAAGCTTCCCTAAAGTCCAATCTCAAGGAGTGTAGTATCGAGTCTCAACCAACCCCAGTCGGAACCGAAGTCAGTTATCTCACTACTTTCTAATGGCCAGGATGAGTCAATTAGGGTTCTAAAGGTCTGGTTAATGCTTTAATGACACCACGCAGATGCCAAATTTTTCCTCAAGTAAACATGAGGAACATCAGGACATCCAAAGTGTCACATTAACCGTAGCCATCATTTTAACCATTCCAGTATACGCCGGATAGTCGCGATGATCTATTGCTACTTACCTAAGGTACACTAGATCCGGGTGTAGGATCTTTCACTCAAGAATACCCAAGCAATCCCTTAAAAGTAAATCAGACAATTTTAAATAAGTGATCTTGTTTTTTAAGGTAACCTCCCTTATCCCCAGCAGAGTCGCCAGTTCTGTCATACGGTGAACTGACTTGGGGTATTTTGCTTTTTATCGCAATGTCGCGGATAGCAAGAGTCGCCACCGACTTTTCTTTTATCCAATAAGGAAAGGTGGAAAAGAACAGGAAAGACCTCAATAGATTTTGGGTTCGGGAGGTACATTATACAAAGGGAAGGTATTAGCACCCTTTGTATCCATGGTTATCCATGGGCTCTTAATTGCTGGATCACTTATATTTTTGTCTGAAAAGTGTTGGTGAATTGTTTAAAAATGTTTCGAAAAGAGAGTTTAACTTTGTAATGATTCTCGTATGAATGTATACAAAGTATTTATCTTGTTTGATTTTGAAAAACAGTTTAGAAAAATATAACTTGGTAATGGTTCTAGTATGAATGTATACCAAGTGGTGATTTTCTAGGACTTGCAAAGTGTGAGGGGTGGAAAATGTTTTAGGTTATGATCCAGTAATTGAGAGTTATACCTTCCTAAGGTCGTTATGGGCATTTCCTATCCTTATGAGGGTAAAACTGTCCTTACTATTGAGAAGTAAGTAGTTTTATCCTTTGGATGTAAAAGGGTCATTGTAGGGTCATCGATAGGTCATTGAAGGCAACAGTTGTAAGGATACCTTAGCATTCGAAGGGACGAACATCATTTAACCGTAGGCTACACCGAAGGGTCATCGAGGGACAAAATCGTATTTTCGAAGGCAACATCCGAGGGACCATGATTTATTTTATGATGATTTAACCGAAGGGTCTTTGCTAAGTGTATCCCTACATTCGCAGGACACGACCGTTATACCGTAATACCGTAGGGCAACAAAGAGAGGTCCAAGATCACATATTTAAAGGCCGTATTTTACAATCAATTAGGCAATTAGGATGAATCTCCACATTAAAATCAATACATTAAAGTCGGCTAAGTAATTGAGGGTGGATCTCCACATTAAAATTAATACATTAAAATTAATTAGGTAATTTAGGGTGAAACTCCACAAAGGGCATCCCACAAATAAAGTGGAATACCTATCTAGCTAGCTTTCCCGGCGATGTGCGAACCTTTGCAAAACTCAGCAAACATGTCAGAATACCAAATCAGGGTGCAATCGAGAATTACACCACAAAAGAAACCAGAACAGCAGTAGGGTCAGATAAACAATGCATGGCTATGATAAAAACATGACAGGTGGACAAAAGTCAGAACAGAAAAGTCGGCTGCTGTCGCGTTCGCTCCTGCTTCGCCTAGCGAAGTCTTAGCGAACACTCGTTGCATGCTCGCTTAGCGATGTGCTAGCGAGCGGCTGCGGATTCCGGTTTTAATAACGATATAATGGCAGCAAGCTTCACACCTTATAGCATTCATTACAGAGGTTATGTGGTTAGACATTCAGATGTTCATGCATACTTAAATTCATATGTAAAACTTAAGATAGTTTCATAAATTCAATCATGATACCATGTGCAAATTAAGAACATAAGGTAGTAATAGCAATGCCAACCTATTTGTAATCGAATTGTAACCTTGAATTGGCCGATCGGATCGAATTGAGCGGAAGTGACCTTGCTGCCGCCGGCTTTTCCTTCAGGGTTTCCTTTAGGGTTACTCGGAATTCTCAGGGTTAGCCTCCAGGGTTTTCCGTCTGTGAGCGCTAGGGTTTGCTTGCTAGGGTCCTCCTTTCGTCCTTTTTCGTCCTCCCTTTTTCTGACTGGAGTTGTGGTATTTATAATGCCTTTTTTTCATGACCTAATGGGCTCAGAGTGAAGCCCAGAATTTTCTGTTATCTGCCAGCTTCGCTAGGCGAGCGTGTAGCGAACGTGCAGCGAACGTTCACTAGGCGAAGGATTTGCTCGCCTAGTGAGCAGGCCAGTTTGGGCCATTTTCTGGATTGGGCCACTCGTGAGCTGGGCCTTTGTTCCTTTAAGATCAGTGTCATAAAAATGAGTCGGAGTGCCCTGAAAAATGTCTTGAAATATTAATGGGCAAATTTTGGGGTATGACACAAGGCACAAGCTCAACTCAAATGAGCTAAAAGGATCCTACAAAAAAAGTCAAGGTTAGTCAATATCAATCAAATAAACCAACTCAAGCAATGTGAATTAATCCCCTTATGGCCATGCACTTCTTAACCTGAAAACAAGCTCAAACATGAGAAGCAAACCACTAGGTCAAGGCCTAGGGTCAAAGAAGGAGAAATAATCTAAAACAGAACATGAAAATTGACATGAATCAAACTCAAACAATTAAGAACATAATCCAAAAGGTCTCATGTCAATAGCATCAACCAAATTTATTTCATAAATCAAATAAGGCAAAGTATGCAAGTTGGAAGCACATTGGAGCAATAGAATGAACAAATCCACATCAATTCAAAAATGGTTCAATAAATCTCAAGAAAAATCATGGCTAAACAGAACACACAACATGAGCAACATACCAAAAATCAAGGCATTTGGACAAGTTTAAGCATGGTAAAGAACTTCCATAAGGAAAGGCAAGCATAAACAAGCTCAAAGGAGGCACAAAATGATACATCAACTTAAGGCAATCCTAAAACATAAATGACAAATGATAAATGACTCAAACCAAAGCCACAATAAACTTCAATGTGTCTAGAAAACATGTGTAAAATTTCAAGTTCATATGATAAAGCATAAGCATTTCACAAATCATGAAAGTTCAACACTCATCAAAAGTCCACAAATGGTCAACCAGCAAAGAAAATCTCAAACAAATAAGAAACGGATCCAAAAATTCCACAAAAATTCATGATCAATTCAAACATCCAGAAGAAGCATCATGCAAAAAATCACATCATTTGGCATTTATTTGGCATGGCAAAGAAAATCAACAAATTGAGCAAGCAAAGGTGTGACACACATTGTCACACCTACATTAACCAGATCATATCTCAACAACCAAAAATGCTAAAAATGCAAACTCAATACCAAAATGACCACTAGGATGTTTAGTTTAAGAATGTCAATTTTCACATGCATTAGATCAACCATTATTATTTCACAAAGAAAATGGCAAGCAAGGTACAAGATAGCATATGCATACACAAACCCTAGGCAAATTTAAATTCCAACCGAGCACAAATTCTGGAAAAATACTCATAAAATAGTAGACATCATGAGGAATAAAGTGCAAAAAATCCCATGCCATTTGGATGATTATTTATGGAGTTATGATTTTTGGAAGTGGATAAAAAATTAAAAAAAACATGTATGAAGCATATATGAACATGGATGAGAAATGAAGATAATTCAGCAAGGCAATTTGGATAATGCAAGAGCCAGGAATCGAAGCCAGACGAAGTTTGAAATGAAAGGCGCGCGCTAGCTTAAACGCCGTCATTTAACCTAAACCCTAGCCACACGTGCATGCATGCAACGAGAAATCCGCAGGTAATGCTGAAGAACACGTAGGAAAATTCGCAGCAAAGGCTATGAAGGTTATAGGAAAATCCGTAGGTAATATGCAGCAAGTCAAGAACACGATGAAGATCCTCATGATCTTCATCAACAATTTTCCAGAAAATTTCTACCTCTCCAGAAATGAAAAACACGCATAGCATTGTGAAGATCCAACATCAAGCAACAAGAATCAACAACAATTACATCAAGAACACATCATATATGCATGGATCGAGTGAATCAAAAATCAACAACCAAACTTCAAATTGACATTTCTCACTCAATATGGCACGGATTCACACGATTTAAAGCTTAATCTACTCAACAATCAAAGTTCTATAACATTAGCATAATGAAAAGCAAGATTATGAAAATTGATTTGTGACCTCTTGTAGCAACATAAGCGGATTCAGCTGGAACTATGCCTTGCAGTCTCGAAATCCTCTTCTACAATGATTATGAAGTTGAATGGAAGGAAGATCACAACTCAATTGGTCACGATTCCACAGGTTCAAGATTTCACCATTATTGTTCTTGCTTTGAGCAGCTCCAAATTTGCACGAATTCAAGTGGTTCTTGGCTTGAATAATGATCAGTGATGATGCTAGATGATGAATGAAGCAAGAATCATGCAATTGCTTTGAAGAAATGAGAGAAAAAATTGAGAGAAATTTGAGAGAAAAATTTTCAGATATGAAATTTGTGAATTGTGGTTGTGATTTTCTGTTATGATTATGCTATATATACTTCCTCTTAATCACTCTATAAACATGATTAACCAATGCTAATGAAAATTAAGGGAATTGGAGGTGTTTTCACAAATTGGCATTTTCACCTTTGCATGAAAGTGGTGAATGAACAGTGCACGTGATGCTTGCTAATTTCTCTTAAAAATGCATTTCAAAACCATTGGCAATTGTAAAATATTCAAATGAATTACCAATTTTAAATTGTGAAAATTCTCTCCAAAAATCAAGATTTTTGCAAGTGATCATGAAAGGAGAAATGATGCAATGTACTGCAAGATTTGGATAGTAGAGTGCAAGAGAGGAATTTGGCAAAAAGAACCACTTCATTTGGCCTTTTGGTTCAAAAGTTATGCAAGCTTGAAGTCCAAATTCCATTGACCATGATTGATCCATATCTTTTCAACCATTCATGAGAAATTCATGTTCTTGGACTTTTTGGAAAGGTGAGAACAAGATCTTCAACTTTCATGTTGGACAAAATTTCATTTGAAGCTTGCTTGATGATGTAATCTTGAGGAGAAAACCTTTCCATTTTTGGCAAATTCAAATTATAGGTCACTTTCTATTTTTGGAAAGTTTTCATCTGACTTTATTTTCTTCAATGTTGATGTTTGAAATGTCAAATGAGACTTGTTTAAACATGAATGAAGTATTTCCCATCACTTCCCATCTCCAAAAATCACAGTTGACTTTGCAGTTGACTGGCTAGGGCTTCAGTTGACTGAAGAATGTCTTGATGAGATTCAAGCCTCTACCACTTGAGATTTTGATTCAAAATGATACCATGGCTCATATAAGCTCTTGTGAATGATCATGGTGCCCAAATTCTTCAGAATGGCCACCATCTATTGCTCATTGAAATGCATTGACTGCCTTGACCTGTAATTGCTTCATCTGCAAGTAACAAGGTTAGATGACATATTTTTGTACTTTTGGTTAGTAAACAAATGAAAAGCAATGATATACAAATGCAAAACATGCTTGGTGATCAAGGATCACTCTCAAAAAGATAACCCACCCATAGGGAAGGAGGCAAGGTGCACAAAGATCCTTGAGGCAATGAATGATATGATATGATGCCATGAGGGATCTTAGGGACAAAATTGGGGTCTTACAGATGCCCCTATTTAAGGTCATTCTAGCCGGAGAAGTGAAGTTTAGAAATCTTCATCTCGACGCGGTAGAATGGACTTAAATAACAGTAATGAGACAAATTTTGGTCCCTAAGAGACCTTATGATGCAGATGTATGGATGCAAAAGACAAACTCTGTGGGGATATAGTTCACACAGAAGAAAAGACAATCCATCGGAGTAATACACTCACTAGGAACAGAGACTCTAATAAGACTCTCACGGGGACTCTTATTGTGGATAGAAAGAAAAAGAATGCGTGAGCAGGACACGACTCTGAATTAGGGGAAAAACCGACACTGCGTGAATGAGACACGACTGGACTAGAGACCTCACTAGGGAAAGAAGGACTCACACCGGGGAAAAGAAGATCCCAAAGGATAAAACATCCATTGGAAAGACACAAGCTGACTCAAACTATCCACAAAGGATACTTCGGATAAAAATCCGGACTCGGACCATGAAAAAGATTCACAAAGAACCTCCCTGCCAGGAAAAATGCATATATTTGGGGAAAACGCCAATACAGCCAAGGGTAAAATCACAACAGGAATTCCACTGGAGAAGTGTCTAACAAAGAGACTCTCCTGGGGAAACAACAAAGCAATGAGGTGTTACCGGTATAAGGGTAACAAACTCAGGAAGAATGAATATCTAAGACCGGTATAAGCGTGAGAGATATCAATCAACCAACCATCTGAGAAAGACCTGAAAAAGGTACATCTACTCAGGAAAATCTGACTCCACAGGGGACCAAGGTCATAATAGGGAGCAGAAAAGAAGGAACACCAAGGATACCGGTTAGGGTATATAATAGGTGACCGACCGAAGCGTGAATTGGTTTTTTTTTTTTTTTTCCAAAACACTCATCATCCGAAAGGAGGGCTTGAAAAAGTAAATCGACTTACAGGATGGACATTCGAATCCACAACAGGAAAACGAACCTTACTCAGCTGGGGACACAAACCCAAAGAGTGCATGAGATATAATATCCATTACCGTCAGAACGTGGATAGAATACTCGCATGAGATATATTATCTATTACCGTCAGAACGTAGATAATACACTCGCATGGAAGGAAACACCAGGGATACTAGGGTATATAATAGGTGTCCTACCGAAAACGTGAATTGGTATATATGCCAAAACACTCATCATCCAAAACACCAACTTGTTAAAGGATGGATATTCGATTCTACAAAGAATACGAATCTTACTCTATTGGGAAAGATCAACAAAGGATTCCAACCAAAGAGTGAAAGAGATATACTATTCATTACCGTCAGAACGTGAATAATATACTCGAAAGGAAGAGACACCAGGGATACCGGTTACAAGGTATATAATAGGTGACTAACCAAAAGGAGAGACAATCGATACCACAACAACAGGGTAAACGAAAGACAACTCACAAGGGATAAATTGCAAGCATCCGATAATTATCCGAAACAAAGAATATTCGATTCCACAAAGGAATAACGAATCTTACTCGACTGGGAAACACAAAAGGCTTCGACTGAAGAGTGCATGAGATATATTATCCATTACCGTCAGAACGTGGATAACATACTCGCATGGAAGATTATCCACAACCGGCTACTGGGTTAACAAAGGATAAATCGACCGAAAAGAAAGGCATCGGGATACCAAAACTAGGTATATAAAGATGACCAATCAAAGGGAGCGACAATCATTACCAAGCAAACGGGTAAATGAAAGGCGATCCGCTGGGGATGAATTGCATAAACAACAATTATCCGCAAGGACTTGCTGGTAACTTCAAAGGGGATAAAATTGCAGGCAAACGACAATTATCTAGAAGAAGATTTGCTGGGGGTACAATTGCTAGCAACCGACAATTATCCACAAGAAAAAAGGAATATCAACATCGAATATTGTATGAAGATAACCACAAAGAGTAACCGTCATCGGTTAGGATGAACAATAAGGTTAACTCTACAAAGAGGAGCAATTAGGGTTTATAACTACCGAATACGGGGTAGAAAACCAAAACTCTGGCTGGGGATAAAATTGCTAGCAACCGGCAATTATCCATAAAAGCACAGACTCCGTTGGGAATAAAACCACAACAGCACAAAATCCACCATCAACCAGAACGAACCACAAAGGTTACCTCTGTTAGGGGAAAGAGATAGGACTCACAACTACCGAATACGGGGTAGTGGCCAATCAACTCTGATGAGGATAAAAGAAATTAGGGTTTACATCCACCGAATACTGGGTAGAAAACCAACAACTCCGCATGGGGAATGAAAGAATCACAAATTCGCACGGGAACAAAATAGGATTTATAACAAATCACCAACTGCTGAAGAGCGGAAAAACTAGGATTTACGACTACCGAGTATTGGGTAGAAAACCAACCAACTCTTGCTGAGGAATAAAAGGTATATAACCACAAACTCCGTCCAGAAGGCAAGAACATAGGACTTACAATTACCGGTTACTGGGTAGAGGCCCAAAACTCCGCTGGGGATAAAAGAATTATTGCCGGTTACTGGGCAATTCATTCATTTATTCCACAGGGAAGCACAAGAAATAGTTGACAAATAGCCAATTCAGGATCAAACTGAAAAGACAGACTGAATCAAAACTCGTCCTATGAGGATATAACTCAATAGGAAAATCCATCCCAATATATGTGTTGGGAGAAAACGGAAGAAACCGTCATCCACGAGGATATATCTCGGTGGGGAACTGCAGAAGGAAAGACAAACGCTTTCTGCTTATGGGGCTGACTCTATATGGAGAGATTTAAACACCCGACATCTGCTTGGGGAGATCTATTAAAGATATGTATCACCAAAAGCAGAGAACAATAAACAAGAGATATATGGAAAAAAATGCAACATGAATATCTGAATGTTGAAAGTACGCATGAATATGCGTAATTTATGTTTGATGAATGCTGACAAAACAGACATATCTAACACAAACAGGTCCAGGAATCGCACGCCCGACACTACACTTCCAGGGGAAAAACCAACTGGAAAGCCAATCTGCTGGAGATCTTCACGCTGAAAGCAAAGATCTGCGGGGAGGCAAAAGAGGTAAGAGATATCACAAAATCTCTTAGTGATGGATCAACAATCAACCCAACTGGCACAGAAAGTCACAACAGGCATAAACAGCCACAAAGACAAATCTGTTGGGGAAACGGGAGAAATCCCGAGATCTGCAGGGGCCCTCAGTATCAACCGGGATACAAAAGTTCACTGCACAAGCAAACACTGCTATGAAAGCAACTCCACATAACTCCATTGGGGAACAACCCACTGAGGAGAAAAGATCACCCACGTAGAATCTACTGCACAATCAACTCTACTGGGAAAACACAAGTAGCCACTCCACCGGGGATACACCCACTGAAGGAAAACAGATCACACAAGTAGATTCTGCAACAAGCCACTCTACTGAGGATCAAAAGCAATCAGGGAATCAACCAAATCTTTGGATGATAGACCACCAACCGAACCCTACTGGGGAAACAGAGATTTCAACAAGCAGAAACTGCCACAAAAGCAACTCTGTCGAGGATATCAGCTCTGGTGGAGACTCTGAGGGGATACCCACTCTTTTGGGGACTTTGCATAAATACAATCCACCAAACCACAAATCTACTGACGGCCAGGGAATCCACTGAGGAACCCACTGGGGATACGGAGGAGAGCTGGGGAATCAACCACTAAACGCTGACTCTTCTGAGGAGAGCACCCACAACTGCTGAGGAGGAACATAATCACTGCCCTGCTGAAGGGAGAAGCGCACTGATGGGGAGATATAGCAACAATGCAGTATATCATATCAACAACCCTGGCAACAGTGCTGAGGAAAGTGGTAAAGTACCGGGATATCAATCCACCAACCACTGAATCTTCAAAAAGAAAGCACCCATGCTGAGGAGAGATAACAACAACTCTGCTAGCGACTGCACTAGGGAGAGAGACGGGGTACCCGGGTTTCAAACCACCAATTATCCGAATCTTCCAAAAGGAAACACCCATGCTGGGGAGAATACTGCTGGAGAAGAAAACGAAGTCTTCAGCCACACTCTGCTTGGGGAACATCCCCACAACAACAACTCTGCTTGGGGAACAACCCCAACAAAAGCTCTGCTTGGGGAACAACCCCAACAACGAAGCAGGAGAAAGAGGATACAATCACGCCAGGAATATGAACAAATGTCTTACCTGTTGGAAATCATGCCACCCTTGGGAGAGCACTGAGAGATTCTTAAGTATCCTTTCATCATTGTGAATGTTCACTTTGTTCAAAACAACAATTTTTTGAAAAATTTTATTTGTTTAAAACAATGACATTTTATCAATTAAAACATGCAAAACATTTGTTGAATCGAAACAAATAAGAGTGCAAATAATTGGATAAAAGCTCAAATTGATTTGATGGAATGGTAGCCTGCAAATGGCAAGACTCCATAGATCTGTACAAATTTGAAATCAGTGATATATATTGGAAGAGGGCTACATTGAACATAATGATCCTTTCTCTACCAATTTGAATCTCGATGTATTCGAAGCTTCAGTCGACGACGAATCGAGAATCTCTGACGAAAAGACAGCTGTGGAACAGAAAATCTTATCAGGATGCAGTTACTTGCCAAATCCCTAATTTTTGCCTAGATTGCCCCAGGGTGAGGTACTCAATCTAGCGGGATGCAAATATACTTTTTTTCAAGTCTCTAACTTTTGCCTGGATCTCCCTTTCGGGTTCTCCACCGAGACGCTCATTTTTGCCTAAGCCGCCCTTTCGGGTTTTCAACTTAGCGAGCTATTCTGTTTTTCTTTTGCATATACTCTTTTTTTTTAGGCAAAGTATTTCTTGACTGCATCTGAATTCACAGGACGAGTGAAATCCTCCCCATCCATTGTTGTAAGCATCAAAGCTCCGCCTGAAAAGGCTCTCTTAACAACATATGGACCCTCGTAGTTTGGAGTCCACTTGCCCCTGGAATCGGGCGCGAAAGACAAGACTTTCTTGAGCACGAGGTCACCTTCTCGGAACACACGAGGCTTGACCTTCTTATCGAATGCTCTCTTCATTCTCTGCTGATATAACTGACCATGGCACATGGCAGTCAATCTTTTCTCTTCAATCAAATTCAACTGGTCGTAACGACTCTGAATCCATTCAGCATCACTCAACTAGGGGTTTGAGGGTATACCTTTTTTATTTTCTTAAACTTTTTTTTTTGATTTTTTTTGATTTTTTTCTTTTATTTTTCACCCTCTCTTTTTTCCTACATTACATTTGTAATGCCCCATTGTGACTATTTTGCTGATTCTCATAATACAGCTGAATGAGCTCCTTTTCGTGCTCAAGAGAATGGGTAATCTCATCAGGAATCCCCTTTAACATCATCTTCCTCTGCCTCGAATACAGGGAATTCAAGATTGGGAGATGGCGTTGGATCATTATGTTCAATGGGTTTAAAAATCCCTGCATAATGATTTTGATATGAAAAGCTCTTTGAAATCAAACAAGGCAATCATTATGCAGATGAAAAGTTTGATTTTATGCTTTTTAGGGTTTTTTGTGATCACCAATTTCATGCAAAAAGCAAAAAGTGAAAACAATTGGAAAAACAAATGTTTAACAATGCATTAATTGAATGAAATATCATTGTATAAATGCTGCCAACAATGTCATCACTTCTCCTTTTGGCATGGGAGAAGGGTTTTGAACAAAGTGAACAATTACTCTGATCTATGGATGACTGTAGGAACATCCACAGCGACCCAATTATGGCAGACACCACCAGGTATGATGAAGTTGCTCAGATCTTCTGCATCCTCTTCCAAGATAGCAGCAGCTTCTTCAGGTTGATCAGCATGGATGAAACCTCCACTCTTGAACAAGCCACGCTCGTTGAACGCCCCAGAACAGTAGCCAATGCCAGCCCGGGATTTGTTGTCTTCAAGCTCAATCATCTTCCCCAAACCAGCAACTGCACCACATTCAATGGCCAGTTTCGCATCACGGTAGGAAGCAAATGAAGGAGACTTCTTCTCAATCGGCTCATCAATAAATAAAGCTTGGAACGGAGTTCCAACTTCATCCTCAGCATCAATATACGAGAAAGAAGACAGGTGGCTAACCAGGAATAAATCCATCAAAAGCACTTAGTCTGGCAGATTCCTCCTTGAGTCCACAATTATCTCGCTCAAAATGATCCATCAATCTAGCAGAGGTAACCCAGTGCAGTACCGGCGAGTCAGTGCATCTTCAAGATAAATGAAGAGCACGGGGATCAGACCACAGGACCAAAGGCTGAGAACAACGCCCGCTTATGCAAATGATGCATGAAGTGTTTGTGCATATGCTTGTTTTTATTTCAAAGAAACTCGAGGGTTTTATTTGCAAACTTTGAAATATTTAAGCATTTTGAATTCAATGGAAAAAATCTCATTGAATAATTCTTTGTCTAAAAAATTTGTTTGCAAAGAAACCCCTTAAGTTCCTAAAAAAAATTCCATTTTTTAATGATATGGATGCAGATGAATGCATGAATGCATGAATGCACAATCACACTCAAGGATCAAGCAAGTCACACTAGACAAAGGTCATGGGAAAGCTCATAGTATCCTTAATATCAATCATCCATTTTGGTGGATCATGGTTTTCACCTTATCGACACCCAAGTTCCATTGATATTAACGATACATGAACCGGCTCAATCATCCTTAATATCAATCATCCATTTTGGTGGATTGTGGTTTACCTTATCGACACCCAAGTTCCATTGATATTAAGGATGTCTGAACGACTCAACCATGAATCACGGGTTTGCTGAGAGTCACGAGCATGGAGTCTCGGTTAAGAACCACCCAAAGGGAGTGTACTAGGGTTCAAACCTGCCAGACATGTTCTACCAGAGGTTCCCATAATCATCGTCTCATCTTTCGGATATTATCGGAGGAACGAATACTCGTATTCCAAAAATATTCTCAAGAGAGACTCTTATGAGTGTAGTATCGCGTAACAATCGCATCAGAACTGACATCTGAACGACCTCCGCACTACGTCCTAAAAATAGGCCAAGATGGGCTTGGTAAACTAAGGTCCTTGGCTTCTAAGGCACATGATTGAAAGAATAATGCCTAACCATAAATAACTTATGTGACATTATTAATCCAACATGACCTCCACCAAGTGAATGGACTCGCAAGTCAACTGGCTAAGAAATACTCCACACCAGTCGACAAGACTATGCCATTCTCCTATCCTAAGGTGCCCTCGAGTTCGGGTACAGAACTCATCTCACAGAGATCACCAAAGCAAACAGCAATTGTATATCAAGCAATTCAATCATTACAATCAATACAGTTATCCCAAATTGTACAAAAATATGTCAAATAACAGATAAACAATATCATACAACAAGGGTGAAAAGTAGGCAATACCACTAAGGATTCATCCCCAGCAGAGTCGCCACTTTTCTGTAGCGGTGTATTCGTCACTTTATGATTTATTGATTAAACCATAAGCAAAGCATACAAGGAATCGAGTCGCCACCGCACTTTTATTTATCCTAAGGAATGGCTAAAAAGCGAACAAAAGCCTAAGCAAGGAGGACATAAGTGGCCAATGAAATGGTCTTACACTCAATTCCTTCCAAATCATAGGAACAATGGCCAATGAATGGATTTACAGTTGATTCCTCAATGGACGAACAAAGATGTGTCACAAAGATATGAAATGATGATCATGCAATAATGAACAATTAATGATGATAAATGCACAAAGGCAAACAAACAAACATGTATAGATGAACCAATAAGCAATCAATGATTCAGTTAGCACACACTATATACAAGCAATTAGGCTCAAGCAAGGGTTAGACTTTAAAGTCAACTGGAATGGGGTAATTGGTGCTCTTAACCTTAACATTGAGAGTTAAGGTGAAGCAGATGAAAAGGAAATGAGGGGTGTGCCTCATAGCTCTTATCCCTGGCCTGGGAGAGCTTTGAATATCAGAAGGTGTGGGAGTTCAGAAAGTTGGAACTCTTCTCCACAAGTTATTGACTCTATAGATCTTGGGTTAATATCCACAATGCATCAACATGTAATGTGAGCAAAGGGATGACACACTGAATAGTAGGAGATGGACTACACATCTCTTTTATCTACCAATTGCCTTATCAAAGGACTTTTCCTGCTTGGGACAAAGAGTAAACAATCACAAGCATTGCCTCTTAAGGAGGACTTCAGACAGGTGCCTGACCACATAACAGGCCAGGTCTTCCAGACTACATGAAGAAGAGAAATTATACCTAAGTGGTTAAGCAACCAAGCAAAAGCAAGTTCAAAATGAACTTAAGCAACTAATGTACCAGAAAACAATCCAACTCAATCAGTATACAATTCAAAAAGTCAAACAGATAATCCAACAGTCAACAGACAATACACAATCAAACAAGCAAGGCTACAATGTGCAAGGCACAAGCTCAACTCAAATGAGCTAAAAGCATCCTACAAAACAAGTCAAGGTTAGTCAATATCAATCAAATAAACCAACTCAAGCAATGTGAATTAATCCCCTTATGGCCATGCACTTCTTAACCTGAAAACAAGCTCAAACATGAGAAGCAAACCACTAGGTCAAGGCCTAGGGTCAAAGAAGGAGAAATAATCTAAAACAGAACATGAAAATTGACATGAATCAAACTCAAACAATTAAGAACATAATCCAAAAGGTCTCATGTCAATAGCATCAACCAAATTTATTTCATAAATCAAATAAGGCAAAGTATGCAAGTTGGAAGCACATTGGAGCAATAGAATGAACAAATCCACATCAATTCAAAAATGGTTCAATAAATCTCAAGAAAAATCATGGCTAAACAGAACACACAACATGAGCAACATACCAAAAATCAAGGCATTTGGACAAGTTTAAGCATGGTAAAGAACTTCCATAAGGCAAGGCAAGCATAAACAAGCTCAAAGGAGGCACAAAATGATACATCAACTTAAGGCAATCCTAAAACAGAAATGACAAATGATAAATGACTCAAACCAAAGCCACAATAAACTTCAATGTGTCTAGAAAACATGTGTAAAATTTCAAGTTCATATGATAAAGCATAAGCATTTCACAAATCATGAAAGTTCAACACTCATCAAAAGTCCACAAATGGTCAACCAGCAAAGAAAATCTCAAACAAATAAGAAACGGATCCAAAAATTCCACAAAAATTCATGATCAATTCAAACATCCAGAAGAAGCATCATGCAAAAAATCACATCATTTGGCATTTATTTGGCATGGCAAAGAAAATCAACAAATTGAGCAAGCAAAGGTGTGACACACATTGTCACACCTACATTAACCAGATCATATCTCAACAACCAAAAATGCTAAAAATGCAAACTCAATACCAAAATGACCACTAGGATGTTTAGTTTAAGAATGTCAATTTTCACATGCATTAGATCAACCATTATTATTTCACAAAGAAAATGGCAAGCAAGGTACAAGATAGCATATGCATACACAAACCCTAGGCAAATTTAAATTCCAACCGAGCACAAATTCTGGAAAAATACTCATAAAATAGTAGACATCATGGGGAATAAAGTGCAAAAAATCCCATGCCATTTGGATGATTATTTATGGAGTTATGATTTTTGGAAGTGGATAAAAAATTAAAAAAAACATGTATGAAGCATATATGAACATGGATGAGAAATGAAGATAATTCAGCAAGGCAATTTGGATAATGCAAGAGCCAGGAATCGAAGCCAGACGAAGTTTGAAATGAAAGGCGCGCGCTAGCTTAAACGCCGTCGTTTAACCTAAACCCTAGCCACACGTGCATGCATGCAACGAGAAATCCGCAGGTAATGCTGAAGAACACGTAGGAAAATTCGCAGCAAAGGCTATGAAGGTTATAGGAAAATCCGTAGGTAATGTGCAGCAAGTCAAGAACACGATGAAGATCCTCATGATCTTCATCAACAATTTTCCAGAAAATTTCTACCTCTCCAGAAATGAAAAACACGCATAGCATTGTGAAGATCCAACATCAAGCAACAAGAATCAACAACAATTACATCAAGAACACATCATATATGCATGGATCGAGTGAATCAAAAATCAACAACCAAACTTCAAATTGACATTTCTCACTCAATATGGCACGGATTCACACGATTTAAAGCTTAATCTACTCAGCAATCAAAGTTCTATAACATTAGCATAATGAAAAGCAAGATTATGAAAATTGATTTGTGACCTCTTGTAGCAACATAAGCGGATTCAGCTGGAACTATGCCTTGCAGTCTCGAAATCCTCTTCTACAATGATTATGAAGTTGAATGGAAGGAAGATCACAGCTCAATTGGTCACGATTCCACAGGTTCAAGATTTCACCCTTATTGTTCTTGCTTTGAGCAGCTCCAAATTTGCACGAATTCAAGTGGTTCTTGGCTTGAATAATGATCAGTGATGATGCTAGATGATGAATGAAGCAAGAATCATGCAATTGCTTTGAAGAAATGAGAGAAAAAACTGAGAGAAATTTGAGAGAAAAATTTTCAGATATGAAATTTGTGAATTGTGGTTGTGATTTTCTGTTATGATTATGCTATATATACTTCCTCTTAATCACTCTATAAACATGATTAACCAATGCTAATGAAAATTAAGGGAATTGGAGGTGTTTTCACAAATTGGCATTTTCACCTTTGCATGAAAGTGGTGTATGAACAGTGCACGTGATGCTTGCTAATTTCTCTTAAAAATGCATTTCAAAACCATTGGCAATTGTAAAATATTCAAATGAATTACCAATTTTAAATTGTGAAAATTCCCTCCAAAAATCAAGATTTTTGCAAGTGATCATGAAAGGAGAAATGATGCAATGTAATGCAAGATTTGGATAGTAGAGTGCAAGAGAGGAATTTGGCAAAAAGAACCACTTCATTTGGCCTTTTGGTTCAAAAGTTATGCAAGCTTGAAGTCCAAATTCCATTGACCATGATTGATCCATATCTTTTCAACCATTCATGAGAAATTCATGTTCTTGGACTTTTTGGAAAGGTGAGAACAAGATCTTCAACTTTCATGTTGGACAAAATTTCATTTGAAGCTTGCTTGATGATGTAATCTTGAGGAGAAAACCTTTCCATTTTTGGCAAATTCAAATTATAGGTCACTTTCTATTTTTGGAAAGTTTTCATCTGACTTTATTTTCTTCAATGTTGATGTTTGAAATGTCAAATGAGACTTGTTTGAACATGAATGAAGTATTTCCCATCACTTCCCACCTCCAAAAATCACAGTTGACTTTGCAGTTGACTGGCTAGGGCTTCAGTTGACTGAAGAATGTCTTGATGAGATTCAAGCCTCTACCACTTGAGATTTTGATTCAAAATGATACCATGGCTCATATAAGCTCTTGTGAATGATCATGGTGCCCAAATTCTTCAGAATGGCCACCATCTATTACTCATTGAAATGCATTGACTGCCTTGACCTGTAATTGCTTCATTTGCAAGTAACAAGGTTAGATGACATATTTTTGTACTTTTGGTTAGTAAACAAATGAAAAGCAATGATATACAAATGCAAAACATGCTTGGTGATCAAGGATCACTCTCAAAAAGATAACCCACCCATAGGGAAGGAGGCAAGGTGCACAAAGATCCTTGAGGCAATGAATGATATGATATGATGCCATGAGGGATCTTAGGGACAAAATTGGGGTCTTACACACAGTCAGAAGCTTTAGCACAAATGTTCATCAGAACCGTTGTTTAAGAGCTTTCTAGAACTTCACAATATATTGTAAAACACTTGTATCTCTTCAAAGTCAAAATGTGTTAATTCCAGAATCTGATGACGTGACACGTCAATGCTTTAGAATCAGAACCTACTAGCAAACACTACACACTAGATATAAACCATTAATGTACAAAATTATTCTCTAAGAAATATGTATCGTTATCATGAAAACTAAATGCCATATGCAGAACCAAATCTTTTTCTTACATATATTTGTCTATAGCCCTGATAATTCATACGATTCCACCCCATCTCACCATAGCCCCCCGCCAATGAACACCCAAACATCCCACCGCCAAAGCACCCAACCACTGTATGACTTTCTTACACCACAAGAATCATTGCTTAGTTTCCAAAACGATTCAATGTCCAAATTCAACCAACCATATCATCCAACATAACCCAACCACAACTACCCAACTACGACAACATGAGCACCAAACTCAATTATGATAGCGTCGTTGGCAGTAACCCCGACTATTGGGAGAAATGATTGAAAATATGTCAAATACGCCAGAACCCTCACACCAACCACGTTTTCCTTAGGCCAATACTCAAACACCCCAAACACCTCAGGAAAAATTGTGAAAGATCTCAAAGGCAGGCGAATGCGTCGAGATGTGGAATCGGGGACGTTGCGTTCGGGCGAGTCATTGATTTTCTATTCAATTGTTGTGTAATTGAATTTTATAAAATAATAGTATAAATTAGTTTTAATTTTATTTTTTATTTCAATATTTTAAATTAAAATTATTAAAATTAAAAAATTAAAAAAATAGTAGCCACTGCATGTGACGCATGCTCTCAATGGCTGCATACATGTGTCACTTGTAGTGGCGACCCATAGAAGCATCCGCCAACCATAATTATCGTTTACTTGAAATATGACCACTTTGATAAATTATTTGAAATAACGATTATTTTGATATTTATTTTGAAAAAAATGATTATTTAAAAAAAAATTCTTTTTTCACTCTTTTTAAAAATATTTATTAAATTCTTCAAAAAAATAAAAAATAAAAAATTTAAATTAATTAAAAATTATACTAAAAGCATGCAATGATGAATTGTCATTGGTCATGGAATTACATAGCTAACATTTTTAAGGCTTAACCTTCTTTATGTTTTCCACTTCCTTTGACAGTTTTTGAGGATTTAGATTCTTTCAAAGGGAAACTGAGAAAACTTGCTTCTAGTGGTATCCCCTACAATAATTGATTATGTTGACTTGGTAGCAATATTTTAAATCTTTCTTATGTTGCAAGCTTTCAAGCATATTTAATTTGACTACCTCATCTTATAATTTCAGAGTTAATGTACCCCTTCTAAATTGATGTCACATCTACATGTTAACAAGAATGGCCATCAAAAACCAATAGGATGCGTTATCTTTTTTATATCGAACACATAAAATCCATTAGAAAGATGAATTTGTCCACCTTGATCATCACAACTTCTACAATGTCATTGGGTTGTTGAATAGAGTTATTATAGCAAACTAAAGTGTGATACTTGTATCGCTCACTCTAAATATTCAATTTCTTGTAAATAGATAACACACAAAAGAGAGTGGAAATATTTGGAGTGGTTCAGAATGTGACACAGGGTGTTATGTGTTTGAGAACATTACTACTTTTTTTTTTCTGTTTCATTTTAGTTTTTGAGAGCATTACTACTTTTTCTGTTTCATTTTCGTATGATATACTGATACGTGTTCTTGAAACCGATACCACTGTTGTTTCACTTTGAATCTTTATTCTTTCCACCTTTTAAAAATAGGTGTATTCTTTTCTTTACATGTGACAAAAACTAGTGTATTCTGCTTAAAATACTGTCCAAAATAACCAGTGTATTAACTTTTTTGTTATATATTTTTGATAATACTCTCACGTTACTAACTTTATGAATAATATTTCAAAAATGTTATATCTGATTAATGGTAAAAGTTAGAGTGTTTTTTTTTTCAAAGACTAAGTTGCTAATAAGCAATAAGTGAGGGAATTTAAGAGTTCATTAATTTGGAACTTTGAGATTGGACCTTTAACATAGTATCAACATTCAAATCTCAAGAAAATTTTACCCCATCAATAATCTATCTACCTCTACATTATAATTTTTTGGACCAAAATACCTTCAGATAAATAAGCTATATTTCTGAAATTTTCATTTTTTACTTCACTTTCGTTTCAAGACTTCCGAAACAACACATTCGTCGTTACAAACAAGAACTCATTAAGTAAGTGCTCTGATTCACATTTAACACACTGGAACACATTTAGTAAGTGTTTCGATTCGCTCTAGTTCACCGGAACTCTTCATAAAAGACATTCGATTTTCAAACTTTGAATCAGAACTCTTCTTAAAAGACTTCCGAATTTTCATTATTTTCACCGGAAGTCTTCTTAAAAGTGTTCCGAATTTGTGGTTTATTTTTCACATCTTAACTCTTTTAAGTAGTGTCTCAGTGCGTTTTTTTAATTATTTTTTTATAGTGGCTCGAAGACGAGGCAAGGACGGTAGAATTCCAGATCGTAATTTAGGACGAAATGCATCTACATCCTCAGTAGAACCGGTTGGCTTTCTAGGAGGGTCATACGATACGTCTCTTTTGGTAAAGTACGAGCATCTTGTTACTCGAGATTTATGGTTCGGTGAGGTAAGTAAACGACGTATATTTGATATTGAATAATATTTGAATATTTTATATTAGGTTTTATAATATGTGTTTTAATTGTTTTTAGGAGAGAGGTCCGAAAAAAGAGTTGAAGATTGCTGGACACTGGCTTAACCTGACATCGAGGGTTCCACATGCTCTTCCACAACAGATGGAGAGTTGGGTTTCTAGGTCTGGATTATCTTTACTTCAGAGAACCAATTTGACGAAGATAGACACAAATCTGATATCCGTATTTATGGAGAGATGGCATCTATAGACATCTTCATTTCACATGTCGTTTGGTGAGATAAGCATTACTCTAGATGACGTCTTTTGTCTGCTTCACTTACTCATCAGGGATGTGTTATGGAGCCCTCAAGATGTCACTGAAGAGGTTGATGTTGAACTTGATGTTGATTACTTAGGAGTATCACATAGTGAGGAACAAACACATGTTCGTAGCTGTAGGGGTTCTTACTATAAGTTGGAGTGGTTATACGATTTATTCATTGCGCATAGAGTTGCTTCTAACTGGGCATATGCGACTAGAGAGTATTTGCTGATGTTGGTGGGTTCCATAATTTTTGCCGACAAGACCTTTACGCTTGTCGAGGCACGATACCTCTTACTGTTTATGGACTTAGAGAGATGTTCGAGATACAGTTGGGGAGCAGCTGCATTGGTTACCCTTTACAGATACCTAGAAGATGCTTCCATGTTCAGTTACAAGCAACTCTTACAGGTATTTAATTTAATTTTGTTTATTATATGTTAATTAATTTTATTTAGTATATTAATTTAATTTATTTAATTTATTATGTTTTTATATTGTAACAATGCTGGATTCACGAGTACTTTCCAATAGTTGGAAAAAGAGGACATAATTGGAAACTAGTTGATAATTTTGGTCTTCCTCGACGAGTACTTTCTTCACAAACAATTGTTTAAGTTTCTCCAACACCCAACAAAAATTCTCTGTTTGCTCAGACTCCATATACGCAAAAGCGACAGCAAAAGTCAACTCGGTTGATGTCATGCCAATAATTTCAAACAAAGGTTGTCTATATTTGTTTGTCTTGTAGGTGATGTCCATGACTAACACAATAGAAAAAATATTCAACAACTTAACTGAATCGGAATGGACCTAAAATATATCTCTCACAACTTCTTATTCATCTCTTTTTCTACTCCAATACACATAGCATGCATCCTCAATAAGCTTAAACAAATATTGTATCTCACTTCTAGGACCTCTCATCTCTTTTTCTATCATACTCTTATGTTTGTATATTTGCATGATCCGAGTGACATTCTCTAGATCTCGGTCTTACAAGAAAAACAATATGTGTCTAGGTGGTACATGTCTCTTTGTCAAATCAACGACATACTGCTTCTCATCTGTGGTCAACCAACCAACAAAGGAATGACCTTCCAATCTATCAAGTAATCTATGATTATGGACTCCATATTTTACACCAACCTTCCAGTCAGACTCATCCTTCGCCGAAGTCGACCTGATTTTAAATGGGCATCCACATTTTTTGATCGCACTTTGGATTCTACTATCAGTATCCTTGTATTTCTCACCTTTATCACAACCAAATATTAATTTGCTACTTCTTCCCCTCTTTCCTGTTTTAGTATCTGAACAAGTGATAATAATAATTACTTTATTATGGATTCCAACCTCTTTAATCTACTTTATCACCTCTTCTCGTGTACAAAATCTTTTAGTAGTTGAAAAAGCACCCGAAATATCTACATATATTTGGGGAAGAATTTCCATACCTGCACAATAAAAAATTATTCAAAAAAAAAATCAACAATGCAGACCAGAATTTTTCATAAAAGAGTTCCGATACACATAAGTAACACATCGGAAATCTTTAGGAAAGAGTTTCGATATATATTAGTGTGTTAACCGGAACACATATGTTAGATGTTCCAGAACGATACTTTTTTTACACTAAATCGGAACTCTTCAAAAAAGTATTCTGGATCACGGTTCACAATAAACTGGATGTCTTCCACAAAGTGTTCCAGTTAAGAAACCGAAAGTTTTTTCCAATATGTTTCGGTTCGAAGCTGAATGGTGCAATTTTCGAAAGTCTCAGTTAAATGGTTAAAAATGAAATGATAAATTGATTAAAAACAAATAAAAATAAAATTGACATTTTAAACAAAATATAAAGACATAGGTATAACTGTAAGGATATGAGATAAATTTTTTAAATCTCAATCGGACAGACAATATTGTCTAAGAAATAAAAAAAATTGGACAGCTAGAACTCAAATATTGAAAAAATAAAAGTAGTCCAAGAAATGTATAATATACAGAAATCTAAATTCAGACCCCTCAAAAGTGACTCCAACTAACAAAAATTCCATAAAATTCAAATTTGTCTCTAACACTTCTAAAAACAATAAATTTTCTTAAGATTTCGAATACATTAAATTCTTTAAAATTTAAGTTTGTTGAAATACATTTACATTTTGAAAATTCTTAGACTTGTTTTTTAATTTTTTTAGCTAAGCTGACTTTCACTACGTCGGTACATATTTCATAGATTAAGAGAGATGACTAAACGATGAAGATGCGATACAAGTTTTTTCCATGCTTGTGTTAAGAGAATGGGAAGTAGGAATCTAATCTAGATCTCAAATACAATGTGGAAGAAAGATGTGTTCAAGATGTAACAGGAATGTGTATAGAGGTCATAAGACATTTCTCAAAATATTTTGTTTATGAACATTGAATCTATAAAAGTTTTGTATACACTCTTTTATTATAGCCTGCAATGTCTCATTACTCGTTACCATACCAAGTCTAAATAAGAATAATTTTTAGAGATTTCCTTTAGCCATTAAACATACTCAATTTTCTCTTCACATTCTTACATTCAATCTAGTGTTTCATTCTACTATAAATTTATAATAATTGTCGAAGGTCCAAAACACTTTAATAATAATACGCATTTTTAAAGATATTTATAGGTTGTAACGTGACTAGGTGAAGAGTGAATATTTTTGGATACGCAAATAAGATATAATTGGAGTTAAGTAGACTTATATTTGTCTTCCACTCTTTCTTTATCATTTGATGGTGCTATTTTTGTACAAGCATTTAAAGACTTGAATTTTATTTTTCAAATGTACATATATTAATTAAAATATTTTTTATCCAATCTAATACAAATTCACTCAAAACGATCCAATCCAACGTATAAAAATTATCATATATAATATTCAAGGTATTTTTTTATCTTTATTTTTACTACATTCATCTTGAATTCTAACTTGACTTGGGTAACCTTGCAGGTCAACCTCGCGCCACCGTATCGAAGATCAACACCATCGATTCAAGATTCCTCACCATCGACATACACCAATTCTAGTTTTAGAATGTATCAGTGGCATCGACTGTGGAAATTTTCTCCTAATTCCTGCGAAATTCCACAAGTAGATCATCCTCGTTCCAAAGTCAGATCTTTGCCGAAAGCACCAGAGACGGAGTCAGTAACTCCACTAATCGCACCAAAGAATTCTGTTAAATCTTCTAATTTCGTTTTGCCTCAAGTATCAACTATGGATGAAATCCACAACACAAAAACATCCAGCATAGGTCTTCCATCATAGTGCATTTTTCAAACAGTAATTGACATTAAACGAAAATCGACTAGCTATAGGATTTCTAGATCACGATGCAAAGATCGACTGGCGATAGGATTTCTAGATCATGAAATGATATACAGAGCTTCGGACGCCGATTTGCCACTAATCTTAGTAATCATCATCGTTGATCGTAGTATGACGGGATTCCTCATAGATGATGGATGCTCTTGCAACGTCCTTTACACCAACACTTTAGAGCAACTAGGCCTCCAGTAACCAGATATGAATCTTTATCAAAATAGAGATCCGATGGCCTTCAACAATTAAATAATATGCCTTTCCAAAATGATAGATTTGATGTTGTTGTTGGGAGAAGAAGTATGCGAGAGAAACGTAGCCCTCAACTTCCTTCTAATTATGTGTAGGAACACTTTTAGGGGTACCATAGGGAGATCCTTCTTGGAAAAAATAAACATAGAGTATTATTGAATATTATAAAAAGTTCATCATTACAAAGAGAAAATCTAAACAATCACATGGTTTATAATACCTCAGACTTCTAACACCAAGCAATTAACATACTAAAGATATATTAGGGTGATTAATTAGTAAGTTAGTAATCTAATGGCCTTGATTAATGAGAATGACATAGTTGGTAAACTAGATTAATGGCCAAGGGAAAATGGTATTTATGAGGGGACCAATATGTAAGCTAAGGTGAACCCTATTTCTTTCACTTTCTCACCATTTATCTCTCACTCCAAATCAGAACCAAGAGAAGTTGAGAGAGAGCATTGGAGAGGCTATAGAGAAAGGGGGCAAAAATCCAAGAGGAAAGGAAGAGTTGAGTTCCAAGTTGCACCATTTTAGCTTACAAGTGAGAAATTATTTAGATTCTTGAAGAATGAAGGGTTCTAGCAATTCAGTCACCATTCCTTCTTCCAATTCCTTCATATTCAAGTTAAAATTCATAGTTCATCATCCTTAAAGATGGGTTCATAGTTAGAAACCTTCAGGTAGTATTTAATGTTGCTAGAAATGCATGCGTGGGGGGGGGGGGGGGGGGGGGGAACTAGTTGATTAGTTGCTTACATTCCATGTTGCATGCTTGCCAAAGAATTAAATAATTAGAATTGGCTTCTTGATGTGTTCTGATTTAATATGTGAACCATTCTATATGCGTTACATGTTCCATGAGACCCTTGATGCATCTTGTTGGAAGAATCATGAATATGCTCAGGGCTTGTGAAATGTGTCTTAATACATGTTTGTATGAGGAATTATTGTTAACATTTCCCTATGCATGTCTACATTCTGAAATCTCGTTGTTTGTTAGTTATGGAATCACTTTGATACAGGTTCAAGAGGGAAATTTGTATGAAAAATCGCACAAGTGGAAAGCCTAAAAATATGGATCTGACACGGATCGTGTCGTGTGACAGAGGATGGCCTTGTCGCCCTCAAATTTTTTTATGGGGAGGAGTCCTGAAACTGGCACGGGCTGTGTCTTGTGACATAGGAAAATCATGTAAGGAGTCTGAGATGACCTAGGGACAACACGGGTCGTATCACCTGACACGGGAAGGCCGTGTTGCACCATTGGTCCCCTCGTTTTTGCATAGTTTTAGTATTTCATTGAAGCTTAGCTTATATTTCATTAAGATAAGTTTGTGTGCTTGTCTCGTCATGAAATTTTGATGTAAACACTTGGATACTCACCAGTAATTGGAAAGGATATACGAAATTCTCGAGGTCAAGAGAAAGTACACATGCTTGAGTTGAGAACCATAATAGCTCGGTTATTAATGTGATGGTTTAAACAACGTGAATACCCTAGAGGTAGTATGTAAACACCTATATGTATATGATCTAAAACATGCTTAGTGAGTAAGTAACTCTATGGGGAAAATATACTTAAGGTGAGGTCTAAAAGAATTAGTATGTTTCGTTCCCGTTAAACTCTCATATTCTCTAGATTTTGCAATCTCTTAAGTGGATTTTCGGTTCTTATGTCTTGGCTAATTGGTATTTTGATACATAGGAGAGTAAGTCCCAAGGTAGGACAAAAAGGAATTTCTTAGTTATTTCTATGAGGGTATTAAATCCAAAAAGTGAGACCCCACTTGAAATTCCCTAAGTTATTTGTCTAAGGGTAGTAAATCCTAAAAGTGAGAAACCACTTGAGGTTACTTAATATATTTCTCTGAAGGTAGTAAATCCCAAAAGTGATACACCAATTAAGGTTATCTAAGTTACTTATCTGAGGGTAGTAAGTCCCAAAAATGAGACGTCACATGAGTCTCTTCCTTTTGTTATTCCTCTTAGGGCAATTGGTCCAAAAACTGAGACACCACCCTCGGGCAATGGATTGGATATTCTTAGATTCGATTCAACCTGGCCAAAATCTGTAGCTACTTGGATTACTTTCAAGGGTTAAGTAGGAAGTTGAATCCTAATTGTACACGAAGCTGATGTGCTTCGATATTCGATTTTGTATAAAACCACGAGATTATAGTATCAATAGGACATTAACAAGACTATTATCCTATAGACACATAAGATAGGGGAACTGTTGCTTAAAAATGTGGGATGTTACATGAAAGTAAGTATATATATATATATATATATATATATAATATATATATTATATATATATATATAGATATATATATAATATAATATATATATATATTATATATATATATATATATATATATAATATATATATATATATATATATATATATATATATATATTCTTTTTTTAAGTAGCAAGTGATAAAAAGTAAGGATGTCGAACTCACAGGGAGTGAAAAGTAACTTGGAATAATTTTGCAAAAAATTATCTTTTGTAAATAAGCAAGGGCAGGATAAAAGTAATATATGATTGTAACAGGTTTACTTGAACGGTAAAAAAATAAAGAGCGATGTTAAAAAGGTGGTTTGAATTCAATAATGGAGAGTATGTTGGGTAATGATCCATTAATATAACATAGCCATTTATGTGTACATGATGTGATGTGTCATGCTGGGAAAGGTCAGAAAGTGATCTAAAGGTGTATTTCTATAACATCAAAAGCGTATGTTTTAGGGCAAGGGGACAAATCTCCAAGCCTCGCTTCTAACCCTAAAACACGTCTATTTCTACTATGAAAATCCTTTATGGCTATAACTACTTATCTCTAAGAAGCTATTCTAGTGAATATCTTTATCCTACTATTTCCAACCACTTTTACCATGAAATCTGCTTTATGTTGGATCTCTCACAACAATAAGCTTTTATATTTTTTCCAAGTTATCAATCAAAGAAACAAATTTAGAGTGTATTAACACACGATAAAACAAAGCATTAATAACACATATGTAACATAAAAACTACATTATATCAACTTCTCCTTGCTTAATAAATAAAGGTTTAGCTAATAATGAGATGAGTACAAACTACAATTCTGATCCTTAAGCTACTCATTTGTAAACACAGTGAAAAAGGAATAACAACCTAAGAGCAATTTCAACTTCTACTTGCAATGGTTAATAAACAAGAGACAACTTTTGTCACTCAAGGATTCATCAGTCATCACTGGAGATGGTGAGAAGAAGAAACTCCATTTTCTCAAGCCTTTTCTTCATTAGGTTCTTCTAAGTGAATGTTTCTAAAGGAGGTTGAACTCATTTTCAATCTTCAAAAGTTTCTTTTATAAGTGATTGAGTTAGGTTTTTCCATTTCTCTTGGATTATGGGCTTGAGAATAAGTTAAATCAGGCCCAAGATAAAATCAGCAAAGTTCCCTCTTTTTCCTTTTCATTCGTACATGCATTAGTGGGGTACAAGGTGACTACAAGTACATATGTAAATGCGACAATTGTCCTTTTTGCTGCATGGTACATGTAGTGGGTATAATATGTACTACCTTTTGTCTTTTTGCACCCTTGTTCTTATCCATTCAAATCAATTCCCATTCCAATGCAGATCTCTACCACGTTTGCCCTAGGGATGCAATTGTGGTTTCTTTCTTCCTCTTAGCTGATTCCAGCCTTCTGCTTTTCCTTTGACTCCTATTTTATATCCCCGGTTGTCATGCCTAAGCTCATCATAACTTATCTTTCAAAAAAGAAACAAACACATAAAAACTACAAAAGATAGCACCTATTGTGCTCTTTGCAAACTACTCTAAAAACACAAAAATGCAATAAATTTAACTACTAAATGATAAAATAAAAATCAATAACTAAGAATTAGGACTTGTAATAACTCACCAAATATGGGTAATCAATAAACCATAAAGAATAATATCTCACCATATTCTCGTTCTTTATTTTCAGATAAGCAGATATTGGTCGAAGGATCAACAACATGGATGAAGGGAGATGAAGAAATATTTCCATTATTTTGTTCGGTTGTGTATTCTGTATTTATTCCATGTTGTATTTTGGACATCCTATGATGTATGTATGCGAGAAATCTTGTAATCGTGCAATTGTATACTATTGTATTATGTTTCAGCACCAAAAATAACATACTGAGTAGTATGATTCTAGACACGTGTTACTTGGAGTTTTATATCTGGTATCAGAGCATGTCAGTCCTCAACCCAGCCGTGAAATGTAAACAATGGAATTTACTCCTCATAAGTGTGTGTTTCCAACCTTAAATCTTGTATCATGTTATGCAATTATGAAGCCTAGTCAACTTGACACCTACATGCATGATAAGAGGGATTCAGGATGAGCCATCATGAGGACCCTGAAAGGTAGAGGGAAGCTTATATTTGGGTTTATGGAGGTTAACTAAGTAGGAGGAAATGATAAGGAATGTTGCACATATGTATTACACCAAATGAAATGGTTTTGAACTTAGATGTGACAGTCATGTATGAAGGTTGTTCAGAATAAGTGCATCATCGGTAGCATTTCAGGATGTCAGATGGATGGATTCCTCTAAACCTAGAAGGACTATATATGCACTATTGGTTCATGGTTGACTCGTCGGTGTGGAGAGAAAGTTCTTCAGTCAACCTCTGCGGGTGGAGATATCAAGGCAATCCCTATCGCTCGTGTGTTGGAAAGGGCTAGTAGTGATATAATGGTCTGGATCAGTAGAGTATGTATCAGCTCAGAATCTCCCAGAGGATGGGCCGTACTTCAAGGAAATATCCTTGAACATGAATCTTCTGAGGACCAAGAGGGTTTGGGGAAAAGGTAAAACCTACTCGACTCTGACCTTTAGTCGTTGTCGGTGAGGGATCTTCGCATAAAAATTTGAATGTATGGTAGCCTTTTTCCAATTAAAAGTCTCATGTTTGTAATACCCCAATTTTGACCCTAAGATCCCTCATGCTATTTCATCATATGCATTGGCATTGGGATCACACTTTGACATCATCCCTACCCCTCTTTCATTGGGTTTGCATTGAGAGAGATCACCAAGCACTTTTGGTTGTATCATACTTTGTTTTTCATTATTTACTAACGAAAATACCAAAAATATGTCAATGTATAGTTTGTTGCTTTTGTAGGTAGTGTGTATGCTCACCTATGCTCCATCGAGCTCACATCTAGGGTTTAAAACCCTTAATGCAAGGAGCACAATCAAGAATTGATTCACATTGACTCTAAGCATAATATATGGATTCCCATGATCTTCACATGTTATTTTGATCAAGAAATCATTAAGAGTTTGGAGTTTGTTTGCCTTGGAAACCCTAATTCATCTGAGTATCTCGTGTGATTTCTTCAACAAGTTTCTTCAACAATTAATCAAATATTTCAAGGGATGCTTCATATTACATCATCTTACACATATATGATCCCCCACGATCCCAAAAATCAAGAGAATGTCAAGCTAGCAAGATGGTTCATGGTGGTTGGCCAGAGACAGTCAACTAGTCAAAACTGGGGTTCCCTAGACCCTCATTGCTCAGAATTAAGGACCTCATGCCCAAGCTTTGAACCTGCAACCCCAAACCCTCACCATTGAAGGATAAGCTTGAAGATTTTCTTTGAAAATTGAGTTTCAAATCTCTATCTGTTTTGAGATTGAAACTCCAAGAGTTCATACCTTTCATTGATCCTAATCACCTCCAATAAGCATCTGAAGCAAGGCCAAGCATAATTGAAAGCAAGATCGTGCCGATCTGAAGCTCCATTGAATGTGAATTTTTAGAATTTTCATCTCTTCGATTCTCCCTCAATTCTTCACCATTCTTGTTGATTTCTGATTGTCCGAAGTCCTATCAATGTAGGCAAGAAGATTGAGTTGCTTTGAGGTCAAATCGAAGCAACTCAGTTCATGATCCTCAAAATTCAAATCCCTGTATCTTTTTATATACTTAGAATTGGAAAAATTGAGGCCAAATCCGTGCTCCTGAGCATTTTCCCTTCAAATTAGTGTATTCACTTTTCATTTTCCATTGAGTTGAGCTTGGACCAAGTTGGTGGTGCTCACCGAAGAAGATGACCGGAGCTAGGGCTCCGGTGGTGCGCTGGATCAATCCAGCCCATCTAATTTGTTTGAAATGTTTTAATCTCACGCGTCCAAACTGATTACCATGCCTGCAACGCGTTTGACTAAGGTCTTTGTGGAATGCACACTCCTGGCTATCTGATATGCCACCTCAATTAATGTGGGAGATCAGATGACCCTTATTTTTTGATTTTTTGATTTTTCCATTTAATCATTTTATTAATCCAAAAAATATGGAACTTTCACCAAAAAACTTAAAATATTTTTCTCTTTCATTTTCTGAATTAAAATCATTTTTTTGGATTAATTTTGATATTTTTCATGATTTAATTATTTTTGTGCATATTTTTAATTGTTTAAAAATACTTCTGACTTTTCAAAAATTATGAAATTTTTTGTCTAAGGTCCTTTGACTTTGTTTGACCTAGGATAAATCTCTTGGCCATTTATTTGGTATTTTGAAGAGGTTTTAGGTTTTTGACCAAACATAATTCAATTTAAATGCATTTTAATTTGATTTTTAATTGAGTAATTGTGTAAAAATTATGTTGAGCCATTTTTATTGACTTGTGAAGTTTGACTATGTGTTTAGGCCTTGGTCAAAGTTGATTTGACTTTTGTTGAGTTAAAATCATTGGATTTAGGGGATTGATGAAATGTATATTTCATCTCCCAAAATGAATGGATGATTTTAATTTGATAAAAGTCCTCCCATGACCAATTTGTGTTTGTTTCATTTTCCCATCCTCTTCATCTTCAATCCCATTATTTCCCATCCCTTTTATTGACCAATGAAGTCTCAATATCCTAAGGCTAATTGGTTCATCAATAACTTTGTGTTAGATGAACCAATACAAGTATGGATGAGACAAGTCCATCCTTTGATCTTTTTTTCTTTTTGTGTGTGGTATGTTTTAGGAGTATGGTTCATTATACCATATCTCTAACATGCATTAACACTAAAATTTCTATTGCCCGACCTTAGATAGTTGTGACTTCTACATAAGTCCAATTACGATTGCTTAACATAGCACTAAATTCTGACCCAAAGGCATAGCATTCTAGTAAGTGAGATTGTAAGTCTCCCCCATTCATGGTATTGTGTGGAAACTTGGCCTTTTTTTCCTTCCTTTGGAAGATGTCTTGGTTCAAGGATCCATGCTTGTGAATAGAGGGTTGAGTGTTCTCCAAAGAATGATTTAATCAATCGAAAAGAAAAACATCACTAACATCTAATCAACTAACATTTGACTAACTATTATCATTCTTGCTTTTAATTTCAAGTCATTTACTTTATGCAATTTAAATTCAAGCCATTTACCATTTCATTTGTCATTTATATATCATTTAACTTGTTTATGTTTATGTCATTTTCACTTTGCTCATTTGAGCTATATGTTGTGATTGTATATATTTGCTTGTGTATTTTGCTTGTGTTTGTGGTCTTAGGACCTTAAAATACTTACTAAACAACAAAAACCCTAAAAAATGTTTGTGTGGACTGTTGAATTTGATCTGAACTCTTGGACTTAGAACTAGGCAACATTCCCTATGAAAAAGGACTTGGCCAATGCCAACATTTCTGAAACCATGTTATTGTGATTTGAGATTTCATTTGATGCAAGTATTGGGATCCACATGAATTCATATTCTACGTGGTCTTGATACAACTGTTACTTTGAACTTGTGTCTAATGCCTTATTCTGAGCCAATCAAGGAGTATGTCATCTGATACATGAGAAGAATAAGACTATGAAGTTGCTTGCTTGGATGTGGTTATCTTTATTTGATGCATTACTCTTAATTTTGCTACTTGCTTATTGATATTGCTTGATTTAAAGTCCAAAGAGAAAGTGGCTTTCTATATGACATTCGTGTCTGTTGGATTGCATTCTATTGGTCAGATTATTCCAACTCTTAACTTTTAAATTTCTGCTTAGGATTAGTCTCTTCATCTCCTCCCACTTCTTAAATTTCAAATCTCTCCCCCTTTTCAAAAAATTCTTTTGCTTGTGATTTCTAAACTTAGACCTTATTACAAATTAGAAACTTTAGCCTTATGCCATTGCATTTTTAAACTCTTTTCTCAATCAAACTTGTAAATGAATCTAATCATATTGACTTAAAATTTCAAAGGACAAAAAGAAATAACACTCATTCAAACTTTTGGGCCCTTTTTGCCTCTTTTAAACTTAACCTTTTGCTAAAAGTAATCCACTCACTTTGAAATTGTTACCACGAACTACGTGGTTTTGATCCCTCATTTTTACGTTGGTATGTAGGCACAAGTCCTAAGGTCTTGTCAAACACAAAAATATAATCAATGAATTCTTTTCTCATCCCCACACTCTATTTGTTGCAAACATCTTTTATACCAAAAACACATACGCACATAAAAAAGGGCTCCCTAGGAGTACCTAGGACACTTTGGGTGATAACACCTTCCCTCTGTGTAACCAACCCTCTTACCTGTAATCTCTGGCATTTTATTAGTTTTGATTTGAAAACTTCTTATCTTTTGATTTTGTTCGTACTTTTCCCTTTTCCTTTGGAAACAATAAAAGCGCGGTGGCGACTCTGGTTTTATTGGCTTTAAGTTTATCCATAGCTTAATGGTCATGAATTTACCGCTATAGAAATTAAGTGGCGACTCTGCTGGGGAGTAGTCCTCAGTGGGTTTAGCCTACTTTTTATGTGTATATAATTATATATTTGATGTTTGTATATTTTTTTGGGTGATATAATCTACTTGTTGTGCTTGGTGATCTCTAAATGGTGAGATAAGTTCTAACCCGAACTTGAGTGCAATTAAGATAGGAGGATGGTATAGTCATGTTCGACTTGTATGGAGTAGTCCTTAACAAGTTGGATTGAGACCCATCTACTTAGTGGAGACCCTTTTGGAGCTATTGTTGTCACACAAGTTATTTGTGGTTAGGCATTACTTTCTCTGATTTGGGGTCTGAGAAGCTGGGGTCCGTAGAACATTTAACCCAACTTGGCCTATTTAGGACGTAGTGTGGAGACTGTTCAGGTGTAGACTTGATAACAGTTGTTACACGATACTACACTCAGACGAATTTCTCTTGAGAGTATTATGGGTTGATGAGTTAGTCATCCTAACCTGTAATATCCGATAGATGGAATTAAGACTCCGGGAACTTTTTAGAACATTATTTACAGGTTTTTATCCTTAGTAACTCCTTTGGGATGGTTCTTAAACCTGACTTCATGCTTGTGACTCACAACAAACCCTCTGATTCTTGGTTGATCCAATCAAGTATTGTCAATATCAATGGAACTTGGGTGTTGATAAGGTGAAAACCCTAATCCACCAAAATGGATGATTGATCTTGACAATGACTTGATTCATCCCTTGACCTTTGTTTGCCTTGTGTGTGATCCCTTATTTGTGATTGTTGCATTCATGCATTCATGCGCATCATGACATTCATCACACGAAAAATAACTTCAAGGAACTGAGGTTTTATTTGCAAATATTTTCAGACCATGGATTATGGACGAAGGAACACTAAGAAGTACAGTTTCAGATGTCCCGACTTGAAAGAGTTAAGGAAGTTATCATCTTTCGTATTAGATCCGCTGGAGTTCAAGCAACGTCATGGGAAGCTTCTATCTGTGTTATCTGCTGATGTGGTTGAAGGACTCTTGAGTCTGTTGGTTCAGTTTTATGACCCTCTCTACCGTTGCTTCACTTTTCCCGATTATCAGCTTATGCCTATGTTATAGGAGTATGCCCATCTCTTGGGAATACCCGTTTATGACAAGGTGCCTTTTAGTGGATTGAAGGAGATTCCCAGATCTCATCTTATAGTTGAAGCTCTTCATCTGAAGAAGTCTGAGATTGAGGCTCATTGGATGAAGAAAGGAGGAATGTTTGGGTTGACTTCTGACTTCCTTATTGGGAAAGCTACTGCCTTTGCTCAAGCCGGTAATGTGGGAGCTTTTGAAGCCATCTTTGTATTACTCATCTATGGTTTGGCTTTGTTCCCTAACATTGACGGTTTTATTAATGTTAACGCCATTAGGATCTTTTTGATTGGGAATCCGGTACCTACTCGGTTGGGTGATATGTATTTCTCTTTACATTTGAGGAGTTCTAAAGGTGGTGGAACTATTGTGTGTTGTGTTCCTCTTCTGTACAAGTGGTTTATTTCACACTTGCCTCAGACGCCTGCTTTTGTGGAGAACAAGCAATGTCTACGGTGGTCTCATAGACTTATGTCCCTCACTAATGATGATATTGTTTGGTATGACTCTGCATTGAGTAGCTTGGATATTATTGACGGTTGTGGTGAATTCTCTAATGTGCCTCTCATTGGTACACAAGGAGGAATCAACTACAACCCTGCTTTGGCTCGTCGTCAACTTGGGTTCCTCTTGAGAGGCAAACCTAATAACACTCAGTTAGAAGGTCTTTTCTATCAAGAGGGTAAAGATCCCCAACATTTGAAGCAGAAGATCATACATGCTTGGCATAATGTGCATAGGAAAGGAAGATTCGAGCTTGGTACGTGCAACTGTGTAGCTTTGGAAGCTTACACTACTTGGGTGAAGAAGAGAGCTTTGGAGTTGAAGATTCGGTATGCTTGTGAGATACCTATGTATTTGGTTGTGGATGAGCCCTTAACTCTCCCTAACCAAGACGTAGAGGAGTTGTAAGACGCACTCGCCAATATGAAGCAAGACAAGGATATGTAGGAAGAGCGGTTCCATGCTTTAAGCTGAAAGCATGAATAGTTGCAGCTTGAGTCAAAGGACAAAGATGCACTTATTGAACTTCTTGAAGATCGAGTAGTAAAGAGACAGAGAGAGACATAGGGTCCATCTTCCTCTAGTATTCCTCAGCCTTCCGGTGCTTGGAAGAAGATTGTTGATCAGCTAGTCCTCGAGAAGGCTCAAATGAAGACATCCTTTGAGACCGAGATTCGACGCATCCGAAGGAAGTACGCGCCTGCAGCCAGATCATCTGACACCGTTGCTAGGGGATCCTAAGGATGATTAATTTCCTTTTCTCTTGTACTTATACTTTGGTTTCTGAAATTGTACTAAGTGTAATCCTTCCAATTTTTATGAATAAAAGAGATTTTGTGGTCAATCAAATTGTTACTATTGTTATTATATATATTTTCAAATAAAATAGTATGTTCCTTGAAAATAAAAACAAAAATATTGCATTTCATGCATCATTTTCATAAACAGGTTTTCTTCTGCCAGATGTCTTATCGATTATTCTTCTGTGCTTCAGCCAAGCTGACTCACTGATACAACACTCGCGCCAATCAAACCAGAATTATGGAGCACTTAGAGCAAGAGAACAGGGAATTGAAGGATGAGATTTCTCGTCTGACTGCTATGATGGAGTCTGTTCTTGCCGTGCAGAATTAGTCTTCACCAACTCCTGCAACTCCTCTTCCTCAAAGGACTATCATCTCAGAGGTTGCTGCCTCGACTGTGCCTGTTGTTGCTACTCAATCTGGTCCATCTATGCCTGCTTGATTCCCGTGGGGGATGCCACCGAATTTTATGCCTAAAGCGTTTGCACCTACATTTGCTTCTGTGCCGGCATCTAGCCCGGTCATGACTGTGCCGCATCCGGTTGTTCATACCTTGCCTCGTGTTGAGGACACCATCTACCATTCTGAGCTATTTGAGGGCCCAGATGTTTATGAGAAGATGGATAAAATGAAGGACCAGTTCCTTGAGCTGCGCAAGGAGTTGAAAACATTGAGAGGAAATGACATGTTTGGTAAGAGTGTTGTTGAACTCTGCTTGGTACCCAATGTGAAGATCCCGATGAAGTTCAAAGTCCCTGACTTTGAAAAGTATAAGGGAAAAACTTGTCCATTAAGCCACCTTGTTATGTACGCTAGAAAGATGTCAACTCAAACTGATAATGATCAGTTATTGATTCATTACTTTCAAGACAGCTTGACTGGTGCTGCTCTGACATGGTATATGGGGCTAGACAGTGCAAGTATTCGTACGTTCAATGATTTGGGTGAAGCTTTTGTTAAGTAGTACAAATACAACATTGATATGGCGCTTGATAGAGACCATCCGAGGTCTATGTCTCAGAAAGATAAAGAGACATTTAAAGAGTATGCTCAGAGATGGAGAGAACTTGCTGCTCAGATTAATCCTCCATTGGAAGAGAAAGAGATGACGAATATTTTCCTGAAGACCCTGAGTTCATTTTATTACGAACGTATGATTTCCAGTGCCCCTAGTGACTTTATCGAAATGGTAAACATGGGGATGAGGTTAGAGGAAGGAGTCTGAGAGGGACGTCTATCTAAGGAAGAGGTGTTGTCCAGTAAGACGTATGGGAGTGGTTTTGCTAGAAAGAAGGAAGGAGAAACCAATGCAGTATCTGTAGGGAGGCAAAGGAGGCCTCATGTAAGAAGAAATCCGCAATCGCGTCAGCACCAACACCAAGTTTCATTAGTTATCCCAGTAATTTCTAACAATCAATAAGTGGCAGTTCAACAACAACGTCAACAACAACCGCAACAAAGAACCAACAACACCAACAACACCAACAATAATCAACAACAACAAAACCTTGAGAGGAAGAAGGTCTCTTTTGACCCTATTACTATGTCATACGCCGAACTCTACCCATCTTTGGTTCTCAAGAGCCTACTTCAACCAAGAAATCCACCCCAAATTCCAAAACCACTTATGTGGTGGTATAAGCCTGAACTCCGTTGTGCCTTTCATCAAGAAGCTCCCGACCATGATATTGATAACTGTTACCCTTTGAAGTATGAGGTCCAGAAGCTGGTAAAGAGTGGGATGGTGTCCTTTGAGGACCGTGCGCCGAATGTGAAAGCCAATTTGTTGCCCGCTCATGGTAATTCCTCTATCAATACGGTGGAAGGTTGCCCAGGAAATTTCCGAGTCTTCGATGTACGACATATTCATAGGTCCTTGGTGGAGATGCATAGGACCTTGTGTACAATCAATGATTGTGAGCACGACCATGATGGTTATGCCATTTGTAGCGTGAACCCCCATGGGTGTTTGATCGTCAAGAGAGATATCCAGAAGTTTATGGATGAGAATGTAATCCAGATTCAACAATCTAGAGATATGAATGATGTGAATGTGATTATTCCAATGTTTAAGATCCCTGAGCGGGTAGTAATCCAGTTTGATAGCAGCAGCAACAACATCGTTAATAGATCGGTATCGCTGTTGGTAATACGGTTAGTGGGCCTTGTCCCGTATACATCTGATAAAACCGTGCCTTATCAGTATAATTCCACGACGGTGGAGAATGGTCAAGAGGTTCCATTGCCTACGACAAATTTTGTTGTGAATATGTCTGATATCATGAAGGTGGCCCGTAGTGGTCGTGTATTTGGCCTATTCTTTCCAAAAGAGGTGTTAGAGGATGTTGCAGTCGGTAAGAAGGTTGATATACATGTAGTAAGCCTGATTAGTGCTCCAGCGTGTCAGTCTGGTGAATCCAGCAAGCTAAAGCCTAATGATGATGAGGTACTGAGATTAATCAAGAAGAGTGAATTTAATATGGTGGAGCAGTTGCTCCAAACTCCTTCGAAGATTTCAGTGTTGTCTCTACTAATGAATTCTGAAGCGCACAGAGAAACATTGCAAAGAGTGCTAGAGCAAGCCTATGTGGAGCACGACGTGACATGGGATCATGTTGACCATATTGTGGCTAACATTACTTCCTGCAACAATCTGAGTTTTTGTGATGAAGAACTTCCTAAGGAAGGCAGAAATCACAATCTGGCACTCCATATTTTGATGAATTGCAAGGAGGACGCGTTGTCCAATGTGTTGGTTGACACTGGGTCTTCTCTAAATGTGCTTCCGAAGTCAACTCTTTCTAGACTCTCATATCAAGGCGCTCCTATGAGGTATAGTGGCGTGATTGTTAAAGCATTTGATGGTTCTCGCAAAACCGTCATTGGTGAAGTGGACCTGCTAGTTAAGATAGGTCTGAGTGATTTCTAAATTACTTTTCAAGTAATGGATATCCACCCGGCCTATAGCTGTTTGTTGGGAAGGTCATGGATCCATGAGGCTGGAGATGTAACGTCTACTCTGCACCAGAAATTGAAATTTGTGAAGAATGACAAGCTTGTCATTGTTGGTGGAGAGAAGGCGCTTTTGGTGAGCCATTTGTTGTCTTTTTCATATGTGGAAGCTGGGGAGGAGGTTGGAACTCCGTTCCAAGCCTTGTCTATTGCTAAGGTAAAGAAAATTGGGGCACCCATGTCTTCTTTCAAAGATTGTCAGAGAGCCATTGAGGCAGGCAGTACAAATCAGTGGGGCCGTATGGTAGAAGTCTACGAGAACAAGAATATGGCCGGATTGGGATTTCAGCAAGGGCCGTTTAATGTCAAAGCTGAAGAAGTGCAACCGAGTTTCTGTAGCGGAGGGTTCATCTATGGTAATGAACAACACTCAGTTATTGTGATTGAAGGCGATGAAGATGAAGACTGCACCAACTTTGTGACGCATGGCAAGACTTGCAACAATTGGGTTGCTGTTTATGTTCCTGTTATTGTCCATCACTCTAAGTATTTGTTTTTCATTTGTTTTAATAAAAATCATTCTCCCATGCCTAAGGGAGAAGTGATCATTGTTGGGCATTTTTCAAATTATCATCAATAAAATGCAATTCTATTCATCCACATCTATGATGTTTTTATTTTACTTTTTGATTTTCTGAAAATGGTAATCACGAAAAACATAAATAAATAATAATTGTCCATCTGCATAATATTTGGTCACAATTCACTCCTCTAAAATCAAAATATCAAATCATTATGCAGGTTGGTTTCCAAACCCATTGAATATAATGATTCTACGTCCTCTCCAAACTTTGATTTCCTTGTGTTTGAGGCTGAGGAAGAGATTGATAAAGAAGTATCTGATGAATTGTCTTGTCTACTTGAGCACGAGGAAATTGCCATTCAGTCATTTGAAGAGCAGATTGAATTGGTTAACTTGGGTTCCGAGGATGATGTGGAGGAAGTCAAGATTGGGCTTCAATTGTGTCCAGAAGTTAAGAAGGGGTTGGTTAATCTTCTTCGAGAATATTCATATGTGTTTTCTTGGTCCTATCAAGACATGCTTGATTTAGATTCTGAGATTGTGGAGCATAGATTGCCGTTGAAGCCAGAATGTCTGCCAGTCAAGCAGAAATTGAGGAGGACTCATCCTGATATGGCAGTAAAGATCAAAGAAGAAGTGCAGAAGCAGATCGATGTTGATTTCCTTGTTACTGCTGAGTATCCACAATGGGTGGCCAATATTGTTCCTGTTCCTAAGAAGGGCGGAAAAGTCCGTATGTGCGTTGATTATAGAGATTTAAACAAAGCTAGTCTGAAAGATGATTTCCCTCTGCCACACATTGATATATTGGTAGACAATACAACTAAATTCAAATTCTTTTCGTTTATGGACGGATTTTCCGATTATAATCAGATTAAAATGGCACCCGAAGATATGGAGAAGACCACATTCATTACACCCTGGGGAACATTCTATTATAGAGTGATGCCTTTCGGTTTAAAGAATACTGGTGCAACATACCAGAGAGTTATGACCATTCTTTTTCATGATATGATGCATATAGAGATTGAAGTCTATGTTGATGATATGATTGCCAAATCAAGCGATGAAGAAGTACATGTTGAGTATTTGTTGAAGTTATTCCAGCGTTTAAGGAAGTACAAGCTCCGTTTGAATCCCAATAAGTGTACATTTGGTGTTCGGTCTAGTAAGTTGGGCTTTATTGTCATTGAAAAAGGTATTGAAGTTGACCCTGCCAAGGTAAAAGCAATACAAGAGATGCCTGCACCCAAAACTGAGAAGCAAGTCAGAGATTTTCTTGGCCGCTTGAACTATATCTCAAGATTCATTTTGCATATGACTGCCACGTGTGCACCTTTATTCAAGCTTCTTCAGATAGATCGGTCTTGTGATTGGACCTAAGATTTCCTGAAAGCCTTTGAAAGTATCAAAGAGTATCTGCTCGAGCCTCCAATTTTGTCGCCACCTATTGAAGGAAGACCTTTGATCATGTATTTGATTGTGCTCGAAGAAAGTATGGGATGTGTTCTTGGTCTGCAAGACGAAACTGAAAAGAAAGAATATGCAATCTACTACCTCAGTAAGAAATTCACCGACTGTGAGACTCGGTATTCTATGCTTCAAAAGACTTGTTGTGCATTGGCTTGGGCTGCTAAGCGTCTACATCAATATATGTTGAATCATACTACTTGGTTGATATCCAAAATGGATCCAATCAAGTATATTTTTGAGAAGCCTGCTTTAACTGGGAGGATCGTCCATCGGCAGATGTTGTTATCCGAGTATGATATTAAATACCAATCTCAAAAAGCAATGAAAGGTAGTGTCTTGGCTGACCATTTGGCTCACCAACCGATTGAAGATTATCAGTCAATACAGTATGATTTCCCCGATGAAGAGACTCTGTACCTAAAAATGAAAGATTGTGACGAACCATTGCTTGAAGAAGGGCCAGAACTTGGTTCCCGTTGGGGCATGGTATTTGATGGAGTTGTTAATCAATATGGTAATGGCATTGGGGAAATGATTATTACTCCTCAAGGTACTCATTTTCTGTTTACAGCTAGATTGACTTTCAAGTGTACAAACAACATGGCTGAGTATGAAGCTTGTATTATGGGGTTTGAAGAGGCCATCGATCTCAGAATCAAGTATCTTGAAGTCTATGGAGATTTAGCTTTGGTTGTGAATCAGATCAAAGGTGAATGGGAGATGAATCAACCCGGTTTGATACCATATAGAGATTATGCGAGGAGAATTTCAACTTTCTTTACAAAGGTTGAGTTTCATCGTATCCTTTACGATGAAAACTAGATGGTAGATGCTCTTGCAACGTTGGCTTCAATGATTATGGTGAAATTCTGGAATGAAGTTCCTAATTGGACATTGATGCGTCTTTATAGGCCAGCTCATGTATTTGTTGTTGAAGAGGTCAAAGATGAAAAGCTGTGGTATATTGATATCAAGTGTTTTCTCCAAAGTCAGATTTACCCGCCTAGGGCATCTTTGAAAGATAAGAAGACTTTGAGGAGATTAGCTGGCAACTTCTACCTGAATGGTGATGTGCTTTACAAGATAAACTTCGATATGGTTTTGCTCAGATGCGTGGATAGACATGAAACATACCTGTTGATGACTAAAGTCCATGAAGGTTCCTTTGGTACTCATTCCAATGGATATGCTATGGCCAAGAAGATGTTGAGAGCAGGTTACTATTGACTGACAATAGAATCTGACAATTGCAAGTTTGTGAAGAAATGCCACAAGTGTCAAATATATGCCGATAAGATTCATGTTCCTCTGACACTATTGAATGTCATTTCCTCTCCGTGGCCCTTCTCCATGTGGGGAATTGATATGATTGAGCCTAAAGCTTCGAACGAACATCGTTTCATCCTGGTGGCTATTGATTACTTCACAAAGTGAGTTGAAACGGAATCATATGCAAATGTAACCAAGCAAGTGGTCGTAAGGTTTATCAAAAATCAGATTATATGTCGGTATGGTGTGCCTAGTAAGATCATTACTGATAATGGATCGAACTTGAATAATAATATGGTGGAAGCTCTTTGCAAATATCTCAAGATTACACATCATAATTCTTCTCCCTATAGACCTAAGATGAATGGGGCTGTTGAAGCTGCAAACAAGAACATTAAGAAGATCATTCAGAAGATGGTTGTGACCTACAAGGATTGGCATGAGATGCTCCCATTTGCTTTGCATGGGTACCGTACGTCCATCCACACTTCAACAAGGGCAATCCCTTTTTCACTTGTTTATGGCGTGGAAGTTGTGCTCCCAGTAGAAGTTGAGATCCCATCATTGTGTGTTTTGATGGAAGCCAAGTTGAATGAAGCTGAATGGTGTCAGGCCAAATATGACCAGCTGAATTTGATTGAAGAGAAGAGGTTGACTGCCATGTGTCATGGTCAGTTGTACCAGCAGATAATGAAGAAAGTTTTTGATAAGAAGGTCAGGCCTCGTGTATTCAGAGAAGGTGACCTTGTGCTCAAGAAGATTTTATCTTTCAAACCAGATTCTAGGAGCAAATGGACTCCTAATTATGAAGGCCCATTTATTGTTAAGAAAGCCTTTTTAGGTAGTGCTTTGATTCTTACAAATATGGATGGTGAAGAGTTCACTCGTCATGTGAATGCCGATGCAGTCAAGAAATACTTCGCTTAAAAAAGAAAATAACAGCTCGCTAAGTTGAAAAACCGAAAGGGAGGCTTAGGCAAAAATGAGTGTCTCGGTGGATTGAAAACCCGAAAGGGCGATCCAGACAAAAGTTAGAGACATAAAACAGAAAAAGTTATCCCAATAAATTGAGCACCCTACCTTGGGGCAATTTATGCAAAAAAATAGGGATTATGGCAAGTCACTGCATTCGGTTGATCTTCAGTGTTGAAGACATTCTTGAGCAAGTCATGTGGTTCTGATTCGTCATCTTCAACTGAAGCCAAGAGCATAGTGGATATTGAAGTTTGTAAAAGGATTAGTGATCATTGTATTCAATGTAGCCCTTTTCCATGTAAATTACAATTTTTCAACTTTTGTAAAGATCTATGGAGTCTTGTCATTTATAGGCTACCATTCTATTAAATAAAATTGAGCTTTTTATCCAATTGTTTCTACTCTTATTTATTTTTCAGCCGAATATAATTGAATTTTTATGATGATAATTTTGAAATTTTTATAATAAAAACCATTTTTCTTAAAAATAAAAAGCAATTACTTTTAAAGAGCAATCGATTTCATTAAGAAATGTCAACAACAGTCTGAGAATAGGTAAGTCTTAGAAATGCAAAGCATTGTTGGTCTTCCCCAAGCAGTTGGTTCAGCAATTCAGTTTTCCCAGCAAAGTTTTGTGATCGCCTCCCGAACTGAGTTCTAGGCGCATATTCTCAAAGGTTTGCACAGATCAGTACAAACGTTTATTCCCATCAAGTCACCATCAAAGCTCTCTCCTGATCCCCGCCGGCAGTGTTGATTTTTGAACAGTACTTCTGGCCTTCTGCGAGGTTGTCTCCCATTTTGGTATGGTGTTGACCTAAAATTCCCCGCAGAGTTGATGATTCAAATCCTTAACAGACATGTTCTCTTTCCCCATCCAGGGTTGAGCCTTTGAGATGGATGATTTATGTCCATCCCTAACTCTTTTTCTCCAATCGATGCCTCCATCCTGTCGAGATTAGTCGAGTGTTGTATGATGATTCATATCAATGACATTTGTATCCTTTGTGATTGTTTTGTCAACATGATTATCAATCATATATACATATACATATACATATACATATACATTCATATATTTCATTATGCATTTGTTATCGCATTTGTTCCTCCGTTGTGGTGGTATCCTTCCCCCACGCAGATTTGGTACGTATGTCCTCCCTCAATGATAGAGTGTCATCCTATTAAGCAGAAAGAATTTAACCTTTCTCATTTCCCCACTGAGTTATTTCCTCGTGGATGATTATTATTTCAACTTCCTCCCTAGTTGATTATCTGTATGGAACCATTCCCCCTGAGTTATATCCTCGTTGGGTCGAGTCTTTGTTTGACAAATTTTCTTTCTAGCACTTATCTGGATAGATACTTTTAATCCCATAAGAATCTATTACCCAGTAACTGGTAATGTTCTTCTCAAAATTTTTGAGTATATTAATTTTTCCCAATACTCGGGAAAAATTGTAATTTACTTCCTTTTGTTATCCCAAGCGGATTCGTTTTACGTTTCCCTAGGAAGTCTATCCTTGATATGTTCATCCTGACCGATGAAGAATATTCTTTCCTTTTGAGTATATCCTTAATATGTTCATCCTAACCGATAACAGATATTCTCTTTGTGGTTTTCTACCCCGTAAAAGGGTAGTTGTAATCCCTATTTTATTTCCCTAGAGAGTTAATCCTTGATATGTTCATCCTAACCGATGACGGATTTTTGTTCTCTTCGTGGTCTTCTGCCCAGTAAGCGGTAGTCGTAAATACCATTTTCCCCTCTGAGTCTATCCTTGATATGTTCATCCTAATCGGTGACAGATATTCTCTTTTTGGTATTCTATCCAGTAACTGATAGATAGAGTCCCTACTTTTCCCCGGCAGTCAATCCTTGATATGTTCATCTCAGCCGATGATGGATATTCTTCCCTTTGAGTCTATCCTCGATATGTTCACTTTAACCAATGACGGATAGTCTCTTCCTTCGATCTTCTTCCCAGTAACCGGTAGTTGTAAATCCCATTTGATATATTCTCCAGCAGGTTGTTCTTGCCCAGTAACCGGTAATGAATACACCTCCTGTTTTCCTCAGCGCGTCATCCTTGATATGTTTACCCTAACCGGTAACGCATGTTCTCCCTGCCAGATTGTGTTATCTCCTTACCCAGTAACCTGTAATGGATGATATATTTCTGGTACTCCTTTGTTGAAGATCATTCCTCCCCAGTCGAGTTTGATTCAGGCAGTTCAGTTTTGTTCTGATATACATGTTTCCCCTGCAGATTTTATTTTTATCCCCGGCTGAGTCCTTCCATTGATTTATTTTCATGGAATCCTCTTGTGTCTCCAACATTTTTTAAGTCGTAGTCTGGCCTACGCACAACTTTTTCCCCCAGAGGACTTTCGATTTCTCCAAATTCTTTCCCTTTGTGGTCATATTTTTCCCACCGAGATTATTTTTAACATTCATATCATATGTATTATGAGGTCTCTTAGGGACCAAATTTTGTTTCTATTGTTGTTATTTAAGTCCATTCTACTGAGTCGATACGAAGATCTTAACCTTCATCTCCTCATCTTGAACGTCCTTAAATAGGGGCAGCTGTAATACCCCAAGTTTGACCCTAAGATCCATCATGCTATTTCATCATATGCATTGGCATTGAGATCACACCTTGGAATCCTCCCTACCCCTCTTTCATTGGGTTTGCATTGGGAGAGATCACCAAACACTTTTGATTGTATCATACTTTGTTTTTCATTATTTACTAACCAAAATACCAAAAATATGTCAATGTATAGTTTGTTGCTTTAGTAGGTAGTGTGTATGCTCACATATGCTCCATCAAGCTCACATCTAGGGTTTAAGACCCTCAATGAAAGGAGAACAATCAATAATTGGTTCAAATTGACTCTAAGCATCATATATGGATTCCCATGATCTTCACATGTTATTTTGATCAAGAAATCATTAAGAGTTTGGAGTTTGCTTGCCTTGGAAACCCTAATTCATCTAGGTATCTTGTGTGACTTCTTCAACAATTGATCAAATATTTCAAGGGATGCTTCATATTACATTATTTTACACATATATGATCCCCCATGAGTCCCAAAAATCAAGATAATGTCAAGCTAGCAAGATGGTTCATGGTGGTTGACAAGAGAAAGTCAACTGGTCAAAACTGGGGTTCCCTAGACCGTATCTCCTACAATTTTTGTCATCTGAAAATTATTCAAAGAGAAAAGTTACTAAAAATGACATTCTAAACAACTTTCATGTTGAAGTAAAGAGCTAATTTTGCTTGGAAAGTCATTATTCATGGTGAACGATTATAGGTCATTTTGTCTGAACCCTAGTTTGGAGGTCAACTTCCCAATACCATAACTTGCTCAATTTTTATGAGATAAAATCCATTCAAGTTCCATGATCAAATTAAAGATTTCTACTTCAACTTTGATGTTTGGAATAAGTTCAAATTCAACTTTCAAATGCATGTTCCAAGAGGAAACATTATAGGTCATTTTGGGCCAATACCATTGAACAAGTGATTTTCCTCAACTTCTAAAATGCGTAACTCCTTCATGCCAAATCTAAATGACATCAAATATGTGACCAAATTGAAGAGGTTTGAAATAGATACAACTTTGGTGAAGGAACTTTTCTCATTTTAAGTCCATAGAAAAAGTTATTTAAGGTGGAAGAAGTGAACATTTGGCTTGGGACTTAGAAAATTTTCAAATATGTTTGATTTCCCAAACTTCCACCTCAAAAATCATCATGATCCAAGCTTCAACTGAAAAAGTGTTAAACATGAAAGTTGTTCCCCTTGATCCCACCTTTTGAAAAAGTCCAAGATTATCTCATTTGGACACAACATGAAGGACTTGCGCATGGGTGCAACATGATGAACCATTTGGATGATTTCCACTTCCACTTTTCATACACGATTGCATGGCTTTCCAACATGAATTCAGCATGACTCTCGCTCATTTTTGGATCATATTACATCACTTAATGGGCCTATCACACGCCCATGCAAGCATGCAAAGAGAATTTCACAAAATTGCCAAATTTGGTAGTGTGTAGAAATCAATCTCATGGCCTATAAATAAGACCCTCGTTACTCAGAATTAAGGACCTCATGCCCAAGCTTTGAACCTGCAACCCTAAACCCTCACCTTTGAAGGATAAGCTTGAAGACTTTCTTTGAAAATCGAGTTTCAAATATCGATCTATTTTGAGATTGAAACTCCAAGAGTCCATACCTTTCATTGATCCTAATCACCTCCAACAAGCATCTGAAGCTAGGCCAAGCATAATTGAAAGCAAGATCGTGCCAATCTGAAGCTCCATTGAAGGTGAATTTTCAGAATTTTTATCTCTTTGATTCTCCCTCAATTCTTCACCATTCTTGTTGATTTTTGGTTGTCTGAAGTCCTATCAATGTAGGCAAGAAGATTGAGTTGCTTTGAGGTCAAATCGAAGCAACTCAGTTCATGATCCTCAAAATTCAAATCCCTGTATCTTTTTATATACTTGGAATTAGAGAAAATTGAGGCTAAATTCATGCTCCTGAGCATTTTTCCTTCAAATTAGTGTATTCAGTTTTCATTTTCCATTGAGTTGAGTTTGGACCAGGCCGGTGGTGCTCATCGGAGAAGATGACCGGAGCTAGGGCTCTCAGGCCATCTGATCTGTTTGAAATGTTTTAATCTCAAGCGTCCAAACTGATTACCATGCCTGCAATGCGTTTGACTAAGGTCTTTGTGGAATGCACGTTTCTGGCCATCTGATCTCCCACAATATCCTATGAAGGAAGTGGTAAATCAACCCACTCAAGTCTGAGCTCAGAGTAGAAATGAAGCATAATGTAAGCTAATCCGTGGTCATGCAACCATCAGAGATGCTACGTCAAGGCTATGTCGTTGGAGTTATTTTGAAGAAGATTGATGACTTCTTGGCAAGTGTACTGATACTGTCGAAGTAATAAAAAGATCAAATCCACGGGGATTTCCTTCAAGGAAGACAAGATGTGTATAATGTATAGAAAACTAGTAAAAATGTGGGGGGGGGGGGGGTTGAGTTTCAAAGTGAAAATTAAATAAATGATTAAAAAATATCATGAAATCGGTCAGGTTGTGTTATAGAATCCCCTATTCCTCTATTGTTGATGTTTGATTCCTTGTATGAATGGTCTTATCACTATAACGCCACAACGAATTAACAAAACTGTTATAACTGATCCCTTACGAAATAACTCACTAACCACTACTCAGAGCTTTCTGTGCCTAGTGTGCCAGCGTAAGAAGGGTTAAGTGATATATAGAATGTTAATTATCTATGCCACAACTCAAGGTCTTCTATTCTTATTCAACCAGCGTAGGTACAATAATTTCCATAGGTCCAACACATAGACTAATGGTCAGTATTTCCTATATGCCCAAATTTAGATTAAAAAAGTATCTCACATAAAAAACATTATGAACAAGAAGGATGGAATTATAGATCAAAAGATTCATACAATGGTCAAATCAACATAGAATCCAACAATATAGAAATAAATGAAGGTAGAAAAAAACAAGAAATGGGGGTTTGAATTATTTTACCAATAATAAAAACCTTTTTGGAAGTGAGACACATGCAGAAATAAATAATATCACACTAAATTTTATATTAGTTCGCTTGAAATTCAAAGCTACTCCAGTCCACCCGGCCAAGGTGATTTCTCCTTTAAAAAGGACTTAATCCACTTTTCTTGAAAGATTACACAAACAAACGTCTAAGAGAAGAAAGATCTCTTAGCCCTCTCAAGTTTGCTGACTTCACAAGTCGCTTGAGGAGATTTTACAGCAAATAAATAGATTAACAATAATGCTTAGTGCTTCTAGGTAAGGAAAATTACACAAGTTACAAGCAAGGAATTGTTCACACGTTAGAGCAGCAGCTCGTGTGAAAGAGAGAATAATGAATATAATTGGAGTGTGGTATTCTCGTGTGTTTTAGGTAACTTCTTAGATAGGCGTTCTATCCTTTATATAGGAGTGATAAGAAGACCGTTGAAGGATGTTAATGTCAGAATCTTGGGCAATGATAGATGATTAATATCATTAATCTCTATGTTCTTTCCAAAACAATTTTGGGGCGCCATGAACTTCTTCCTGAAATAGATTCTTTCCATAAGTAAATTCCTTCATAGGTAAGCCTTCTGAATCAGAAGGTTCGAATATCAGAATCTTCATTAATTAAGTGTATCTTCTGAAGATGCTTGTCACTGACTGTCTTCAGAGTTTCTTTTCACTTGATTTCATCAGAGTGTAAGGCTTCAGATTCTAGAGTCATTCTTTCACTTCAGAGTGTCTGATGTCTCTTGTTTAGTTTACGCTTGTGTTGATCAGAGTTAGAGCTTCTACTTGCGTATCAACTAAGTGGTATCTCAGAACTTCTTTCCGTATCTAATGAGTGTCTATCTGATTGTTTTGATTAGAGTTCTTCACACTTAGAAAAATTTCGTTAGGGTACCACTTTTGTTTCATCCTTTGTTATCATCAAAATCTTAGAGATAAATTATAGAAACAAAATTTGTTCTTACAATCTCCCCCTTTTTGATGATGACAAAAAAATCAGAGTGATGATGAAACAGTGAAGTAATCAAAATAGTATCTCAGAGTCAGATAAAAACAAAGGACTCATCCTGAGTTGGATCATCAAATTTCTCAGAAGTTCTTACCAGACCTTCCTTGAGTGGCAGCTGGTTTGTACCTTAGCTGTTATCCTGCATAACTTTTAGTTTCCATAAAGCATTAAGATATTAATGTTTGCAATGCGTCAAGAGGTTTAGATATCTATTTTCATCAGAGTTGTATTAGTTCTCCCCCTTTTTGTCAGACTCAAAAAGACATAGAGAATAAAACGAGAAACAAATATTCATATATATGAGAAAAACAGGTACAGACAGGCAGCAATTCAGAAAGAGAACACAGAGCAGAAAACATAATGAAAACATATGAAGAAAACAACAAAAGAAGCCTAAGTGCCTAAGGGTTTGGAGGCGGAGGCATCCTTTGGAGCAGTTGAGTCAGCAGAATCTGAATGTTGTTATTGACGGAGTCCTGGTGAACCAATCTTGCTCTCACAACTTGTTGCTCCTTCTGCAGTTCTTCCAGAGTTTTCAATACCAGAGGGGCGAAGTCAAAGTTTGATTGCTCCCCCTGAGTCAGAGCATTAGCGCTGGCCTTTGCAGCCTCTTCTGCAGCTATGCGTGCTGCTTCTTCAGCGTCAGCTTTTGCTTTTTCTGTAGCTTCAGCAGCAGCCGCAGCAGCAACAACAACCTTTTCTTTAGCTTCTCTAAGTCGTTTCTCCTCTTCCAGAAGAGCTTTCTCTTCTGCTTCCTTTCTGGCCTTTTCCTCAGCCTCTCTGACTAAGTGAGCATGTAGCCTTACTCCAGTATCTCTAACAAAGTCGTTGCGGACTTGTTCAAAGAGGCCTTTCAGAGTGAAGGCTTTAGAGGTCATCCATTTGATCACTCTGTTCCAGTGAATCCTCACTGCAGAGGGATCATCACTGATGCCAGAGTTTATAGACAGAGACTTGATCTTCTCCACTGAAGACTCTGCAAATAAGGTAATTGCTTCTTCTAAGGTGGGGAAGGTAGGTTCTGGTTCTTGGTTGGGGGATGGAGATGTTGTATGTGTTTGGGTGGTGTCAGTGGGAGTTTGAGAAGTAGGGATGATAAGGTCCTCAGAGGGTGGTACAGTGGGGGTATCAGAGGGTGGTGGTGTTGTTTGTTCAGGTGGTGGACTTGGGTGTTGTTCAGAGGGTGGTGTTTGTAGTTGTTCCTATGGTGGAGATACTGGTTGTTCAGGAGGTGGAGTGATGGCTTCTGGTTCAGTTCGCGGTTGTTGCTGTGAGGCAAGAGCACGTGCTTGAAGTTGGGCTAGTGTGGGGGGTTGAGGGTTAGAAGGTTTTGAGTCAGATGAGAGAATGTTGTAGGGTGGAGATGAAGGTGTAGAAGATGAGGGTGAGGTGGTTTCATTCAACATTTCTGCTATAGAAACGGGTAAGGTAGTGGTGGAGAGATTAAATTTTTGAGATGGTGGATTAGAGGGTTTAGTGGTAGAGGGTGGGGTTTTAGATTGGGTGTAGATAGGAGTGGTTTGGGGAAGAGAGGAAGCAATTTGTTTTAAATTGACAGAGCGAGAAGGAGGCAGAGACTTACTTGGTGAATTAGTCAGAGGGACAGGAGGTCTTGACCCAGAAGTTTCTCCCAAATTTGCCTTCTTGGCCTTCTTTGACTTCTCAGAAGGCTCTCACATCCTCTTCATGAAGTTTGGTTGATGCTCAAGCAGCCAATCCACCGAGAACTCTGAGATGTTAACTCCTTGGCTTGCGAGATCCTTCAGATGATGTGCCACCACTTTTGGAGGATCAATCTTGGAGAAGAGGTAGAGGCCGTTGGGAATATTCCTCTAATCCTTGAGTGCTTCCTAGGAGGTATCTAAAAAAGGTTTCACCCTGACTTGCTCAATCACCCCCATGCTCTTCAGATTGCGAGCGTTTAAAGGTCTTCCAATGTCAACTGTGACATCCTCCATCAGATTGTGATGGATCAGGTGATCCACCAACCCACTCTCGATCAGAACATCGGAGATAAGTCTTCCCAGAGGGATGTAGGTTCTGGGATTCATATTGTTTCTGGTATCCTTGACAGAGTCTCTGAGGTATTTGAAGAGTAGCGTTGGCAGGTTCAGTTTTAGCCCTTTGTGAAGGCAGTAGAGAATGCACTTCTGATATGTATTGATGTAGTCAGAAGATTTTGAGGCTGGGCGGTGATGGATGTTGCCCAAAATGATCTTCAGCCAGACTCGGAGGTTCTGGTGAAGTTCCTTATTTTTGGAGTGGTTGCCTTCAACGTTCTGTTGAAAGATGGTTGGGGAAATTTCATGTGATACGTACTTTTCCCTAGGATTGATGTTGTAGATCCTTCTTCCTCCTGTATTTTCCATATTCAGAAGGGAGGCAATGGATTTCTCAGTGATTACCATCTTGACCCCCAGAACATATGAGATGATGTAGTGGTCATCTGCGTCTGCGAAGCGCCAGAACTCCTTTACCAGATAGGTGTAGACAGGACCATAGAGTCTTTGGAAATAGGTTTCCCACCCTTGCATTCTCAGTTCCTCAGTGAGGTCTATTCCATTTTGCTTCATGTTGTCAAAATCTACTAGCGATTCACACAGGACTTCAAGCTTGTCAAATGGCGTGGCAAGATGAATATTAGGTTCACGGTCCAGAATATGTGGTTCTTTGTAGATTGGGGTAGAGACAACACTAGTTTTAGCAGTTGTTTGTTGAGAAGAGATGTGAGTTTGATCCGTTGATTCCATTTGTTGAGAATAGTTGTAGACTGATTGTTGTTGAGCATCCATAATGAACTTGTTGGAAAAAAAGAACTTTGCTGAAGAAGATGATGAACTGATGAACTTTAGAGAGAAAACGGGTTTGTGTTGGCAGTGAGTGTAAAAAGTGTGAAATTGTGAGTTGTGAAGATTATAAATATGCAAGAAAGAACATGCAAATCGACAGCGTTAGAGGCAGTTGAAAAGTTAGAAATAAATAATGGCACAAAAAACAAGTTACCACACTTAGGGGAGACATGATTACAACCCATGATGGAAGTCTAATCCCCAAATCAGTACACTGCTCGAGGAGATCTCAAAGGTATGCCTCTTGATTTCTACTAGAAAGTTGTCTAGAAGATCCAAGGTCAGACGCAAGATACCCCACGTGTTGATCTATCTGATCTTCAGGAATACCAAGGGATTGGATCCTGAGGATTTCTGATTCAGATGACTCCTAACTGGTAGTTTGATCCGTTGATTCCATTTGTTGAGAATAGTTGTAGACTGATTGTTGTTGAGCATCCATAATGAACTTGATGAACTTGTTGGAAAAAAAGAACTTTGCTGAAGAAGATGATGAACTGATGAACTTTAGAGAGAAAAGGGGGTTGTGTAGGCAGTGAGTGTAAAAAGTGTGAAATTGTGAGTTGTGAAGATTATAAATATGCAAGAAAGAACATGGAAAACGACATCGTTAGAGGCAATTGAAAAGTTAGAAATAAATAATGGCACAAAAAACAAGTTACCACGCTTAGGGGAGACATGATTACAGCCCATGATGGAAGTCTAATCCCCAAATCAGCACATTGCTTGAGGAGATCTCAAAGGTCTGCCTCTTGATTTCTACTAGAAAGTTGTCTAGAAGATCCAAGGTCAGATCCAAGATACCCCACGTGTTGATCTATCTGATCTTTAGGAATACCAAGGGATTGGATCCTGAGGATTTCTGATTCAGATGACTCATAACTGGTAGAAGTATCAGAGTCAGATCCAAATACCAGATGTTTATTTCAGAGCCTTATTTCGCAATTTCAGAGAAGCACATTTGGTTTATTCTGGGCAATTTTCAATTTTTAAATGTTTCACAATAAATGAGAATCCGTCTTCAGCGAGGGGTTTGGTAAAAATATCAGCCCATTGATGGTCTGTATCAATAAATTTTAAGGATATTACCCCTTTCTGAACATAGTCTCTAATAAAATGATGTTTTATTTCTATGTGCTTAGCTCTGGAATGCAAGATAGGGTTCTTACTTAAACACATGGAAGCAGTATTATCATAGAAGATAGAACGTTAGTCTAAAAAATCTGAAGGTCTTCTAGTTGATTTTTCATCCAGAGCATCTGAGTAGTGCATAGTGAAGCTAATATATATTCTAGTTATGCAGTAGACAGGGCGATGGTTGACTGTCTTATGCTGGCCCAAGATATGAGATTGTTTCCCATGAACTGACAGTTCCCAGAAGTGGTTTTACGTTCCATTCTGTCTCCTGCATAATCTGCATCACAATAACCAGAGAGCCTATACTCTGATGTTTTCTCATACATCAGGCCAAGGTTAGGAGTTCCCTTCAGATACCTTAGGATTCTTTTAACAACTGTTAAGTGAGATTCCCTTGGATCTAATTGGAATCTGGCACAAAGACATACACTGAAGAGAATGTCAGGATGAGTAGCCATCAGATAGAGAAGAGAGCCTATCATACCACAATAGAGCTTCTAACAAACCTTTTGACTAACTTCTTCTTTCTCCAGAATGTAGGTTGGATGCATGGGTGTCTTTGCAGGTTTGCATTCTGCCATATCGAATTTCTTCAGAATGTCTTTTATGTATTTACTTTGATAGACATAAGTAGCTTCTGAAGCTTGATTGATTTGGATTCCCAGAAATAACTTTAGTTATTGCATCAAGCTCATTTCGAATTCTGCCTGCATTAGCTCAGAGAATTCTTGACAAACAAAGGGGTTAGCTGAACCAAAAATAATATCATCAACATATATCTGGCATATCATGAGATCATTTCTAATGTTTTTACAAAAGAGTGTAGAGTCAACCTTTCCTCTAATAAAGTCATGTTCCAGAAGAAAGTTGCTTAGTCTTTCATACCAAGCTCTAGGAGCTTGTTTTAGACCATACAATGATTTTTTCAATTTAAAAACATGTTCTGGACATTTAGAGTTTTCTAAACCTGGGGTTTGATGAACATACACTTCTTCTAATATATAACCATTTAGAAATGCGCTCTTGACATCCATCTGATATAATTTGATGGAATGATTTACAGCGAATGAAACAAGTAAACGGATGGATTCTAACCTGGCGACTGAAGCAAAGGTTTCATTGTAGTCAGTGCCTTCTTGTTGACTGTAACCTTGTGCCACCGGTCGTGCTTTGTTTCTGACTACTTCTTCCTTTTTGTTCAATTTGTTTCTGAATACCCATCTTGTTCCAATAATATGAGTTCCTTTAGGCTTTGGGACAAGATCCCAGACGTCATTCTTTGAGAATTGATCCAGTTCTTCTTTCATTGCCAGAACCCAGTCATGGTCTTGGAGTGCCTCATCAACGGAAGTAGGCTCAATCAGAGATACTAATCCCAGAGAAGTTTCTTTAGATACTTTGAATGTCGACCTAGTTCTGACAGGTTCGTCCTTGTTTCCCAGAATCAAATCTTCAGAGATGCTTGGGCGATTTTTGATCTTTTTTGGATAGTAGAGATTTCAGTTGTATCTGGAATTTGTTTCTTAGCTTCTTCTGATGCTTTAGTCTTTTCGTCAGAACCTGCAAGAGTTATCTCCAAATCTGCAAGTTTCTCAACTAGCTTTGACTTTTCAGGGTCAAGCTTATCCTCAAATCTAACATGTATTGATTCCTCCACAATTTTGGTTTCTGTGTTGTATACTCTGTAGCCTTTAGAGCGTTCTGAGTATCCTAACATAATACCCTTTTGTGTTTTTGAATCAAACTTGTTCAGATGTTCTTTAGTATTAAGAATAAAACACGAACATCCAAAAGGATGGAAGTAAGAAATGTTGGGTTTTCTTCCCTTGCACAGTTCATAGGGAGTCTTCTTTAGAATAGGTCTTATAGAGATTCTATTATGAATATAACACGTTGTATTTACTGCTTCAGCCTAAAAGTGCTTAGCCACATTTGTTTCATTGATCATGGTTCTGGCCATTTCTTGGAGTGTCCTATTCTTCCTTCCTACAACTCCATTTTGTTATGGAGTTCTAGGGCAGGAGAAGTCATGGGATATTCCATTAAAATCAAACAGTTCTTCAAAGAACTTATTTTCGAATTCGCCACCATGATCACTTCTGACTCTGATGATTTTAGAGTCAAATTTGTGTTGCACTTTAGAACATAAGCTAGTGAATATAGAGTGAGACTCACTCTTGTGATGTAGAAATTTTAACCATGTCCAGCGACTAAAATCATCAATAATTACCAGTCCATACTTCTTTCCTTTTAAAAGATGTTTTTGAAAATTTTCCTTTCTGGCATGCCTCACACAGAGCATCTGAAGAAAACTTCAGCTTAGGTAGACCTCTGACTAACTCGAGTTTATTTAGCTGAGAGAGTTTTCTCAGGCTAATATGGCGCAAGCGTCTGTGCCATACCCATTGCTCTTCGTGTACAGACATTAAACATTTAACATTTTGATCTTTTAGATCTGAAAGGTTTATTTTGTAAATGTTGTTTTTCCTCTTGCCAGTGAATAGAACTGTTCCATTATTCTGATTAATTGCTTTACATGATTTTTGATTGAAGATTATATCATAACCGTTATCACTTAATTGGCTTATTGATAACAAGTTATGCATTAATCCTTCTACATATAGGAAATCAGATATAAAGGGAAGAGATTCATTACCAATAGTTTCGGAGCCTCTGATTCTTCCTTTCTGATTTCCTCTGAAACCTACATAGCCAACATCTTTAAGTTCCAGGCTTTGGAACATATGCTTTCTTCCCGTCATGTGTCGCGAGCATCTAGAGTCCAGGTACCATGATTGGTGTCTTAATTCTGCTACATAAGATATCTGCAACATAAACAATCTTATCCTTTGGTACCCAGAATATTTTGGGTCCTTTATGATTAGTTTTCCTAGAGTTTCTTAGAACTTTGGGTTTTCTAGCATTAGTAAAACGTTGTGCTTGTGCATGTGTGTAGCCATAAGAAAAAGGATATTTGGGTTTTTTATCTGTCGAAGATTTATCTTCACTAGGATCATACCCTATTCCTCTTTTGTTATTCTGACTGACTCCATAAATCATGGATGCCATTCTGCTTCTTTCTATATATCATATATCATTTCTCATATTCATATATCATTATGTTGGAAGTTTGTGGGGCTTGAGATAAAGCTTCTTCAAGTTTTAAACATTGTTTATTTGTGGAGTCTCTTTCTTTTGTCAGAGTTAGATTTCCATCTTTTAATTCTGAAACTGTTATCTCAAGCTTATCATATTCTTCGATGGTTCCTTCAAGAACTCTTTTTAGTGCTTTAAATTTTTGTTTAAGTTTCTGATATGAGTTCAAAGGTTCAGAAAGGCATGATTCAAGGTCAGAGCGAGAAAGATCAGAAAATACCTCTTCAGGATCAGACTCTCCATCTGATATGTTTCCAGAAGTGGTAGCCATGAATGCCACATTTTCCTGTTCTTCAGAGTCTAATTCAGAGGAATCAGATCCATTGTCGCCCTAGGTGTCCATGAGTCCCTTATTGGCTTTAAAGGAGATTTTCTTGACACTTTCTCTTTTGGAGCTTTCTTTTTTAAGCTTTGGGCATTCGTTTCTGTAATGACCTGTTTCCTTACATTCATAACATGTTACCTCTTTATTTGATTTGCCTCTGAAAGTTGATTCTGAGCGATCTCCCTTGGGTCTTGGTCTTCTGAAGTTATTATTCCTTTTTCTCCAGAGTTGTTTTACTCTTCTGGTCAAAAGGGATAACTCTTCTTCATCGTCAAAGTCTTCCTTTTTAGAGTCGTCATTGTCTTCCTCTTCAGCTTGGAAGGCTTTGTTCCTTTTTGGTTTACGTCTCTCAGATCTGGACTTTAGTGCTACAGATTTGATCTTCTTTTAAGGCTCATCTTCCTCAAGTTCTATCTCGTGAATTCTGAGGGAACTAACGAGTTCCTCAAGGCTGATGTTGTTCAGATCCTTAGACAATTTTAATGCAGTTACCATGGGTCTCCACTTCTTTGGTAGGCTTCTGACAATCTTTTTGACATGATTTGCAGTTGTGTAGCCTTTTTTCAGAACCTTGAGTCCTGCAATTAAAGTTTGAAATCTAGAAAACATTACCTCTATAGCTTCATCGTCTTCCATCATGAAGGCTTCATACTTCTGAATTAGAGTCAGAGCCTTTGTCTCTTTGACTTGTGAATTTCCTTCGTGAGTCATCCTCAGGGAGTCAGGTATTTCTTTAGAAGTTTCCCTGTTGGTGATCTTTTCATATTCATTGTAGGAAATGGCATTCAACAGTATTGTTCTGGCTTTGTGATGGTTTTTGAAGTCGCGCTTCTGATCATCTGTCATCTTGTTTCTGGAAATGGAAACGCCAACATCAGATACAAGAGGTATGTAGCCAATAGTAACTATGTGCCATAGATCAAGAGCAAATCCCAGAAAAAAACTTTCGATTCTGTCTTTCCAGTAATCAAATTTTTCTCCATCAAAGATTGGAGGTTTAACATTGTAACTATCTCTTTCATTGGTGTTGGCCATAGTGTTTTTCTCACGCTGGATCTTTCTACACTATTAAGTGTTTGATTAAAAAACCAATAACAGAGTCGAAGCTCTGATACCAATTGAAGGTAGAGAAAAACAAGAAAGGGGGGTTTGAATTATTTTACCAATAATAAAAACCTTTTTGGAAGTGAGACACACGTAGAAACAAATAATATCACACTGAATTTTATACCGGCGCTTGAAATTCAAAGCTACTCCAGTCCACCCGGCCAAGGTGATTTCGCATTTAAAAAGGACTTAATCCACTAATCTTGAAAGATTACACAAACAAACGTCTAAGAGAAGAAAGATCTCTTAGCTCTCTCAAGTTTGCTGACTTCATAAGTCACCTGAGGAGATTTTACAGCAAATAAATAGATTTACAGTAATGCTTAGTGCTTCTAGGTAAGCAGAAATTACACAAGTTACAAGCAAGGAATTATTCACACGTTAGAGCAACAGCTCGTGTGAAAGAGAGAATAATGAATATAATTGGAGTGTGGTATTCTCGTGTGTTTCAGGTAACTTCTTAGATAAGCGTTCCATCCTTTATATAGGAGTGATGAGAAGACCGTTGAAGGATATTAATATCAGAATCTTGGGCAATGATGGATGATTAATATCATTAATCTCTGTGTTCTTTCCAAAATAATTTTTGGGGAGCCATGAACTTCTTCCTGAAATAGATTCTTTCCATAAGTAAATTCCTTCATAGGTAAGCATTCTGAATCAGAAGGTTCGAATATCAGAATCTTCATTAATTAAGTGTATCTTCAGAAGATGCTTGTCATTGACTATCTTCAGAGTTTCTTTTCACTTGATTTCATCAGAGTGCAAGGCTTCAGATTCTAGAGTCATTCTTTCACTTTAGAGTGTCTGAGGTCTCTTGTTTAGTTTACGCTTGTGTTGATCAGAGTCAAAGATTCTGCTTGCGTATCAACTAAGTGGTATCTCAGAACTTCTTTCTGTATCTGATGAGTGTCTATGTAATTTTTTTTTATTATAGTCCTGCATACTTAGAAAAATTTCGTTAGGGTACCACTTTTGTTTCATCCTTTGTTATCATCAAAATCTTAGAGATACATTGTAGAAACTAATTTTGTTCTTACAATAAGTTCATCATAACACAACCTAACCAAGAGAGTTTAACTACTCATAATGCAATTAACAATACCATAATTGATAGATGAAAATAACATGTGAAATCCCTTGAAGTAATAGCCTCAATGGGCTTCAAATTCTCTAAAAATCACCACTTGTGCTCTCAAAATCGTGCCTTGATCTCCCAATTTCGTAACCCTTGTGAAAGTGCAGAAAATCCCCTTTTAAAGCCGTCATAATGGACCAGAACGTGTCAGAAAAGCCCAGATAAAGTACATATTGCATGCCAGATACCTTGCATCATGCACAATACAATTGTAAAGACTTTATCATGTGCACGATGGTGCACATGTTTATTCAAGTGGTTGCACGCTTTTGCTCCCTTTTTCACTCAAATATTCACTAGGTCCACAATTTTCACACTTAGCTATTTTTTCCTCATTCTTTGGTCATTATTCTTCATTTTAGCTCAACTTTAACTTGTTTTGCTTTGATTCTTTGACTAAATATATGCAATAATGGACTGTCATCACAAAACCCAAACTTGAATCGTTGCTTGTCCTCAAGTAACTCACCTGTAAATGCACATTTCAACAGGCAACAAGTCGCACAATAACAATCGAACATCACGAAAGAAAATATTTCTTTTACCAGACCATTTTTCTAGCTCCTAACTTCTATCCGGCGAATTCGGAAAACGCCCTCAACATTGACAAGTACTCAACCTGTCTCTCAACTTATTATAACTCACTAAATGGATATGGTGATCTCTCAATCAACATGCAAAATCAATTATACTTAGCTTGATCATGTGCTAATAGAGTTCATCATAGAAATCTCAACACACACATTATAGGTCTTTTTCAGGTTATAACTTGGCTTATGTCAGGGTAGGATAGTTTTAGGAAAGTAGGTTTGAAATTTTGTACCATATTCTCTAGTACCCCAACCCCAAACTTAAAAGCTTTCTCACTTCTAAGAACAACCCCAAACTTAATCTTTTGCATATGACCAATGAACTAAATTTTCTACCTAACTCCAAAGAGAGGGTAAAAATATTTAATCTTTCAAGTTAATTGGCTAATAGATATGGCTATGTCACTTAAAGAAATAGCTTAGGCTCAAAGTGGTTAGCAATGGATATACCTATTACTACAAGGTGGTTTAAAAGGCTCAAAGTTATAAACAAAAAACTGCCTCAGTGTGTGTCGGTCAAACCAGATAAATTAATCAGAAATAGATCAAACAGAATAAAATGATAATGCATGGATACACTCATTAAGAAATAAAAGTTAACAATGGAAATATTTGGCTCAAACCTTACTAGAAGAGGTATATGTAGGTTGAGTACAAGTCTGTTGAGTCTTTTCTCATCATTCGTCTTTAAGTTTCTAGTTGCTATTGTGATGATCAAGTTTCTTTTGGATCATCTATTCAAATATAAAGTGCTAAACTTGCAAATCTAAAAAAATTAAAACAACTGTAAACTTGTTCATCAAAGACAATATAGATCTTCATGGAAGGGTTATGCTTGAGTGACTACTTCCTCTTATGGATGGTCTTGAATAAAACTAAAGTAAATTCTGCAAAACAAATCTGATTAAAAATGATGGTTTGCCTCCCATCCAACGCCTTCCTTTTTATCAATAGCTTGACGTCCCAGGCTTAAAACACGTCAAGCGCAAGGGATACCCTCACGCCGGTGAAAATTATTTTTTTCATTCTTTTGTAAACTCTACTACCTTTCACTTCCAATTGATAACATGTCCCTAGATTCTCCACATACGGTGTCCATTGATATGCATTAAACACCATATTTTCCTTATTGAACTTCAAAATCAGTTCACCTGTCTCCACATCTATTTTTGCCTTCCTGGTTTCCAAGAGTGGGCGCTCGAGAATCAATGACCCTTATGAATCATTTTTCATGTCGATCACCACTAAGTCTACATGGAAGGTCAAACCATCGGCATGAACTAGCACATCTTGTACAATTCCAAGTGGATGTGTCATAGATGAATCAACTAAAATGACTTTCATGTTGCTCGATATGATCTCTCATATCTTCAATTCCTTAAATTTACTCAGTGGCATGACATTGATGCTCGATCCTAAGTCACATAAAGCATGTGATATTTTCAACTCACCAATGGTGCAAGTGATGTTGAACTCACCTGAATCCTTCATCTTTGGTGGCACTTCCGGTGGTTCCACCATCTCCTCTTTCTCTGTCATGTTTGCCTCCTCTTGAGTCAACTTCTGCTATCCACCATTAAGCAATTCCTACATAAACTTAGCAAACTTGGGAATTAATTTTAAAATTTCATGAAAAGAGATACTTACATGAAGTTGTGTCAACACTTCTTTAAATTTTTCAAACATTCCAGCCTCATCCTCATGTACCAATTTCTTCTTAATGATGGGATATGGTGGTTTTATGTAATCTAGTAATGGCGGGTTTGGTTCATTCAGGATTTGGTTCTTTGTTTTCCTCCAAGGAGAATTTTTTACTCTAAGTTAATCATTGGTGACTCCTCTTTACTCTTTCTCGCCTTTATTTTCACTATCCTCTTTTTCACTTCCACCTTCCTTTTTCTCAATTTCAACCTCTTTAACTTTTTCAGCTTCACCCTTTTTAGTAACTACCCCAAAATCCATTTCCACAACCTCGCATGTTTCATTCTTAGGATTATCAATGATGTTACCGATGAATCCCTAACTTGAGCTAGGAAAAAAAAGCTATTTGAATAGATAATTGACCAATTTGTGTCTCCAAATTCTTGATTGACGCATCATGGTTTCTACTCATAATTCCATGGTTCTTGTTTACCTAATCAAAGCTACTTTGAGTGACCTTAATCAAATTCTACAAGGTCTCTTCCAACTGTGATGACTTCCTTTGAAACGGGGATTGTTGGCTTTATTGCATCCCTTGGTTAGCATTTGAATTTTAATTATTATTCCAATGGAAATTTGGTTGATCTTTCCAACCCATATTGTATGTGTTTGAATACGGGATGTTCTTTTGAAAATTTGCAAATTAGACATCCTCACTTGTCCCTTCTAATGAACACCTTCCATTCACATGTTCTCCTCCATAAAAATCGCACCTAAGTTCTTGTACCTGACTCACGTTAGCTTTAACTAAGCTGTTTTCAGCTAGCTTTTTATTTAACAATTCAGTCAGAGCTAATAGAGAAGTATGGGTATCAATAGATAACATACCTTTAGTCGTGCTCACGGTTTCCATCTTGACCGACCTTTCACTTTTGGAATGGTACTCGTTCATACACATCTTCTCAATAAGGTCTTTTACTTGTGATTTGGTCATTTGGCGGATAGTACCTTTCGCTAAAGCATTTAATAACATGCGAGTTTGAATCTTAAGGCCTTTTATGAAATTTTGCATCTGCTACATATTATTCATGTTGTGATTCGGACATCTACGTAATAAAAGTTTGTATATTTCCAAAGAGTCATAAAGTGACTCAGTTTTCTGCTGCTCAAAATTCACAATTTCTGCTCGGCGCTCGGTAAACTGAGTAGTAATGAAAAATCTTTCCTGGAATTTATCCTCCAACCCCTTCCAAGTCTGTATCGTTCCATTCGGAAGATAAAATAACCAATATGTTGCCCTTCCAAGCAGTGAGAACCCGAACAACCTCAATTTAACATGGTCTTCAGTGACATCAGTTGGTTTGCACATTGAAGTTGTTTCATAGAAGCGTGCAAGATGCGCCAATGGGTCTCTAATCACTCTCTCGTCGAACATATTTTCTATTAAACCCGAAAGTACAAATTTTTTAATATCAAAGTTAGCAGGGTCTGCCAGTATAAACCCTCTTGAAACATGTTCTTCATCTGTTCATTTACAGTAATCCTCCATAGTTAGGGGTTGTGCAACTACAATTATGACTTATTCTTCAGAGTTATAACAAATTGATAGTTGATCTTCTTCTGGTATTCCTCCTTCTAGATCTACTTCTCTAACTACTTTTCTGAGAGCACGTGCAGTTCTTTCAATTTCTGGATCCAATGGTATTAATGTTGATCTTGAACTGCGCATACACAAATAAAAAATACGTCAATATCACTATAATAAACAAAAAATGAAACAAAAATTAAAAAGACTAAAAAAAATTCATAAACATTGCCTTGTTGAAAAATCAACAGTCCCCGACAACAACACCAAAAACTTGATGACTTCTCGTCAAGTGTACTGATACTGACGAAGTAATAAAAAGATCAAATCCACATGGACTACCTTCAAGAAAGACAAAATGTGTGCAATGTATAGAAAACTAGTAAAGGGGGGGGGGGGGGGGGGGGGTTGAGTTCCAGTGCTAAAAGTAAATAAATGATTAAACAATATCACGAAAGTGGTCAAGTTGTGTTATGAATGGTCTTATCACTATAACGCCACAATGAATTAACAAAACCGTTATAGACGATCCCTCACAAAATAACTCACTAACCACTACTCGGAGCTTTCAATCACTAGTCCGTCAACATAGCAGGGTTAGGCGATGTATAGAACATTAATTCTCTATGCCACTACTCAGGGTATCCTATTCCTATCTAACCAATGTAAGTACAACAACTGCCCGAGGTCCAACATATAGACTAATGGTCATTATTCCTTATGTGTCCAAAATCAGATTAAAATAGTATATCACAAAAAAAGCATTACGAACAAGAAGCAATTGAATGGAATTATAGATAAAAAGGTTCATACAATGGTAAAATCAACATAGGATCTAATAATATAGAAATAGATTCATCATAACACATCCTAACCTAATGGAGCTTAGATAGTCATAATGCAATTAAAAATACCACAATTGACAGATGAAAATAACATGGGAAATCCCTTGAAGTAATATCCTTAAATGGCTTCAAATGCTCTAAAATTCACCATTTGTGCTCTCAAAATTATGCCTTGATTTCCCAATTTCGTAACCCTTGTGAAAGTGCAGAAAATCCCCTTTTAAAGGAGTCGGAATGGGCCATAACACGTCAGAAAAGCCCAGAAAAAGTACCTATAAAGCGTGTGATACCTTGCATCATGCGCGATGCAATTTTAAAAATCTTATCGTGTGCACGATGTTGCGTGATGGGTGCACATGATTATTCTAGTGGCTGCATGCTTTTGCTCTCTTTTTCACTCAAATTTTCACTAAGTTCACAATTTTCACACTTAGCTATTTTTTGCTCATTCTTTGGTCATTTTTCTTCATTTTAGCTCAACTTTCACTTATTTTTCTCTAATTCTTCGACTAAATATATGCAATGGTGAACTTCCATCAAAGATCGAGATGGAGAAGGAGCGATCCAAGTATGGACAAAGGATTTATGGCATAACTAATCACCCATTAAAACCAAATATGACCTCTCCCAGAGGGGAAGTAATTATTGGTTAAGAGACCAATGCAACCACCTAGGTGTCAACCCTGTGAGAGACATTATATCAGAATATGTCAAGTTGGACTAAGGGAAACACTTCAAAATCATCAAGGGAAGAATGCAGGATTTACACATTGGAATTAGAATAAGCCACTCTAATTATTATTTTGGATGTAAAATCCCTCACCCCTTTGGTAATTCAATCAAAGGATTAATTATCTAGGATCGATAAAGAACTCTTAAGATGTAAGTGAGCATAGTTTTGAGGTGTAGTATGGGTAGTGCATAATAAGAGTGCAAAGAGCATTGCAATATGGACTCCGATAGGAGGATGCCGTAGGTGATCTTGTAATTGGATATCAGGCGAGACCATTGACCTTTAGTGTGGTCAAATCATATGTTGCTATATGAGTAGCTTAATCCAAATTTTGAAAGAGACGATTTTGCTAGCCAAGTATGGATAGAAAATGAGACATTATCTTGAATTTGGGTAAAGTCAGTCATTGGGACCCTTGTTGGTTTGTATAATTGTGTATAAATCTCAAACGATTTGGCCGTTTGCAAATGAACCCTAATTGGTTTGAGTGGTACATCCTTATCTTGCGAAGTCAATCGATGGTTTGGTGATGCAGTAAGGAAAGACCCGTTAAGGGATAGGTAATATCATTCTGGATACTTCCTCGTTTAACATGCTCCTATTTGAGAAGGCAACGAGTAATTCCGGATATCACCTTATCGGACATGAAGGGGAAGGTTTTTTGAAACCCTATATATGGGGGTAACAATGCGTGAAAGGTTGATTCCTATGATTTTCTAAGAGTGTGGTTCTGTACATGGGAGAGTAAGACTCCGAGAGAAGGACGATAGGTAAACCTGAAAGACCTTACCTTGAGGGATATGTTCCCAAAAATAGAAAAGCGGGTAAACCTGAAAGACTTTACCTTAGACGAAAACAGGTATTTGTTGTTTAGACATTTGCAACATTGGTCGGGCCAGGGGTTCGTCAAGACTTCGACGAATGGAATGTCTGGCTCCCATGGTTCTACATGGAAATGGTAGCTAGGTTATCAATCTCTCGCGCATGGTATTTGTGGTATGGAACATATAAGTCCAATGGTATACTTGTGAGACACTAACAAGGACTCTCATAAGGAAGGGAAGGATGGTCGATGATCCACATGATGTACTTGTTGTAACACCCCAAAATAATCAAAATATTATTATTATTATTATAATTATAATAATTATATTATTATTATTATTATTATTATTATTATTAGTAGTAGTAGTAGTAGTGTTATTATTATTATTATTGTTATTATGGTTACCTTATTATTATTATTATTACAATTATTTGGAATTAACTTGATAAATTAGAATTATTAGAGAAAAAGGGGGAGAAATATATAAGGAAAGAAATTGTGAAGAAAGAGAGAAAAATAGAAAATAAAGGGGGAAAGAAAATCAGGAAACAAAAGAGCAAGAAAAGGAAAATACATATCCTGGAGGAGATAATCCTAGTTCTCCAAAATTTGAAAGAAGAAGCTCAGGTCACCAAGAAAATCATAGTGGATAGTGGGTAAAGAAAAGAACTCCACCATTGTTAAGAGCTTCGTGAAATATATGCGCTAACAAGGTAAGAGGGTTAATCTATAAATTGATATTCTATGAAGTTTTAGGTGAATTCCCCATTAGATGATTATTCATATATCATAGGTCATGAATATCTCTCTTATCACTTTGGGTTATGCCTGAAATTGGGATTAGGGTTTTGTGAATTGTGATTGCATGTTTATTTTGAGTTATGAATTGTGTGATTCTCGCCTCACTATGTTGTTTACATGGTTAAGAATGTTTACCATATTTTAAGGTCATTATGAGCTCACATGTATGATCAAAACCTATTATATGTAAGAAAGAAATCCCATTACTTGAATATATGCCCATGATAATCTTGCAAAGATCATGAATTACTATTGTGTGGTCTTGATTTTGTGACGGTTTGCGAAATTGATTCTTACCTTGGTAGTCGAAATTGATTCTTACCTTGGTAGTCGTAATAATGATATCATGATTATGAACTCATTATAGTGATTCATGGGTTAGAAAAATTAATATATGTTAAAATGTCCCTTACATGTCAATGAATGATGTTGGTGATTGTGGGTTCTTAGTTAGAAACCTCGGGGAAGGATTTATTGTTGTAAAAATTGCATGCGGGGAGGGAAGTAATTTATTGATTTCTTATTCTCTACGGTTGCATGTTTCATGAGCTACTTGATGTGTCTTATTTAAAGAATAACGAATATGTTTAAGGAAAGTGAATTGTGTCTTAAATTATCTTTTTGTGAGAAATTGTTGTTAAATTCCCTTATGCATGTCATAAATGAGAAATCTTGTTGTTTGTTGGTTATTTTGGTGAATTGAAGCAAAAATCATGGGCTGGAAGTTTGAAATTCGCATAAAATGTATGTGTGCCCTACTACTGAAGCTGACATGGGCCGTGTCAGCTGAGACTACCCACCCATATCAGATATGGGTTTTCCCTAGTGCCCTGCACTCGACAAAAATTAGAAATAACATATCTTTAGTTTCATAACTCGGAATGAGACTCAGTCAAATAACTGGAAAGTTTGTTTAAAGCTCTACCTCATGATGATGCTTGATGATATTTATTTGCTTCTTTTCTCTATATGAATGGATGGTACCTTCATTTACCTACGTGTGTTATATTCCATGTGGGGTTATAAGGTTTTATCTTAACACATGTTTGAATGTAGAAATGATGATAACGAAACCCTATGCGTATTTCCATTTATATGCTTGCTACCTGTTGGTTGTAAGTTGAAATTGATGTAGGCTCAAGAGGTTAGACAGGTGTAAGTTGTAAAGTGAGGAAACCCCTTTTTCCTGAAGTTGACACGAGCCGTGTCATGTGACACACACTGGCTATGTCACTTGCAGAATTTAATATGGGAAAGGTTTTGGGGTAACACGAGTTGTATCACCTGACACGGCCATACCATGTTCCTCTCGAATTCTTGTACTAGGGAGGGGTCATGCATCTATTTGTAGTATCATAAATCATATATCTCAGAGTTTGGTTAGGACTTCGGTCCGGTATTAGGACTTTAGTCAGGTGTTAGGACTTAGATCCGGTGTTTTAGGATTTCGGTAAAAATAACTTTGAATTCGGAGATGGTACCACATGAATGAGAGTTGAGGAGATGAACATTGCATATTACTCTTGTATATGTTTAAAATAGTGTGTGATTGTGAATTAATGTTATACGTAAGTTATGAGATGTCAACCAATTATATATGTATCTATGTGAAATGTGAACTGATGTTATATGTTTATTTTGAAATGTCAAATGGTGTTATGTATATGTTGGAAAATGCCAACTAATGTTACTTGGATATGATGAAGTATAATGTGATGTCATAATTATAATGTGAAATGTTAAGTGACCTTATATGGTGTTACGAGGATTGTGTACTCCACATTTATGCTACCCTTAATATATTATACCATACAATTTATTGAATGTATTCTCACCCATTTTATTTCATTATTTATTCCTGTGAACCCTTGTGCAAAGTATCCGCAGATTTAGACTGGGGAGTAGTCATTGTGACTTGTTTATGGAAGATGGTGTAGAAGGCCACTTCGATTTATTTTCTTAAAGATTATGTTTTATGAACCTTGAGCCAACTAGTTAGGTTGAATTTGAATAAGATCTATGGTATTGGAAAATTGGGATCAGGATTATTTCCTAAGATATTTTCTATGCTTATATTATGTTGGAACCAAAAAATATACGCCATTGTTATGTTTGAAATTTAATTACTATTTTTGAAGTAAAAGTTTAAGCGTCTATATTTATGTGACACCCCGGTACTATATTTTTACATTCCAAAATGTTATGTATATTAAATACAAAGAAAATTTATTATGGGTTTAGGGTGTTATACATGTCAGTTGAGAACTACATGTGGAGTCCATGACCCATAAGCTACATCGGAGTATCACACCTTAGGGCTCAGTACGGACGTGAGTGACCATGCATAACTTACCTCCTAAGGGACAAAAGTAGGATATACTAGGGTTTGATACTATGCTTACGGGAGGCTCTTAGTAGTCCTTCTTGTGCGAGTGTTGTAGAACTTATATTGTCGCGAATTTTCACTCGTTCGCTAGAGTCCTAGTGAGCGATGCGCGTGAGTAACTGAGGCATGATTTACGCATAGTCTATGTACTTCCAACTCTTAGCGGTGTCCATTTTTCTTTGATAATGGGAATTGTACCGAGACAAATATGCTTTATCTTGTAAGGATTTGGTGTTAACGCTGCATTATTCTTTGTCGGCATGTGTTGTCGTGGTTCTTTGGTGGATGAATTGTGATGAAATGAGTGTATTCATAATGGATTGGCATGAAATGTCAAGTAGGTGATCTCAATTAAGTTTCCATAAAGAATCAAGGAAATTCTTGCTTAGAGGAGAAGAGTGTGAAAGCTCTTAACACAAAGTAGGCGATGATGTAGTAAGGTAATGATGAAGAAGTGAATTGTCAGATTTATGCGCTTGAGTGAGCACCAACGAATCAAGATAAGACTAATAGATTTTTTTGGGACCGAATTATAAGTCTTATTTCAGTGTTGGGTGTGGGTGCGTGCGTGCATGCGTGCGTGTATGATTTTTCCATAGTATTTTTAAATGTAATATCATGCCTTACAAGACACTAGTCACTCAGACAGACACGGCCGAATGAGCTTTTACATTTTCTCTCTTTCATAACTCTGAAGCTTCAAATCTTTCAATCATTATCTTTGAGTTTTGCATCACACAAGAAATTTAAATTTTCTTAATAAGGCTTGAGATATTTTCAAGTTGATTACCATTAATTGAGAGTTGAGAGGTCAAACCACAAGCAGAGGTTGACATATAAGTCTTCACTTGAATGTTTTTTGACATAGTGTTGACTTAAAATAGACGACTTGGACTATAAGAGAATCTTGAAAGGATAACTTGATTTAAGAGGATATCTAGCTAAAACATCTTGAGCATCTTCGACCACTTAAGCTATCTTCAACATATAAGGACTTCATTATATATCGTTTGTCATCATCAAAATTAATCAACTAATAGTTGATTACAACTTTTCTATAAAAAATTTACCCCATTGGATTACCTTGATACCTACAAGAACATAGATCCATAATCATGTCTAATAGAACAAGAGAAAGATGTAAATGAAACTAGAGACACAAATTTATTTGTAGGGGTGATAGGATATAGTTTTCCTCGACACTTACGTATCATTATAGGTATCTGTATTTAAAAGTCCTTCATTGGAAAAACCGAACGAGTCAAATTTTACAAAAAAATATTTGTTGTGATTTTACGAATAGAAATAAGCTTTTTGATTAATTTTGGGGCATGCAGTACACTCCCTAACACTAATGGTGGCTGAAGGGGGTTGTTAAGTTAACACCACTAAAACCACGAAGTAACCATTTTCAACAATTCTAACATTATTTTTGTACGGATATTGTAACACCTCAATTTTAATATATTATTTTTACTAGAGTATTGAAGAGTTTTAGTTTAACTATTTAATTTAATTAGATATTAGAAATATTAAGAAAAGTAGATATATTTAAAGTTGGGAGAAAATAGAATTTTATTTAAAATTAGGGAGTGATGGGTGAATTGAGTAAGAGCTGAGGGTGTGGTGAGAGTTGAAAAAATAATTGAATTAGAATAATAACTTAATTTAATTAATATAATGATAGAGAATATATAATTAAAATAAAATAGAAAATAGTAAGATTACGGGTGTGAGGAGAATTGAGGGGTGAAAGGATAATGGGTTAAATTAAGGTGAATAAATAGATAAGTTGTTATGGAAAAGTTTTTACAACACGTGAAAATATTGGGAGAAAGAGGCAAAGAGGAGAACCTAGAGAGAGCTTAGGAGGGAGAGGAGAGAAAGATTCCAAAGGGAATGAAGTACATTGATATGCAATTCGAGGTAAGGGGGAATATTATTCATATATGGAGGGTTAAACAAAGGGATATTTAGTGGTCATACCCTCATCCCTTCTTCCTTCCTTTATCTATGTATTTGATGTTTATGCCAAAAAAGTATCTTGGCAAAATCGTTGAACCGAATAAGTGATACTATTTTCCTTTTGATTATAATGTATGTGATATTCTATTGTTATTGTTGAGTATAGATGGTTGCGCCATAAGTAAAAAAAAAGTGAAATTTGGATCATTGTTTTTGATATGTGGATTGTGACTTGATAACCCTGCTGATGCCTTTTGATGAGATGGATTGATTGGATTACGCCATAAGGAGAGAATATATCCAATTGTATAATTTGTAAACTGGTTTTTCCTAATGATGCATTGGTGTTGATTGATGAATTGTGGTGATGCCTTAAGGCAAAAATATAATATTGGAATAGTTATACCGTATTTGTTATGGCGGTTTCCTATGAGTTGTAGATCTGTTAAATAGGACGAATATAATAATAGTCGAAAAATAAAATATATTGTTGATAATCCTAACTTTTGTGCCCTTTAAATGGTGTTGCTTATCTGTGTGTTTTGAATATGTTTAATAGGGAGAAAAATACAGAAAATCGCAAGTAGACATAGAAAGGGATTAATCGTCTTATTTTATGCATAACTTGAGTTTCGTAAATCCGTTAGAGGTGTCGTCATTTGTGTTGGAAATATAAAGAGATAATCTTTCATTTGAAGTTGGGAAATTGGGTCTAGGAGCATTACAACAGTAGTAGTTCACTGATTTTTATATCAGAGGCGTCGTCAATTTCAGTCCTGCGTTGGTCATCATATTTCACGAATAACTTGAGTGTCGTTAGTTTGTTTGGGGTGTTGTCGTTTGAGTTAGAAAGAGAATTTAATGATCTTTTAGACTGGATAGTTCATGATTTTATCATAAATCTATAATTTTTTATGCTATTTTGAAGTCAGACAAAACATTCTGCTATTTTGAAGTGTGATTAAACTGAACTGATTGGGGTATTAAGTCCTAAAATAAAACTTATATTCTTAAAATAGACATTCTAGGCTTTCCATAAAATATCCATCTGCTTGATTCCGACCATGTTTGATATTTTAAATAATTATTCGAATATGAGGTATGATTAGAAAAAAACATGATTTCGATGCGGTTTTGATGTTGTTGATGAGTATTAATGAGAAAATACTATATTTTGATTACTATGCTGAGTTATGATGAAAAATGTTGAGTTATGCTAAGTTTTAGGTTCAAAGAGGAATCGGTGTTGTAGGACTTCGATCCAGTGTTGGAGAACTTCAGTCTAGTGTTGTGATTGATAATAGATTATGGGAGTAGGAGATTCGAATGGAGATTATTTGTGTTTCTTTGTAGCATCATGCATCGTGTATATCGCAGATTAGCTTAGGACTTCGGTCCAGTGTTATAGGATTTCAGTCCAGTGTTGAGGAACCCTTAGTAACATAACTCTGATATTCAGTATTGTAGGACTTCAGTCCAGTGTTGTAGGATGGTACATGCATGAGAGTAGAGGAATTACACACTGCATAATGAATTTATGTTGTACATTGTATGGATTGATTATATGTTGATGTAGATTATCCTTGTTGTTTATGCACCATTAACATATGTGAATTTATTTTCACCCCCTGTTTGTTTCTTGTGTTGTTATTTACGCCGGTGGTGCAGATACTCAAGTAGAGCCCGATGAGCATTAGATGTTGCTTATGTTTGAGGATGGCATAGTTGTCCTTCTTCGTTTATTTACTTTTCATTATTTAGTTCCCGCGAGTTGCTCTGATAGTGCAACACTTGGCTTGAGATTATTTGATGATGTTTTACGCGAGTTGTTGAGTTTTTTTTTACTTATGATTTTAATAAAGTTGAGTACTATTTCATGAGATAGTTGAAGATGTTTTTAATTGTTTATTTTCGTTGAAATTATACTTTTTTGTGAAAGATGTTTATGCTGAGAAAATGTGACACTCTTTTTAAAAAAATTTCCTCATTATATTTTAAAATCGTATGTTGGGGTTTAGGGTGTTACAGATATCATATGCGATGTTGCTCTAATGTCTATGCACAAAGATGGATCAGGCTGAGCTAGATTTAGAATGTGTATCATACTTGGGCTTGACCTTACCGCTACAATGAAAATAACTTGTTAGGGCTTATACCCAAGCAGTCATGGTTGTTGAGCTTTGTTTGCAACATTGAACATACCCTTGTATGAGGGATACAAGAATTAGGACATGTTATATAGAGCCCATTATTTCCATGGGTTAAAATGTTGTCATTGTGGGTTCTTACCATGATCACCTCCCATAGAAGAGGATTGACTATCATTGCTGAAGTTGTTAGTACTAGTTTTGTCACTTCTACCATAGCTCTGGCCATCAAAGTTTTTCTAGTTTTTCTTGCCTTAGTTGCCACACATATTATTGTTGTTTTATCGAGTGAGATGATTCTGGTTATCGTGAGAGGTGTTAAATATGTAGTTCTTTGTGTTAAGTTGTCATATCCTAATTTTAAACCCTAAGATGCCACCATCGTTTGTATCATTTGCATGACATCTAGCATCTTTGTATTACTAACCTATTGAAAATACAAAAAGATTTTCTACTTTGTTTGTCTTAAGCTAAGGTTTTGCACCAAGAGCTTTCAAAGATTGATCAATCAAGACTTGGCATGAGTTTCAACATTTCAAAATCCCCATCCTTCCCAAGTGATCAAGTTAATTCCATCAACAAAAATCAATTTCAAGATCATTCCATCTCAAATTCATCAAGGCCAGAGTTCATCTGATACCCTCAACTATGATTTTGACCCAAAGTCAACTAGTTGACTTTTTAGCCAAGGCATGATCCCAAAGCTTGAAGTATGGTTCAAAGACTTCAAATACATCATAAGTGATCCATTAACATCATCCAATGTGCCCAAGATATCCCATTCATTAAAGATTGCAAGAATTGGATTCATCTGATACAAAGTCAAATGAGGCAAAGTCAAAGTTTGACTTTTGACATTTTTGGTCAACCATGTAATTCTCAACCCAAGGATCATGAAAATATGGTTTATGGATGTATTTGATCAAGATAAAACAAGAAATTGGAGGTTGCTTGCAAAAAGGACAAGATTTGGTTTTTGTAAATTTTTCCAAGTTATGAAAAAAATACATGTTCAAGTACTCATCTTTCGAAGGCCATAACTTGTGATACAAGCCACCATTTTCTTTGCTCAAACGATCATATTAAAGGTCTTACTTCATACTTCAACATTGTCCTTGGTGATTGATTTCCCATAAAATGCAAGCATTTGAAGTTATGAAGTCATGAAGTTGGTACCATAAAATTGAAACACTTAGAAAAATTTTCAACCAAATCTGCCTTCAAAAAGTGGCTTACTTGATCATCATTTTTCACTATGATCCACATTGATTCAAGGAAAACTCGAAACGTAAAAGTTGTAGAGGATGGTCTTATCTTTCCAAAAAGTCCAAATGCATGAAATTATCATTTTTGAGCTAGGAGTTTCGAAGAGATGAAGTTGACTCTCCAAATCTGAATTTTGTGTCATTTTCATGGCAAGTTCATCATGCAACTTTGAGCCAAAGCTACATAATCATAGTTTGCAGGATATCTTGCTTATAAATCTCACCTTAATCATAAGCTTACACAAACCCTTGGTGCATTGCACAAGGGATTGAACTATTAACCAAGTCTTGATGCAATATTTGGAAGGTTTTGCAAAAAGCTTCATATCCATTTTGATAAAGGCCAAAAAATTTCAACCACTCTTGCATTGAGCTTCCAACTTATTTCTTCTGATCACACTTAACCTCTAAACCATAAAACAACATCCTAAACCTCAATAAAAGTACCTCTAAACTCCTTCTTTCATTCCACCTTTTCATCATGATCCATTATGCATTTTTGTGCAAAATGAAACCAAGTCACCAAACTAGCATTCCAATTGAACCAAGATTAATTTATGAAAGTTACATGAACCATATGGAGCCTCCATAAGTAAAGATATAAGCCTCATAACTCAACACACCAGAATAGGCACAAAAACTCCACTGTAGCAAATTCTCCAAACCCCAAACTTTCAAATTCCATTGTACTTGTGTTTTCTCCAAACCAACACTTCAAACAACTTCTAAACATCCATTAGAAGTTGTCCAAACACTTGAACAACTTCTGTAACAGCCCTACCATCATCTTCCAAATCACATTTTCATAGCTTGCAACTTGATTTGGAAAGGAAGAACCAAACACTCTCAGCTTAAGCCAGGCATTCAAACACCTTCCTTGAGGTGTAAGGAAGTTGTTTAGATCATAAAATCACATCTGGAACACCCCTATTTCAAAACAAGATTTCATTTTTGAGGTATGTATTCATTTCTGAAATTTATGATTTAAGGCACCATTTTGCATCATTCTTGTTACCATTTCACTTGCCAAGATGTGAGGAATAAAACCCCTATCATCATTGGTCTTAGTCGGTGATGTTTGAAATTTAATTTTAAATTCATTTTTTAGGATTCATATGCATTTTCTTTGATTTCTGGATATTTATGAAAAATAAATGAAATTGGTTAATACCATTAGATTCCTTGTGAAATTCTAAGCAATTTTGGTCTTTACAACTTTTGATTTTGTTAAGAATTGAGAGAGTTAGAGTTTTGAGAAGTTGGGAAAATGGTAGAAATGGTGGATTACGGGATGAATGAGGAAGATGAAGTTTTGAGTCATTTTTAAATTTTAAAAATGACTTTAATATATATTTTAATTGATGTAACTTAATACATGAATTGACATTGCACCCTAGTGGTAAAATATTGGTTTATTAAGTATTTTGCATGCATAAGATCTGGGGTTCAAATCCCCCTTGCCCAAGATTTTGGTTTTTATTTTTCCAAACAGTGCATGGTGTAACACCCATCTAAAATACCCCAATAATTAATTAAAACAACAAAATATGAATCAGAGTAGATATGCAATTTCAGGGTGTCACACTTGACACTTCACACCATTCACCATAATCACTTGTCATGCTCATTTATTAATCAAAATAAAACATTGCACAATTCGCAGCGGATAGAAATATAACAACATGCAAACCATGTAACACATTACATGTAAAGTTGTTCGACAACCAAAATGAAAACAAAGTAAAACATCCCGTCCCGATGTTACATATACCAGAGCATGACCCACTAAGGAACTACACTAGACTCCAAGCACTAGCTTCTACTCAATCACTGCTCGTTACCTGAAACATAGTTGTAAGGGTGAGTTCCTCAATCGATATAATAAGCATTATAAAATATCATGTAATGCTAAGTAAATTAACACATTCATCACCCTACTCAGATCACACATTCAGCAACGGCAACATCAACTCATAATCATACTCAACACAAACACAAAACACACGTATAATATTGGAATACATCCATTCATATTATACGCCATACATACATCATGAAATGAGACTCCATGCATGCGGTACCGACTATTCGTGAACACATAGTTCAACCTCACCGATCAAACCCAGATATGGCTACCAAGCTCACTAGTCCCACTCATTTGAGACCTAGTGACTCACTCACTAATTCCTCACCATGGGAATTAGCTACCACCATAAAGGCTATGTTATGCACGCTAAATCACCTAGCATGCAAACATCAACAACAATCCACAATGGACATATGCTCACACTCTAAGCCATAAACAGTCCATCCACAATTGCATACATAATAGATATATTCACAGCATTATGCATACCATCATACATCATCCGCATATTTATCACAGAATCATATCATGTCATGCCAAATGATAAATCACAGTATTAGCACACTCTACTAATACCTATACTGCTCAAAACAACGGGAAATGATCCCTACTATATCATACATCAGCTAAATTACATCACTCAGCTGAAACGACCAAAACTGCACAACAACATCTCAGAAAAATCAAACTTCTGCCCATACGCGTATGCCTCATGTCCATACGCGTATGGCACATTTCCTAGCCAAGCCCATACGCGTATGGCCTGTCTCATACGCGTATGATACGCGTACCACTTCTCCCATACGCGTACCAACAGAGACAAAACTACGTTAGAACATCATCTTCTTCATTCATACGCGTATGGCCTCACCCCATACGCGTACCACTCACAGGCTACACGTAAGTACACGCGTATGGCGCGTATCAGCACCAGCCTCCTCCCCTCCAGGCCATCTCATACGCGTATGGCCTAGTGTCATACGCGTATGACCAGAAACCAAAATTCCAGATCTGCTATGGGTTTTTCTCTGCTACGAGATTTCTCAAATCCAACCTCCCACAGTCCAATTTTTACACAGCATTCGTTCATATTATCTAACACAGATCATACCCATTCAAATTCACAATTTCTAACCTTATTACATCTAATTCCTACGAATTTTCTTCAATTATAAACCCATATCTCATTCATCCATAAGTTCACAATTTTCAGCATTCATCATCCTGATTAGAGTCAATTCAATGGCTTATTACTACCCATTACATGTTAACCCATAATGCTCATTAAACGATGATAAACCCCCCTTACCTGAGTTAATCCGGCAATCCTTTAACTTCAAGCTTTTCCCTTCTTCAACCCTTTTTCTCTTGCTCTTCCTTTTTGCCCTTTTTCCACTTTTTAGTCGCTTCTCTGTTTTCACGTGTAAAACCTTTTTACTAAATGGGACTCTTTACCGATTCCAAAAATCGTTCCAATTCCAACTTTATTATTCCAATAATAATAATCCAATAATATTCCAATTATTTAATTAAATTAATAAATATACTAATAATAATATATATGAAGGGTTTATCTTTTATTTTGAAAAATAATACCCTCTCATTCATATTATCATCATAATATACTATTAAACTTAAATTAAATAATTATCATATTTTATCGGGGTGTTACACATGGAACCCCAAGGACGTGTTAAATGTTCATTTTTCTTCATAACTTCAAATATCCATAACTTCATGATCCCTTAACATTTTTTACCCATTCTTTTTGCCATGTGTTCATGAGAATGTCTATTTTATGATGACACCAAAAAATACCAAAAATGTTATTTATTTCAACACTTTTGATTAGATGGAAAACACGTGCTTTAAGTGTTTTTTAAGGCTCCTAATTGATTCTTTTGGCTTATGTCTTGTTTGTTCTTGATTTTGAAAGCTTGTATGATTAAAGCACACTCTTTTAAATGTTGATTGTTATCCTTAACATGTTTGAAATTTATTATCTTCATACAATGTATCCATTGATTCTCCTTGAAAACATGTTTGAATGAATGATTAGGAGGTGATTAGATTTTCCACTTAAGTTTGGTCTTATTGTGAACTTTGATTCAAATTTAATGTTTATTTTGTGAAAACTTATAATGTGATGCATGTTTGACCTAATTTTATTCATGTTGTGTTTACCATGTACTAATGAATTCCTTTACCATGTCAAATATGATTTTGTCTTCACCATCAATGTGTTGTGTCTTGTGATGTTATGTGAAACTTCGTCATGTCTTGTTTATGTTTATCTCAATGCCTAAAAACCATGATAAATATTGTCATTCATACCTCACTCACCTTGTAATTGTTATTGTATTTAGCCATATTTTGTGCCTTAATATTAATGCATGTTCAACCTTGTTATTGTTTATATCCAAGGGAAAGGAATCATGACATTCTTGTCATTTTGCATGTGTGTGTTCATCTGCATTCTATACAACTTTGCTTCCCCTTAATCCAAAACTTCTAGATACAATCTTAGGTTCCACTCAATGTAAGCCTTTGAATTTTGTCTCTCTCTCTCTCTCTCTCTCTCTCTCTCTCTCTCTCTCTCTCTCACTCTCTCTCTCTCTCTCCTTCTTATAACCACTTTCATAATAAACTTTGATTTAGGTCATTGTTTTTCCTTTTATTTCTTAATCAAATGCTTTAAAACACTTAAGCATATTCAAAGATCTTTTCATAAGACCTAAAAAACACAAACTTAATTCAAACCCTTTTGCCACTTTGACTTTTTCATGTTTAATACTTTTTAATAAAAGGATTAGGCATGAGTTATCCCTAGTTGATATTTAAATCTCCTACCCCATAACATTTTTAAGATTGAATTGATTCTTTTCCATTTGGAAGAGGTATGTGGCATACTTGTTGATTCTATATCCAAGTGAGAGCCCTTCTTTTAATTTGATGCAAAGATCTATCTTCCACATGTTTGTGGTGGTTTAAAAGTGAATTTTCTCCTTAATATTAAAATTTGTATCTTTCTCATAAAATCAACCTCAACAAATTTGTTCTTACTTTTGAACCCGAACTACGAGGTTGGAACCCCAAGGGCGTGTTAAATGTTCATTTTTCTTCATAACTTCAAATATCCATAACTTCATGATCCCTTAACATTTTTTACCCATTCTTTTTGCCATGTGTTCATGAGAATGTCTATTTTATGATGACACCAAAAAAATACCAAAAATGTTATTTATTTCACCACTTTTGATTATATGGAAAACATGTGTTGTAAGTGTTTTTAAGGCTCCTAATTGATTTTTTTGACTTATGTCTTGCTTGTTCTTGATGTTGAAAGCTTGTATGATTAAAGCACACTCTTTTAAATGTTGATTATTATCCTTAACATGTTTGAACTTGATTATCTTCATACAATGTATCAATTGATTCACCTTGAAAACACATTTAAATGAATGGTTAAGAGGTGATTAGGTTTTCCACTTAAGCTTGATCTTATCATGAACTTTGATTCAAGTTTAATGTTTATTTTGTGAAAAATTATAATGTGATGCATATTTGACCTAATTTTATTCATGTTGTGTTTACCATGTACTAATGAATTCCTTTACCATGTCAAATATGATTTTGTCTTCACCATCAATGTGTTGTGTCTTGTGATGTTATGTGAAACTTCGTCATGTCTTGTTTATGTTTATCTCAATGCCTAAAAACCATGATAAATATTTCCATTCATGCCTCACTCACCTTGTGATTTCCATTGTATTTAGCCATATTTTATGCCTTAATGTTAATGCATGTTCAACCTTGTTATTGTTTATATCCAAGGGAAAGGAATCATGACATTCTTGTCATTTTGCATGTGTGTGTTTATCTGCATTCTTTACAACTTTGCTTTCCCTTAATCCAAAACTTTTAGATACAATCTTAGATTCCCCTCAATGTAAACCTTTGAATTCTCTCTCTCTCTCTCTCTCTGAAATTTTGGTGTAGTCAGAGTTTAGATGTTCTACTCCAAGTAATGACATCTGATCTAACATTGTTACTAATACAGCAAGACAGTTATACAAATTAAAACCTAGTACTGATATGCACACATTCATAGATGTCACGACATCTGCTACTATATCACCATAGAATGGAAGAACACCCAGTTCTGTCCACCTGGTACAAAGACACAGCAGAGATCAAACATAGCACTTACTTCTGTTGATCCTACACAGTTATCAGCATGATGTCTCGACATTGATTTGAACATCATCTGTTACAGCATTATCGGTTGACCTTATTTTATAACAGACAGAATTATAAAGTGCAGAAGGTAAAAACACAAGTAATTGTTAACCCAGTTCAGTCCAACATGACCTACGTCTGGGGGCATACCAAGCCAGGAAGAAGATCCACTATCAGCAGTATTAATTCAGAGTTAAACTCCCCCGTTTACAACTCTTCACTTAATCCCTACCCAATGCAATCTATACCTAGGAACTCCTAGATAGAAACCTCCAGTTTCCATTCCTATCACTACAATTACAATGTAATGTTAAACACCTTGAAGTTGCTTCACAACTTCGTTCAAGACCATAATCACTCTTACCTACAGGCTTTGAGTTACAATTACTCTCAGCTTTTACCACTGAGAAACACATGGTAACCATCCCACAGGTTGGGAGGTTTACCTTACACACACCCCTAAATTTTCATTCTATGAGGCTTACAAAAACTAGGTTACAATATGCTATTTATAACCTAATCACCCAAGTGGATTTGGGTCTTCAGAAATCGCAGCAAACTTCTCCTTTGCTGTTACAACATCAGCAGAAACAAGGTTTTCAATCTTTTAGTTCCTAACATATCTCCATATTTAGTTCCTAAAATATCTCCAGACCTCCACAAATAATGCCACATAGGATTCTAACTAATTTCCACATATTAGTGTGCTAACAAATAGGCTATTTGTTAGGTTCCTTAATTGTAGCTTGGTTGTTGGTTTCCTGGATTTTAGCCTGAGAAAAATGCTGAAACAGAAAAACTAAACAACCTACAATATAGCATATGCTGTCAGGAATGAATGTCACAACATTCAATTTGACTTCCAAATCATTAACCATATGCTAAGTCTGTTTTTCCTGAAAATAGACTGTACAATTTGTTGTACTGTACAGAACCAATCTGTCCATACTTCAGTATCAGCGTACATTAATAAATGTCAAAACATCCAATTTGACAGTCACACATAGAGCCTTAGATCAGGTCTGTTATCCTCTTGATAAGCAGACTGAGTTGCATACTGAAATGTAGCAGAAAACCAATCTACTTATTGTTCAGTATATGCTGTCAATGATGAATGTCATAACATCCAGTTTGACATTCAGACAGTAGGCCTTATGCCAGGTCTGTTATTTCCTTGATAAGCAGACTGATAAAAAATACTGAGTTATAGTAGAACACCACCTGTTCTATTCCTCAGTATCTGCTGACAGGGATGAATGTCATAACATCCAGTTTGACATTCAATGAATCCTGTATGAGCTAATCCTGCAGTACACTACTCAGAATGTCATGACATCAGCCAAAACATCAGAGTATAGCTAGGTATTCTAACATACAATGCAGTCAAACAAACATCTCCACAGCATGTCATGACATCAGTCAAGACATTAGAATCCAGCTAGTGTTTTACCATACAATGCAGCCAATCAAGCATCTACAAACTCCCCCTTTTGCAAATTTTTGGCTAAAACACTTTGGCTTCACAACAGAGTCCATAGCAGCGGAAAACACACATCTAGCAGGAAATTAACCTAGCTAATACACTTAGAGTAGCAGCACACTCACACAGATGGAAGTTAAATAAAAACTTCACATAACAGCACACATACAGAAGTTAAATAAAAACTTCTAATTGCAGCACACATACACATACTCACACTCATAGAAGTGGAACCTCAGCTGCAGCACTACCTCTGGATTAGAGGATCTTCAATATCTGTTTAGCAAAACACTCTGTTGTCCTGGGGAATCACAGGTGTTACTCCCCCTTTTTGTCAAAAATGTTGCCAAAGCAACACTTTAAATTACAGACCAACATAAACAGAATTACACACAAATGACAGATACACAATCTTGATTTTACTTCACAGTTTCAATCAAGAATACCCCCTCTTGATCTTGCTTTACAGCTTTGATCAAGACACTACCCACTTGATCTTGCTTCACAACTTTGATCAAGTAGTCACACACTATCTTCACAGCAGGTATATCAGGTGTCATACCTTGTTATCTGAGAACACATAGACCACAAGCTTGATGATTACTTGCAGCACAAAGACAGAACTCCCCCTGTCATGAACAACCAACTCTCCTCTTGAAACTTGGAGATCACACATGAACATATCCATCACCCCAAAGTTGGACCTTCACATACTTCCTGATTCAAAGAGAACCCAGACCACTTGATGAATGGAAAACATAAGACTCATCTTCATGTCTTCAAGAGCACACCCTCTGTTCAACCCTCTTGGCTGAACACATCCACACTCTGTGTCAATCTCTTTTCTAACCAGAACAGAAAACCACTTCACAAAATGTTCTAACATTCGTTAGGACATCCTTCACAACATAACCAGGAACACCATCTGATAATCTTCAGATATCACTGAGTCACCAGCTTGATCCAAAAGAACCCAGACATAAATTGGGACATATACATTCTCATCCCATTACGAGAGATAATCTTCCATAGATAGCTCAGAGCTCCTACCACAAGCTCCAAGAGATGAATAGAAAACACCTCCTTTTGTCTTCAACTTACTACTTTTCTGCTCAAAAGTAATTTGTCTCAGACTTTCCTCAAGAATAATCAGCTGCCATATGTGGATTATCTTGATTCTTCGAACTCACTTCTGAGATAGACCAAATGCCACTGGTTGATTACCTCCTTCATGAATCCTCATATGAAAAAGTCAAATGCCATTCTTTGACCTCTCCACGTCTATCAGACCTCTCCCAAAGATATTCTGACCTTCCAAGTGAGACTTGAACTTCAAGCTAGATGTTGAACAAAACTTAGATTTTCTAAGACATGAACATGTAACATCCTTTCTATCCAGTAACTCCAAAGAACTGCAACGAGGACGACCTTTTTGAAGTATCCAATCTACAACCCTGTAGACCCTTCTATCTCAAGTTGATGTGCCACTTCACCAACTAAGAATATGATGTTGAACCAAATGTCACAACATTGTGTTTTTACATCTAGCTGTTGAATTCAGCTCCTTCTTCTGCCACTTGAAAGAACTTCCTCCCTTCACAGAACAAGAGTTCAATGTTCTCATAGACTTGATTGTGGAATCAAGTTTGAGTAAACAACCTCCATCCTGCAGGTTTGCAGTTAAGTCATCCAAGCTCACACCTTGATGAATTCCTGCTTCTTCTCCAAAGACATCAGACACTCTGATGCATGAGTCTTTAGAAGGACCAGTTAGAAACTAACCCTTCAGCTATACCAAGGATTCCACTTCCTAAAGCAAGGCTGTTTCCATGATGTCAAGAATGCTGCCACTTGTTCTTAACTCCACAGTGTGCATTAGCCAATGCACTTCCTTACCTAGATCAGAAATAAACTGATCCAAGTAACCACCATCAAGACTATGATGTCTTCTTCTTCTTGTACACACCAAGGCTGAACAAGTTTCTTGCCAGGAAACCTTTTCAGAGATCATATGCTTTTGCTGCCACCAAAGAGATAGATCATAAACCAATGTACTATCCTTCCTGTGATTCTGCACAGGGTCTTGAAGAAGAGATGTTCCAACATCTTTAAGAACATCAGTTATCTTGAGCTCCAAGGATAATCAATTAAATACTTGTACTTGGCACAAGTAGACATTGATCTTAAATCCTTTCCCAATTATCCTTTCACATACTTCCACCATAAGAATACTTTGAGAGTACTCTTCTTGTGTCAACATCTTCTGTTTGCAAGCACTTCAACAGATTTGAGAATCTTTCCAGATTAGATTCACCCTTAGGAATGAGAGAGATGAATCCTTCCTTGCAAATGTGTCACACAACAACCAGAACCCATGTGACATAGATCAACAGCCAACCAGACCCTAGGCTGACCAAATGTGAGGAGGTTAACCAAAACTTCCCCTCAAATTAACAATCATGGAAACTTCACACCAATATCCATGCATTGTACAGACATGTCTCAACATGACATACACCATCCCTACCAGTGGCACCTAACTCTATGAGTTATACCTATACATACTCCAATCACACCAATCAGACTTCAGCTGACTATAAGTACTAGTGAAACACAACACCAGTCAATAGTAGATATGCATTGCCAGAGCATACTACCTCAACCAACCTTTGAATCTTCATATTCTCACTCATTGAAAGAACTGCCACTTCTGAGCGTGGTGTTTGAATAACAAGATTCATGGTCCAAATCCTCTTAAATGAAATAGTAGTCAGGTTACCCCATTGTTGACTCCTAACATCCAGGGGACTTGTCTTCCACAACATAGTACTTCAGGGAACAATTATCCAACCCTGATCAATCTACAGGAATAAGACAAGCAGCAGGAAGTTGCACACTGTCACATCTCAACCAGCTCCACTTCTAGAGTTCAGACGTCCAAAAGTGACCTTCTTGAGCACACACACAGTTGACCCTACCCTTGTCAACTTAGCACATACAGATGTCTCCTCTTCCAGGTCAGGAGTAGGTTCCAAACAAAAGTATCCCTTTGTTTGACACCTAACAACATCTGCTCTTCAACAAGTAGCTGCATACTTGTTGAACAACATGTTCTAACATCACATAGAACATTAGTTCCACCTCCTTGGAGCAAACCCTCCTTGAAAGTCTTCAAGGTCTTCATATACACTACCCAAGAGAGTAAAAGAATCAGTGATCAGGTGATTCTTACCATGATGAGTGGACTTGAGGAGACTCAAGTATCTTTGACATCTTCAGTAGATTCTGATGAAATCTTGAATACAGCAACTTCACCATATCTGCCTCCAAGATCATACCAGGATTGAATATGATTCAATACTAGCAGAGCTGTCCCACACAACGGCCAATTCCCAACCTCCAGAGACAGGTACACACAGTTCCTGTCATGAATAGTCCATCCACCTACTTCAAGGGACCATTCAGGGAAATCACAGAACCTTCCACAGGTTCCAGCATCAAGACTAACATAACTCCTTGCAGGATACCAGAAAGTATCACCCATGGATCTCATCCAGAAACAGAACAGGATGTCTGCTCTGATACCATTTGAAATTCTGGTGTAGTCAGAGTTTAGATGTTCTACTCCAAGTAATGACATCTTATCTAACATTGTTACTAATACAGCAAGACAATTATACAAATTAAAACCTAGTACTGATATGCACACATTCACAGATGTCACGACATCTGCTACTATATCACCATAGAATGGAAGAACAACCAGTTCTGTCCATCTGGTACAAAGACACAGCAGAGATCAAACATAGCACTTACTTCTGTTGATCCTGCACAGTTATCAGCATGATGTCTCAACATTGATTGGAACATCATCTGTTACAGCATTACCGGTTGACCTTATTTTATAACAGACAGAATTATAAAGTGCAGAAGGTAAAAACACAAGTAATTGTTAACCCAGTTCAGTCCAACATGACCTACGTCTGGGGGCATACCAAGCCAGGAAGAAGATCCACTATCAGCAGTATTAATTCAGAGTTAAACTCCCCCGTTTACAACTCTTCACTTAATCCCTACCCAATGCAATCTATACCTAGGAACTCCTAGATAGAAACCTCCAGTTTCCATTCCTATCACTACAATTACAATGTAATGCTAAACACCTTGAAGTTGCTTCACAGCTTCGTTCAAGACCATAATCACTCTTGCCTACAGGCTTTGAGTTACAATTACTCTCAGCTTTTACCACTGAGAAACACATGGTAACCATCCCACAGGTTGGGAGGTTTACCTTACACACACCCCTAAATTTTCATTCTATGAGGCTTACAAAAACTAGGTTACAATATGCTATTTATAACCTAATCACCCAAGTGGATTTGGGCCTTCAGAAATCGCAGCAAACTTCTCCTTTGCTGTTACAACATCAGCAGAAACAAGGTCTTCAATCTTTTAGTTCCTAACATATCTCCATATTTAGTTCCTAAAATATCTCCAGACCTCCACAAATAATGCCACATAGGATTCTAACTAATTTCCACATATTAATGTGCTAACAAATAGGCTATTTGTTAGGTTCCTTAATTGTAGCTTGGTTGTTGGTTTCCTGGATTTTAGCCTGAGAAAAATGCTGAAACAGAAAAACTAAACAACCTACGATATAGCATATGCTGTCAGGAATGAATGTCACAACATTCAGTTTGACTTCCAAATCATTAACCATATGCTAAGTCTGTTTTTCCTGAAAACAGACTGTACAATTTGATGTACTGTACAGAACCAATCTGTCCATACTTCAGTATCAGCGTACATTAATAAATGTCAAAACATCCAATTTGACACTCACACATAGAGCCTTACATCAGGTCTGTTATCCTCTTGATAAGCAGACTGAGTTGCATACTGAAATGTAGCAGAAAACCAATCTGCTTATTGTTCAGTATATGCTGTCAATGATGAATGTCATAACATCCAGTTTGACATTCAGACAGTAGGCCTTATGCCAGGTCTGTTATTTCCTTGATAAGCAGACTGATAAAAAATACTGAGTTATAGTAGAACACCACCTGTTCTATTCCTCAGTATCTGCTGACAGGGATGAATGTCATAACATCCAGTTTGACATTCAATGAATCCTGTATGAGCTAATCCTGCAGTACACTACTCAGAATGTCATGACATCAGCCAAGACTTCAGAGTACAGCTAGGTATTCTAACATACAATGCAGTCAAACAAACATCTCCACAGCATGTCATGACATCAGTCAAGACATTAGAATCCAGCTAGTGTTTTACCATACAATGCAGCCAATCAAACATCTACACTCTCTCTCTCTCTCTCTCTCTCTCTCTCTCTCTCTCTCTCTCTCTCTCTCTCTCTCTCTCTCTCTCTCTCTCCTTTTTATAATCACTTTCATAATAAACTTTGACTTAGGTCATTGTTTTCCCTTTTATTTCTTAATCAAATTCTTCAAAACACTTAAGCATATTCAAAGATCTTTTCATAAGACCTAAAAAACATAAACTTAATTCAAACCCTTTTGCCACTTTGACTTTTACATGTTTAAAACCTTTTCATAAAAGGATTAGAAATAAGTTATCCCTAGTTGAGATTTAAATCTCCTATCCTATAACAATGTTGAAATTGAATTGATTCTTTTCCATTTGGAAGAGGTATGTGGCATACTTGTTGATTCTATATCCAAGTGAGAGCCCTTCTTTCAATTTGATGCAAAGATCTATCTTCCACATGTTTGTGGTGGTTTAAAAGTGAATTTTCTCCTTAAGATGACAATTTGTCTCTTTCTCATAAAATCAACCCTAAGAAATCCCTTCTTACTTTTGAACCCGAACTACGAGGTTTTGATCCTTCATGGGTACTTAGGCATAAGACTCAATGTCTTTCCAAATCATCAAACAATAAAAAGATGTTCTTTTTCTCATCTCCCAAATCAAAGAGCAAACAATTTTAAACCAAACACATATACTTAAAAGGTTCCTGTTGAGTACTACAGATGATTATGGTGCTAATACCTTTCCTTTCCCCTTTCCTTGGATAAATTAAAGTTCGATGGTGATATTTTGATTCATGAGTCAAATCTAATCAATAGTTTGGTCTCTGATTCTTCGCCGTGACATAAGTAAGATTGTATTTGATAGCGTCGAAGTCTGTATGAAGTTGTCGAAGAAGTTTACTTCGACGAGTCTAAGTATGCGTATATTCAATTGAGTCGAATCAGTTAGAATTCGACAGAGTTGGACTTAGTAGTTTTCGTATAATAGTTGAGTTAGTTATTTTGAGATTACTTGGAATGGAAGTAATCTCATTATAAATAGAAGGACACTCTATGTAGTTAAAAACCAATTCATCACTATGTAATCACTTTTGCAATACAATTTAGTGCAGTTGTACCCTGTAATACATTATTCTTCTTTCTCCAGAATTATGTATTCTCTCAAACCTGAATTTATCATTTTCATCTCTTCAAATCTGTGTGCAAAGTAGGATCGTTTTGCAACTGAGGCATGATTGATTCACTCAAGTAAAGGGTGAATAACAAAAGACGCGATCAATCAAAAAGATTGATTTTTATTCATTAAAATTGATTCAAAGTATCTCTAAGATTGAGGTTTAATTCCAACTATAGGGTGAGTGGATAATGAATTTATCATAAGATATTGAATTTTCGGCAACAAAGATCGTCGCTGAAGAGGTGGAATCACATGCAGACATCCATCGCTGATTGTTCTTGTTGTTGGATGTAAGTAACATATCCAGCATACGAGCCAATGAGTCCGAAAATCAAGTTTAGGACCAATCACATGTTGGTAACAGAAGAGTCAACATTCACTACTTGATCCACAGTAGAATGGATGGAAAGTCTTCGTATTTGTATTGGTGAATTTATTTTCGGGGTGGACAACCCCAAAGTGTTTGTTGTAGTGAAACATAATAGCATCTGGTTCCAACAATTCTTGGCGATGTCATCAATCACAAGAACCAAGTTGAAAATAACTTGTGATACAATGACCTACATCCATTGAAAGAGGACAGCATCGAGTCTATTCCAAAGATCAAAGTCGTTGTTTTTGGTTTCAACAGCTATCTTTCGAACCTTCTCATCAGTCGGAGAAATAATGTTATCAAGCACGTTAAGAACATGTGCTTGAACATTGAAGAGGATGTTAGAGAATTAATTGATAATCCTGGATAATCTTCGAAGAATCGTGTTCGTTCACTTTCCGAACAAAGTATTTCGACCCTATTTATGCCTGGGTTCACGAAATCTTTGTGGGGATAATTCTTGAAGAAAGAATGTTTCTGGCAAAAGAAAGATTCTGGAACGTAGAATGGTTTTTTGTGTGTAACCCTAAACCGAGGCCAGATTTCCCCCTTTTATAGGAGAACGAAAACTGAAAACGAAAAGTCATACCTTTTCAAGAAAAAACGGTAATAACGGTTGGGAAGGTTCAAACGTTCAAAAGAAAATTTTCTTCGGGGCGCTGCCCCGCACCCTGCCCGCTGACCCCAGCCAGGGGCTCTGCCCCTTGGACCCCGGCAGGGCGCTGCCCCGCACCCCGCCAGGGGCTTCGCCCCTTGGAACCCCAGCGGGGCGCTGCCCCGCACCCCGCCAGGGGCTACGCCCCTTGGAACCCCGTTTTCAATTACTTGCAGTCAATTACACGTTGGCTCTACGAGCGTGCACTCCGCACTACTCCTAACTCGTTTCCAAGCTTTAACGCATAATTGCATCGGCCTATAGTAAATCTCATTACTACTAAAATCATGGGTGATACTAAAATCACCAACAGAGGATTGAGTAAGAAAGGGAGAGGCTTTGAATCATTGTCTAATGTGATCAAATGATAAATTCCATGTTGTTAATAGCAAAAGCCAGGTGAAAGTAATTTCATGGTGGTGCTGATGAGGCAGATCGCCTGATCATGGTGGATACGGGTTCAACCATTTGACAATGGTTAAAAAAAAAGAAGCGAAACTATAAGCAGGTTGGGCTAGGAGGAAGAGATGTTCTAAGTTCAGAAATTCCAGTGATTGCTTTCTAATTATCTTCATTTGCACATTTAAAATCAAGAAATGCAGAACTAAAACATGTAAGACATAAATAACACATTTGAAAGAAATCAATAAGAAAAGACAATGCTAGTGAACAAGAAATTATTCGCAGTAACTAAAATCCAAGTAAAATTTCAAAACTTTATAAGAGAATAAGATCAAAAGCGATCATCAACTTATAGTTTAATTGATGTTACTACCATGTATATATATTTTCATCATAAAATAACTTTTTCAACAATAACACATTGATCCCAAACCCCATACCCTAACAATTAAATCATCAATACTGTCTGAAATTTGTGTCACATTGTTGCGACAAGATTCTCGTATCGCTCCCAAGATTGGTAACCTTAAACTTACAAACAACGTTAGCGTACATAATCCACGTACTCAGTCGCATTGCCGTAATCCTCAGACAAAGATTCATATCCATTTCAAAATTCAAGGGTGTGTTCTTCATTCTCTTGGGCAATGGATGCTTTCCGATTACATCAACCTTAAACTGTGTCATAGCATGTCTACCTTGTTCCAACAACGAAGGAAATTTTCCAGTGGCAACTTCGTTATCCTCGAAAATCAAATAAACCTCGGAACTCTGGTAAATAATTCCCAACCTTTGATTAGGATTCTTAGCCCTCAAAGAAATTTCATAATGTTGTGGCCCGGTAACGTTTTTGAATTCAAAATGGTTAATTGCGAAAGTGGGTCCCGATGGGTTGAAAATGAAGAACAAGATAGCTAGTGCTATTCCGACAATGGCAAAGATTGTAATGAGGATTATAGCAATGGTGAGCCAGCAACGAAGGGAACAACAGCAACAGCGTCGACTTTTTACGTCGTTGTTTTTTGGAGTATTACGGTAACGTTCAACGATCAATGCATTCTCACGCGGCGGAACACGGTAGACTTGATCTTTAGGGAATTGAACGATGTACATGTTGTCATAGCGGGCACGGCCTGGTGGTGCTGGCAATGATGGTGGCGGTGAGAGAACGTCGTTATCATTGTCGTTGTCGACCGTATCGGTGGTGATGATGGTGGTGGTGGTGCCGTTGTTGATTTGTGAGGCCCGCTGCCCTTCCATGGGCACTCGTAGAATTGGCTACGTGCACGCGTAGTGTGAATGACGCAGCTTCAACTTGAACGAATGCATGGATGGGAATAGAAGTTGGTTGGGGAACAATGAGATGTTGAATGAGATATTGGGGTTGGGACAGCTTGGAAATTAAAACACAACGAAGCATAGTGTTATTATTTTTGTTTTCTGATTTGAAGGGAATAGCTAATTAGAGATTGTTAACATGTACTCACATTATTTATTTTATGAATATAATAATCTATTATAATATTAGTATGTAAAAGAAAATATATTCCTACACCAAATTTTTTTTAAAATATCATAATAATAAAATATTTTAAAAAAAAAAAAAAAAATATTATTATGTTTTAATTTTTAAATTAATAATTTTGTTAATCAACCGTATATATTTTATTAATCAACTTTATTTAAAAATAATTTTTAACATATAATTATTTATTAATCAATTTTATTATTTTTTAACTATTTTTTTATATTTTATTAACCGACCATTAATTTCTCGCCATAATTGTTCATACTATTGAAGCCATGCATCATGCTAACCTTTCTATTTACGTACTACCTATAACCCCAAAGCATTAAATATAAGAACATTATATTTCGCACAATGATTCATTAAATGCAAGTGGTGGTCCCTGAAGTTGGTGAGGACATTGAATTGAAAGTTGTTATTTGTGATTCCATTGAAGACTTAAGGAAGAAATAGTATACTCTATTTGCTTATAAAAGTGGACGAAGGAAAGTGTCTTGTTCACAGTGAAAATCATCCAGTGTCTCCTCATCACCACATATCCCAAAGCCATTCGCAACGTAGACCTAGGCCCACGACACCGCCCAAACACTCGTTGTCCAAACCCCGTCATCATCAGCTCTGTAACAACATTATAGAGATTTAAACAAAGTCCATTAACATCGCTCCATTGACGTCAAGGAGTTAGTGGGTCAACCTCAAAACCATGGAGATATGTGGGACTTATGGTGACATTTGGAAGAAAAGAATCACGAAAGACCGTAAAGACACGGGTTATGGTAATTGATTGGAAATCAATTTACAATTGCATCATTGGTGTAAAGGATATCTAAAAGGGATGAATTAGAATTACTGAATTTTTAAAAAAATTGCGCAACGTTTCTTTATATGTTAATTTATTGGAATCAAAGATGAGAATATTATTTTAAGATGAATATAAAGTACAGAATTTTTAAGATGAGAACATAAAAGAATTATACTAGTTCACCTTATCAACTAATAATAAATCTAGTTTCTGTATTTCTTAGAATATTTTTTATTATGTTTAGATCTTTGTATAACCAAAATAAATATCAAACTCAATATGCCTAAATTTTTTGACTAATCACGAAACACTATGATGATCCTCACAAAAAAAAATCAAAAAGTACACCACTTTTAATTTATAAACACATTTCACCAACATATTATGATGAAATATACAATCACTCAAACTTTTGTTGAGTGCCAAATCCAATCATGAGATTATAGACTTTATTTTCACAATATCACAATTCAAAATATATATCATTTAATTGCTCGGGATTTATTCTGGTTTAAGAAACATTTTCTAATTTATGAAAGTTCAAATAGTTTCAAATCATTTGAAAAATGAAGAATACTTTGAAAGTGGTATTTGACTTTTATTAATTTTATTTTAAAAGTATGTTAATTTATTTTCTAGTGTATGATGCTTAATATACACATCTAAAAATTTCTATGAGTGGATATATAAATTTGAAATGGTTCCACGAAACTTTGTCATTCAGGCGATATTCAGATACCAAAATTCTCTATTCAAATACCAACTTGTAACGTTCCAATCTTTTTTGTTGAGATTTTGACACTTGTACTCGAATACAAGAAGGTGGTATTTGAAAATCACTAGCATTTCAACACTAAAATTAACTTTTTAAGGCATAACTTCAATGATTTTTATGTGATAGCTTTGAAAATATTTTTGGTTAACTTTGAATAATATTTTTTTGAGCTTTTAAGTGATATATAATATGATTGATGATATATCAAAGATAAATACAACCTTAACTTTGTTTAATATTGATATTTACCACTTTGTCATGATTGATTGTTATCTTCATCTTTTTCTTCTTTATTGATCATTGTTAACTTTCTCTTTTTCTTCTTTTGTTGGTGTATTTGTCTTCATCAAAACCCTATCAAAAGTCAAGGAGAGACTCTTCTTCATAATTTTCCTCTTTTTGATGATGACAAACATCATTTGAAATTTTCTTATTCATTAACAACATGCTTTAATATTTCTGAATCTAGCAATTTGTGCAGCAACTAGAAACTCCCCATATCTTTTATATCTCCTCATTTCTTTTACAATTTAACATTTTCTACCCCTTAAAAATATCATGAACAAGAATAAAACATACCCTACCATTTCTCCCCCTTTTGACAACATGAAAAAGAAGAAAAAGTATAATAACCAAAAGAATATAATGAGAGAAAAATAATGCAATTCATAAAAACTCTTCCATGGGGAAAGTTACATCGTGATAATTAAAGTATTACATAAAATTATATGATTGCATACTCTTACTCTTCTTCACAATGCTAATTGAAAGTGTCAAACATTTCAATTTATCTTTAAAATGAATTTTTACCTTACCAGATCAAATGATATCTTTGTGTCTTGAACATCCAATTTTTATATTACAATGTTAACATATAGTTTCCAAGTACATATGCAAAAAAAATTAATGTTTCTTTTTAGGTATTTGTACATCCCAGAATTCGCAAGGTCCGAGTTTTTGTCGAGTGAGTACAAAGAAGCAAGCAAGTCGGATAAACATAACCCTAAATAAGTCGGAACTCAGTCAGGGCAAACATAACTATAAACCGAGCATGTCAGAATCGGTCTCATAGTAACTCTAGTAGAAAAGCAAGTCGGATTCGAACTCATGAAAAATGCTAGGAAGCTACATGAATAGTCATAAAGGACGGTTACGAAACATCTCCATGATTGCATGGGAGTTATAGAAATTAAAAAGGAGGCGTTACTGGGTAGTTATGGAATGCGACGGACGTTACCATAGTCACTTTAACAGGGGATATGAAGAGGCATCCCTTTAAAGGTCATTGATGTGCAAGTGAGTATAAAAGGAGACTTCCCCGACGAGGAAAGGGACAATGAATACCTCCTAACAAAATAGGATGATTGTGACCTCACCTGGCTAGCTTCAGGGAGGTTTTTCCAAATAGTATTTAGCAAGAACATATGGCACCCACCGTAGATCCTCGATAAAACTTTCCCATTCTTCATAAAATAATACATTTCACAATAATCACCATAGCAATACAATGTCTGGATCATCTCCCAACCATAGTGAATCTCGCACCCCACCAGACATGGCACAACTACTTACAATTATGGAGAATATGCGTTAGCAGAATGAATCTCTACACGAGAGTGTCCATACACTGCAGCAATCACAAAACACTAAGGAGGATGAAGATAAAGAGGAGTGTATTGATCTGTTAGCTCATAATTTTGACGCCCATTTTAGAGTTACAAAATGGAAATCTCATGTGAAGATGTTTTCGATCGAATCTGATATTAGGGAGATCTAGTCGAAAGTCCCTGGATGAGAAGGGCCAGTGTGCAATTAGGACTTAAAAATATTCTCTAATGTTTTAAAGATGGTTTCGACTGGAGATTCAAAATTCAAATAAATGAGGGAACTTTGTTCTTATCTGAAACTGCTGAAGGCACACGTGGAGCATAGTGGTTAGTTGCATCCATGCAAAGTTCCATTTGTCTCGACGTGATTAAGGGGCCGTTGGAAAAAATTATTTCGATTAGTATAAATAGAAGGTCTTAGTGTTAGGATCAGCGTGTGCCAAAGTGTGTACAAAGTCTGTAAAATTTACCAAGTACCCGTGTGAAGAGGAACCGTAAATTAAGAAATGTATGTTTGTTTTACACCATTGTTAGTTACTTTGAAGTAATACAGTTTATCTTCATTTTTTTCAGAAATACTTATTTATTTCAAATATTCTTCTTTGCTGCTAGTTATCGTCATTTCTTTTACAATCTTTGTCTTTAATTTGCGTTAGTCTCTTATTGTCTAAATAGTTCACTCATTATTGTCATCACAATACTGTCGAAGTATTCGTATTTACTAGAATTCACTTTAAACAATTAGCACATGTCCTAGGATCAATCTGATCGATCATGTAAGTAACCAAATTTAGTAATTTGGAAGATCAACGATTGTTTACCAATTTTCACGGTAAACAAATTGGCACGCCCAGTGGGACAGTTGATAACGCGAAAATGCATCAGATATTTGCCTTGATTTACACTCAAAGATCATACCACTTTAGTTAATACTCCGATTATTCCGCAAGTATTCGAGTTATTTTTGCAGGTATTTAAATCTCCAAGCATTAATGAGCAAAATGTAGAAAAGGAAAAAAAAGAAGAAGAAATAGATGAGAAAGCACAGAAAAAGCAAAAAAACCAAAAGACAGAATTTGCTGATGTGACGACCGTCACAAGGTGCATGACGACCGGCACGGCCTAGTCTGTGACGACCGTCATAGGCCCATGACGAGTGTCACATGGCTAGATTTTACGCTTTGAAGCAGTCATCAGAGGCAACCAAACGTGCCTAAATTCTCTCCAACATAATGACTTCCTCGTGGATTCCTCATTCAACCAGTCTTCCTTAATTTTCTCAACTGCCAAGACCTACCAAAGCAATATATAAAGGACAGAAAGTGAAAAAAAAGGGAACACCTACACTTCCGCTCTGCAATTGATTTTTTTACAGCATTCTAGCCTTTTAGTTATTTTCTTTTCAGCAACTTTGTTTCCATTGCCTTAATTCATTTACCATTCCTTTTAGAATTCCCGTTTTCTTCTTTCCTTTCCGTTTTCCAATTAGCCATAGTAGTAGTTTCCTACATTGGGGAACTACTACACTTTATTTAATTTAGTAAGCAATTGTATTGAAGAAGCAGAATCCTACCGACCTGTGGAGGTCTGCTCAAGTACTCCAAGATTCGCCGTACTCTGTTAATCCAATTGCCAGGTTTTTATTCAATTATTATTATTGTTCTGTCATTGTTATAATTATGTTTGATGCACTGTTAATCTGTTTATGCTCTGTGTTTGCGTTATTTAACATGTCCGGCTAAATTACCGGTATCGGTATGTAACAATTTAATTGGATGAGATTTAATAATAATCGGTGAAAACTCTTTTTCTAAAACAATCTTTTAGGCTGAGGTTTTTAATTTAAATTTAATTAACTTTGTCACAAAAGTGAGAAGCTATTTAATACGATTTTGCCACGAGAGTGGGAAATTAACTAAGGTGAGAACCAACAATCGCGAGAGCGTGAGGCTCGAGCTGGATAGTAAAAAATTAGGCATTGAGTTTAAAAATAGCGAGAGCACTTTAAAAGTAATTAGAAATTATTTATTTTCAAAAAGTATTTTTGACTTCAAATGGGACAGCGAGAGCGTACATTTTGACTTAAAGCTATGGGTCGAATCATCAATCACGAGAGTGTGAGATAAAGTCTTTTAAATAAATATTTTCTACTGAGAGATATTTGGCATTTAAACTATTCACCGGTGACTTATCGAATCCCTGACAATTAATGTGTTGCATACTGATTCCTTCCATCAATTCTTTCTTAAAACTAAATTTCTCTTAGATTTAATATTCGGCACCCGAACTTCTATTAATCATTCCCTTAGTTAAACATAGTGACGTTAGTAACACTAGTTTTGACCATAGGTCCCTGTGGATTCGATATCTTTTAAAACTAAAACGACTGGACTGTGCACTTGCAGTCAAGTACCCGATAGACTATATTTTATATATAGTCACGATTCGCATCAAGTTTTTGGCGCCGTTGCTGGGGACCTGATATAGTCGAATAGTGCGATTCTTTCGTTGCACGGTATAGACTAAGGTAAAATAAAAACTAACCTTCTTTCCCTTATTTCCCCCGATTGTATGCCAAGTACTCGCTCACAAGGCGATAACTTAGCACCACCAATCCCAGAATTAGAGTGTTTCTTATATATAAGACGTCGAATACTAGAGTATCAACAAAAGTACGATATTCCCGATATCTTCTTTCTTACTAAACCAGAAGAAAAACCAACCATGGCTGAAGAAGGACCATAGAATCGTCCTCTTAAATTCTACGCTACCCCGTCCCAACAAGAACCTCACAACAACATTGTTGCCCCTTCTATCAATCAAAACGATTTCGAGCTGAAACCCTCACTATTATCGGCCGTCCAACAACATCAATTTGCTGGAAATCCTACGGACGACCCTAATGAACACCTGACCAAGTTTGTGCAGTACGGAGACACTGTAAAGGCGAATGGTGTATCTCAAGATGCGATAAGACTGCGCCTCTTTCCTTTCTCACTAAGAGACAGAGCTTGGGCTTGGTTGCAATTCTTGCCCTCCAACTCCATTACGACATGGGAAGAACTGAAGAACATTTTCTTATCCCGATATTTTCCGCCGAGCAAAACTGCTATGCTGAGAGCTCAAATCAACGGATTTTGACAAAAAGATGTAGAATCTCTCTACGAAGCGTGGGAGAGATACAAGGACATGATGAGGATATGTCCACATCACGGTCTCGAAGATTGGGTGATCATTCACACATTTTATAATGGGCTTCTGTATAACACAAGACTGACAGTAGACGCTGCCGCGGGCGGTGCACTTATGGACAAGCCATACAATGAAGCCTATCAGCTCATTGAAAACATGGCCCAAAACCATTGCCAATGGGAAGGTGAAAGAACTTCAGTAGAAAAGTCCCAAACAAAGGGGAGAATGTAAGAAATCAGTAGCCTTGACCATGTTCATGCCAAGGTAGATGCCCTTGTGCAAAAATTAGACAACTTGACCATACCACCCGCAGCCACCGTGGCTGCTGTAACTCCAAACTGTGAGTTATGTGGAAACCCTGGACACACTGCACAAGAATGTCAGATATTAGTAGGAGTCCCAACCGATCAAGTAAACTACGCACAAGGAAATCCCTATTCGAATACCTACAACCCAGGATGGAAAAACCATCCTAATTTTTCGTATAAGAATAACAACGCCCTGTATGCACCTGGCCAAGCACCAGCTGTTCCGCCTGGATATCAAAAGCCAGCTAATAATGCTCCTAACATGCCTAGGAAGTCAAATCTCAAATTAATGATGGAAAGCTTCATAGCTACCCAAGCTCAGACAAAGAAAGACTTCTTGAACCAAAACATACATACTAGTGAGAAACTCAAACAACTAGCGAGCAAAGTAGACGCCTTAGCCACCCATAATAAAATGCTTGAAACATAGATTTCACAAGTGGCTCAACATCAAGCATCTACAGTTGCTCCAGCTGGAACATTTCCTGGGCAGCCGCAACCTAATCTAAAAGGACATGCAAATGCCGTTATACTGAGGAGTGGAAAAGAAATAGACGGACCCGTAGATCCAAGACTCCAAAACCCTGCCATGTACCAAAAACCAGACAAAACTACAACTGAGCAGGTGAATGAACCAAAGGAAATAGAAGATAATACCCGAGAGGCCTAAGAGAAAGAAAAACCTTATCTGCCTCCACCTCCTTATAAACCACCCATTCTATATCCTCAAAGACTCACAAGTTCTAAAATTGCGAGTCAATTTAGGAAATTTGTTGAACTTCTGAAGCAACTAAACATTACAATACCCTTTACAGAAGCCATCACACAAATGTTCTCATATGCCAAATTTCTTAAGGAGATACTATCCAATAAGAAAAAAATCGAGGATAGCGAAACAGTTACACTTACTGCCGAGTTTAGCGCAATAATCTAAAATAACATGCCTCCCAAACTAAAAGACCCAGGTAGTTTTTCCATACCCTGTGTCATTGGAAAATTTGTCATAGACAAAGCTCTATGCGATCTAGGAGCCAGCATTAGTGTAATGCCCTTAACCATCTGTAAAAGGCTCAGTATAGGAGAATTAAGATCAACCAAGATGTATGTTCAATTAGCTGACCGCTCAATCAAATATCCTGTCGGTATACTAGAGAATGTCCCCGTACATGTAGGACAATTTTACATTCCTACAGACTTCATAATCATGGACATCAAAGAAGATGTCAGTACACCTATCATTTTAGGAAGGCCATTCTTGGCTACCGCCGGAGCTATAATAGACGTAAAGAGAGGTAAGTTGACATTCGAAGTTGGAGAGGAAAAGGTTGAATTCATCTTGACCCAATTCTTATAAGCGCCAGCCATAGACGATACCTGTTATCTACTTGATGTCATAGACGAGTGCGTAAGAGAGATGGAGATGCAAGAAACCACATATACTGATATAATGAAAATCCAAATCCCTCCAATCTTTGAAGACGATAATTCGCATGACACTTACACCCAACCACATGCCATGCCCAAAGAAACCTGGCTTGGAATTAAAAGCACTACCAAAGAACCTAAGATACGAATTCCTAGACACTGAACTGAAAAGACCAGTAATAGTCAACACTGACTTAGGACAGATGGAAACTGAAAAGTTACTAGATGTCCTAAGAAAATATCCAACTGCATTAGGATACAACATCGCCGACCTAAAAGGAATAAGTCCTTCTATCTGTATGCATCACATTATGCTGGAGGAAGATTGTAAAACCTCTAGAGAACACCAGAGAAGGATCAACCCAATCCTAAGTACGGTAGTCAAGGATGAAGTAAAGAAACTACTAGATGCTGGAATCATATACCCGATCTCCGATAGTCAATGGGTTAGCCCCGTTCATGTAGTACCCAAGAAAGGGGGTGTTACAGTTGTTAAGAACGAGAAGGGCGAATCCATAGCACAAAGAGTTATGACCGAAAGTAGAATGTGCATCGACTATAGAAAACTAAATAAATCCACTCGGAAAGATCATTTTCCTCTGCCCTTCATTGACCAAATGCTTGAACGATTGGCTAAGCATTCCCACTTCTACTATCTAGACGGTTATTCAGGATTCTTTCAAATTCCGATCCATCCTGACGACCAAGAAAAGACAACCTTCACATGCCCCTATGGTACATTCTGATCGCGACTTTATGAGTCGAATTTGGGGTACAAACTGCAAGTGCACAGTTCTATCGCGTAGTTTTAAAAGATATCGATCCCACAGGGACTTATGAATCGATATACCGTTATCTAAGGTTACTTCGTAAAGCTAAGGCAGATAATACTTTGATTGTTTGGGGGAAAAGGCTAAAACTAAACTAAATTCTAGATTAAATATCAGTAAAGCGGATATCGGTATGTAGTTCGTCGTAATTAGAGAATCAATTCTTTATTGGTTTCTTGGTTTTAAAATAAATCTTTTCAGTTGACGCTATTGATTAAAAGTTCTATCTCAAACTCTCGCTCTGTTGAATAAACTATGATTTTATATTAACGTAGCTGTCACTTATAGTTAAGTCAAAAACCACTTTTTGAAAACAATAGAATCCGTAGAAACTCTTTTAAGAAAACACTAATCGTTTAAACACCCTTATCTCAAACTCTCGCTCTGTTGACTTAGGTTATATAATTAAATTCAAATGCTTAACTCTCGTCCTCACATTCAATCTTTAAAAATACTTTTTGAAAAAGATTAGAATTTAATTAACTCTAAAAATTGCTCTCGCCCTGATCTAGAATTAATGTCCAATTTACACTGTCCAGTCAAAAACTCAAACTCTCGTTCTATTGAATTTAACTTCTTTATGTCTTTTACTCTCGTACAAAAACTTTGTTATTAAACCTGTAAATTGAGACCATAAAAAGAGTGACTTTATTTTTAAACGTAATTTAACCAACTTAGTTTCGATTCCTTCATTCCGCTTACTTTACATACCGATACCTAAATAAATTAGTCAGACATGCTAAACAGATCTAAACAATTATTACGCTTAATTAAAACCATATCAGGAAAACAATATAGATAAACAGTAAAACAGGGCATATATAAATTCAAACAATAATTAAAGAACCTGAGAAATTAAATAGCAGTCTTGAACACTCCACCACAGGCCGGTTGGATTTGTTCTTGAATTCTTCAATCAGGCAGAAAAATAAAAGCGAAGGAATAAAATACTATGATCTAACGTAAGGTTAGATCTAGTTAAAGTTACACAATAGTTTCCGGTGTAGAAACTATTGTGAGAAAATTAATTGAATGCCTAAAAAATTAAACTAACAAAGGAAATAAATTGCTGAAGAAAAATATGGAATGCGAAAAAAATATAATGCTGTAAAAATAATGGCAACAGAAACAAGGTTGCTGAAAAAGAAAAAAATGCTAAAAGCTAGAAAGCTGAAAACTAAATTGCAGAGCGTAAAAAAATGTAAAAGTAGGCCGTCCCAATTTCTCCCATTTGGGTCCTTTATATAGTGTCCATTTGGTCTTGGTGGTTGAGAAAATCAAGGAAGACTTGGTTTTGGTGGTTGAGAAAATCAAGGAAGACTTGGTTTTGAATGAGGGATCTGTGGAGAAAAGTTTGTTGGAGCAAAATTTGGCACGTTTGGCTAACTGCTTCAAAGCGTACTTCGTGGATGCGTCAAAGCCAAAAATATAGGAGCGGGGTGTGACGTCCGTCACACCATGTGTTACGCTCGTAACACAAAGTAGCAAGGCGTGACGGTCGTCACACTTCAGCGCCCCTGGCGTGTGATTTGGGCTGGGCTTTTGTGGACTTTGCTTTTCGTTATCTTTTTGCACCCCTTTTCTTCCTTTTTCACTTATGCTTCAAATAAATTACCTGAGATAAATAGAAAGAAAATACCGCGTAATATCTAATAAAATGAAATAAATTGAAATAAATAATAATATAATTTAATTAAATTGAGTCCAAAAATATGATATAATTTCATGTTATCAAACTCCCCCATACTTAGATCTTTGCTTGTCCTCAAGCAAAATACAGTATAGAAATCGTTTTAAAAATTTAGCCAGATGAAATTTCAAAACACACATCAATTCGTAATAGGTTGCAAGTGGATTTTGTTTAGAAGCAACTTGAGTTTAATCTTGACATCAACAACCACCGTCACAACCTCAGATAACCCCACCTTATGCAAATCAGTTCGAGTAATGCCATTATAGCTATCCTAGTTCCTTTACTCTTATTTCACCCGTTTTCATTCTAGCGAAATCACATTAAGCCCTTTATCTTTTCGCGCACATAGTGGAGTAACCGGTTAGTGATTCTGATCCCCTTTTAGCTAGAAGTTCTGGTACATAAGTCGGATAACTTCGTTATTCAGTCCATTGCAAATTGCGGGGGATCGGACCGTAGTCCGCCCTACCAAGTTCAGCACCAGATACCTGCTGAACCAACTCATAATGGATCTTTCATATTATGCTTTTGTATGATCTGCAACCTTTAGATTAAATGATCTGGTAAGGATCATCTAACTTAATTAGTGCATTTCCTGATATATATATATATATATATATATATATATATATATATTATATTATATATATATATAATATATATATATATATATATATTTATGTTACTTTGGGAATCATTCACTTATATTCATCGGCTCTCCACGTAGTTTGCTATTAAGATGGTGCTGACTTCTCGTATAAACTACTCGGGGTTACTATAAAACTAAAAGTTCAAGGGATTGGTATAATAGGTACTTATCCTGATCTAACATGTTGAGGTTCTTAGAGCGTTGTTATGGTAATAATTTTTGTCTTGATTTCACTCAAGTTTTATAAAATAAGCGACCTTTATACTTACTGAGTGTGTTGAATTTTTGTTATGGCTCAAGAAAATTGAGGGGAATAGATAATAAGAATTTTTCACACTAGGGACTTGACTTAAAATAAATATATATTATAATTATTTTTTTTATTTTTTTTTTCATAATAAGATAGGGAAATAACAATGAAAGGGAAAATAACATACTTGAAAAGGGAAGGTTGAAAGAACAAGGTTTTCCCCCCCACACTTAAATGAAACATTGTCCCCAATGTTTCAAAGAAAACAAAAGAAAATGAATAGAAAAATGAAAGAAAAAGTCAATGTTGCCTTCTCTGAACACTGCCTCTGAAAATGGTATCTACTGGTTGCATGATGAAAGTCAGTAGCTCGATGAATTCAAGTAGATACTGGCATTAAGTCAGTAATGGTTATTAAAGAAAAATACGGATTGACTTTATGAAAGGGAAGGAAAAAAAATGGATAGAGAGAAAAATTGACATTAATAGAACTGGAAATATTCGCTATGTTTTACGTTGATAGTGCGGCGACTCAGGAGTGTAAGTACTCATGGTGGTTCTTTCGAGGATGAGTCCTCGGTCAAACTTTTAATTATCCTTGATTTCCATGGCCACTTATCAATCCATCTCTCATATCCGTCACTTTTTCTTCTTTTCTTCTGCGAGGTAGTTTATCCTCCTGAACTTGTGGTGGTGGTTCTGGCTCTATTCTGGGAGCTAGCTTTTCAGGTTTAGGTTCAATTTTTGAAAACACCACCTCAAAGTCTGGTTTGCCCCTTTTTATACTAATTAGTTCCCTAATTTCATGGGCTTCAAATTCTCTCTTCTTGTTCAGGGTGGCAGATAAAGGTGCATTGGTGTGGATATTTTCTGATAGCTCCTCATTTCTTTCGGATTTGGGGTCTACCTTAACTTCCACAGACCTTTGCGGGAAAGGAATTGGTGATTTATAGGGAGGAGGGACAACACATAGCTCTTCCTTCTCTACCTTTTTGACAACCTCCCTTTCGGGTGGTGTTTGTGGAACTTTCTCAATCTCTACTTTTTTCTCACCTGAACCCTTCTCATTATCACTATCCTTAGGATTTTCGGTAAATCTTTCACTGGTGGTTGTTACCATATCCGCATGTTTCTCATGGAGAGGTCCTAGAGGTGTCTGCGCAAGTAGGGAGATTTGAGTCTCCAATGCCTCGTTGTGAGTGACGAGGGACTCGACCACAATGTTCAGTTGCGTAAGGGTTTCATTGATATAGAGACTTTGTTTTCTAAATTCTTCATTCTGAAGAGTTTGTGTAGCCACAAAGTGTTCCATCATAGATTCTATCCTTGAGTGAGTTTGCGTCTCAATGAAATCCTCCATTAATATTTCCAGGTTGGATTTATAGGAATCTTGCGATTCCTCAAAATACTGGGAGTGATAATCGTAGAGAAAGTTTGGGTGATACATAGTGATAGAGAAAAAAAATTGCCTTAGTCTCTACAGCGTAACAGAAGAGTTACGATATCGACTAAATAAAGTCCCCGGCAACGGCGCCAAAAACTTGATCGCGACTTTATGAGTCGAATTTGGGGTACAAACTGCAAGTGCACAGTTCTATCGCGTAGTTTTAAAAGATATCGATCCCACAGGGACTTATGAATCGATATACCGTTATCTAAGGTTACTTCGTAAAGCTAAGGCAGATAATACTTTGATTGTTTGGGGGAAAAGGCTAAAACTAAACTAAATTCTAGATTAAATATCAGTAAAGCGGATATCGGTATGTAGTTCGTCGTAATTAGAGAATCAATTCTTTATTGGTTTCTTGGTTTTAAAATAAATCTTTTCAGTTGACGCTATTGATTAAAAGTTCTATCTCAAACTCTCGCTCTGTTGAATAAACTATGATTTTATATTAACGTAGCTGTCACTTATAGTTAAGTCAAAAACCACTTCTTGAAAACAATAGAATCCGTAGAAACTCTTTTTAAGAAAACACTAATCGTTTAAACACCCTTATCTCAAACTCTCGCTCTGTTGACTTAGGTTATATAATTAAATTCAAATGCTTAACTCTCGTCCTCACATTCAATCTTTAAAAATACTTTTTGAAAAAGATTAGAATTTAATTAACTCTAAAAATTGCTCTCGCCCTGATCTAGAATTAATGTCCAATTTACACTGTCCAGTCAAAAACTCAAACTCTCGTTCTATTGAATTTAACTTCTTTATGTCTTTTACTCTCGTACAAAAACTTTGTTATTAAACCTGTAAATTGAGACCATAAAAAGAGTGACTTTATTTTTAAACGTAATTTAACCAACTTAGTTTCGATTCCTTCATTCCGCTTACTTTACATACCGATACCTAAATAAATTAGTCAGACATGCTAAACAGATCTAAACAATTATTACGCTTAATTAAAACCATATCAGGAAAACAATATAGATAAACAGTAAAACAGGGCATATATAAATTCAAACAATAATTAAAGAACCTGAGAAATTAAATAGCAGTCTTGAACACTCCACCACAGGCCGGTTGGATTTGTTCTTGAATTCTTCAATCAGGCAGAAAAATAAAAGCGAAGGAATAAAATACTATGATCTAACGTAAGGTTAGATCTAGTTAAAGTTACACAATAGTTTCCGGTGTAGAAACTATTGTGAGAAAATTAATTGAATGCCTAAAAAATTAAACTAACAAAGGAAATAAATTGCTGAAGAAAAATATGGAATGCGAAAAAAATATAATGCTGTAAAAATAATGGCAACAGAAACAAGGTTGCTGAAAAAGAAAAAAATGCTAAAAGCTAGAAAGCTGAAAACTAAATTGCAGAGCGTAAAAAAATGTAAAAGTAGGCCGTCCCAATTTCTCCCATTTGGGTCCTTTATATAGTGTCCATTTGGTCTTGGTGGTTGAGAAAATCAAGGAAGACTTGGTTTTGGTGGTTGAGAAAATCAAGGAAGACTTGGTTTTGAATGAGGGATCTGTGGAGAAAAGTTTGTTGGAGCAAAATTTGGCACGTTTGGCTAACTGCTTCAAAGCGTACTTCGTGGATGCGTCAAAGCCAAAAATATAGGAGCGGGGTGTGACGTCCGTCACACCATGTGTTACGCTCGTAACACAAAGTAGCAAGGCGTGACGGTCGTCACACTTCAGCGCCCCTTGTAACACCTCAAAATTTGCCCTCCTCTCTTGGGACTAGCATTAACATATTGCATATCATTTTAGGGCATTAGGCATTTCATATTGCATAACATGTGGTTACATAGTGCAAGCTATCCTCCCAAGTCTTGATCAGAATATGAGGAAGTCGAGTGCAAGCTAGGGTTTATTGACTGATCATGGGCCATCTGAGGATTGGGCTGAGAATTAGGGTTTCATGATTTTCAAGGGGCATTGGTATTCATATTGATTGAATTGATACATCATCATCATCATGTTTGGGTGTCATCAGAAGGTTGGAGAAGGTTCCTTGGGATTAGGGTTTTGACCACTGGTCAACCCTAATCAGTTGTATTGGGCCAGGCTGGGCTGAATCAGGAGATGGGGTTTATGATGGATATGAGGTTCATTTGGTGATTATATTGTGTTTATTGAGGCTAGGGTTTCACCCTGGAGCCATTTCAGTTGGACATTGGGGTTCAAATTGATCTATGCATTGCCAAATTCATCTATCAGATGGGAAGTCAACTGTGGTCAACTGTACATGATCTGGTGAATTTGGAGGTGGAAATGAGTTGAAGACACTTCATTCATGTTGGAACAAGTGTTGAATGACATCTCAAAGCTTAAAAATGGAGAAAATCAAGTCAGGACAAAAACTGCCAAAAATAGAAAGTGACTTGTAGCTGAAGTTTCCAAAAATGGAAAGTTTTTGACCTCAAAAACAGATGTCCAAGGAAGCTTCAAATGAAAAATTGTTCAACATGAAAGTTGTAGATCTTGTTCTCACCTTTCCAAAAAGTCCAAGAACTTGAAAATCCAATGTATGGTTGGGGAGATATGGCTCAGTGAATTTCAGAAAAGACCCGTAATCAGGAGGCCATAACTACCACATACTTTGTCCAAATTGCAAGTTCTTTATATGCACAAACTCCATTTGACATGTACTTTGAGGGTGCATCATTGGATTTGTTCAAAAATGGCCAAGGCAAAAAGTCACTTTTCAACTGGACAGCTGAATTGGACCAGGGGCAAAATTGTCCAAATGTCAAAATAATTGGAATTTGGAGATGGGACTTTTTCCAACACCTCAGGAATGGCATTTTAAGTGTGTTTGAATATTCATTTCATGGCTAAGGCATGTGAATTGGATTTTGGCTTGGAAAATGAAAGTGCTAAAATTGGATATTTTGCATACACATGGTGAATTTGAGAATGGAGCAACCAATGGACATGAAACAAGTTTCTACACATCACATGTGTCATTTGGGGATTGCTTGAGCTGTCAAAACAGCTGGCACTAGCTGTCATTGTGTATTGACCATTTTACCCTCCATTTGCAAAATTGCATTTTTCACTAATTATGCCAAAATGCTAATTAACATGATTAGTGATGGATTAAGCTACCATATATATTCTAAATCATTGCCTAATCATAACTGAACCTCACAATCTCCAAGAACCAGATCTGAAAACCTTTCATTCTCTCCATTTTCATCAAGAACACAAAGCTTCAATCTCAAAATTCTTCATCATTTCTCCATCATTTTTCGTGATTTTTGTTGCATTGAACTCCACTCCTCATCCTCTCGATCTGTTTGTGATGTTTGGACGGGAAAGAGGCTTGAAACGTGACTGTCCAACATAGCCTCATCCATGGTGAATCACGATTACGCGCAATAGGAGCAACATCAGTTGAACTTGAGCATATACTTCATCTCCTTGGAGCTTCTAGTTGAGCTGTTGAAGGTCAAAACGCACGAACTCATCCGATTCTCGCGCTGCCATATCCAAGTGAGTGAAATTCGAAACTCACGAAAAGCTTGATTGTTATGTGCATTCTATAGTGCGTTTGATGTAGAGAACAGTGGTAGTTTCAGTTTTAGGAATGGTTTAGTGTAGGCTAAGAAATCATGATTTAAAGTTTCAATGTCAAACCCTAGATCGATCGATTCTTGAGTTTTAGGAATTGTTAGGTTGTTTGGAATAGATATTTGGATTCTACAGGTTCATACGATTCCAACGCATATCTGTTTGTTCATTTTGGTGAGGTTTTGAAAATTAAGTGTTCTTGAGCATTTTGTAAAATTCTGGGCAAAGTTTGGTTGAAGAAGATGAAATTACCTTGTTTGATCTTGAAAACGATTTGAACTTTCAAATTCAGCGTTTCCCGCTCCCGCTCAAAATAATTACAATACTGCCACTGTGATTTTTAATTAATTCATTTAATTCTTAGAAAATATTTAACACATTAAAAAATCCATAAAAAATAGCAAAAAAATCCTAAAAATATGGAGATTTTTTCCTTGACTTTGTTGACTTGTGTAGGATTTTTTTGACCTATTGGTCAAAGTTGTGCATGGCAAAAATATTATTTGACCTAGGCTTGTTTCACATGTATCCATTTTTGACACATTTTACCATTTGGTTCATGAAATGCTCATAGTGTTGAATAAATTCTTGAAATTTTTTGTGATGATTCTTGACTGATTGATGTTCATTTATATGTAAATTTCATGCATTTTTGATACCTGGTCAATGAGCAGCAAATTCTGGAACTTAGGTGTGACAATTTGTGTCACACCTCATTATGTCAACTTGCTGGAATTATTTGAGTGACCTATACATGTTGAAATTGATTGAAATTTTGCATGATGCTTAGTTAACATGTTAGGAAGCTATGTGAATTTTTGTGGAATTTTACATTGCATTTTCAATTTGATTGTGATTTCTCATTTCTGTTGACCAATTGTGCAAGCTTGTTTGACATAGGTTGGTAGATTGGTTGGGAAATGCTCATATTGTATTGTATAATCATGAAATTTGATATGCTTGTAATAGACACATGATGTGACATCCCTGTTTTGGTCTCATCCATTTCTTTTTGTTTTCAATGAGATATGAATTTTTGAAGTGGAAGTATGCATTGATGGTGTGAATTGAAGCATGAAATTGTATCTGTTTTTGATGAATTTCATTGACATGGTTCCATTTGCCCAATTGAGCTCAAATTTGACATGGTAGACCTTGATTGACCCCTGTTTAGGTGTATTTAATTTGAGAATTTTTGGATGTGTTTTGGTATGGTTTTGAATGCAATACTTCTGTTTGTATGTTTGATGCTTCATTTGAGCTCATTTGCCTTCTTTTGTGCATGAATTGAACTTGGTGGATGATATAAACATGAGACCAATGATGTTTGCTCTTGTTTGATGTTAATTTGATGTTGGATGGAGGATACCTTGCTGTTTTAAGTTTTTTCTTGCTTTTGGACCCTAGGCTTGGCCTAGTGGTCTAGTTGCTAATATTTGCTTGATTTTTCAGGATTAAAAAGCAATGCACATGGAGAATGATTCAAATCAATTTTAATTGATGTTGTTGATGTTTGTACACTAACATAACATTGTTTTGTAGGTTGTAGAGCTTGGGCTTGAGCCTTGAGCTTGCCTTTTGTGCATTTGATCTGTATAGATTAGTTGATTGAATACTTGTTGTTTATGGTTTGTCTGCCTGATTACTGACTGAGTTTGATTGTTTCCAGGTACTTTAGTTGCTCAGTTCCTTGTGAACTATTGCTTTTGCTTTGCTTTGCTTAAGCAACTTGCATAGAGGTATAACCTTCTAACTTCATGTAGTCTGGAGACCCGGCTGTTACCGGGCCGGGCAAATTGTCTGAAGTCCTCCTTAAGAGGCAATGCTTGTGTATGTTTATTTTTAAGCCCAAGCAGGAAAAGTCCTTCAAAGAAGGCAATTGGTGGAAGGTAGGGACAAGCAGTCTGTCCCCCACTATTCAGTGAGTCTTCTCCTTGCTCCCATTACATGGTTGAAGCATTGAGATCCTAACCCAAGATCCTGTGCAGTGCACATTGAGTCAGAGTCTCCGAGTATAGAAGGGTTCCCCTATTCTGGACCCATGCTCATTTGTCAGCTCTCCCTGGTTAGGGATATGAGCTGTGAGGTCTGATCCTCACTTCACCTCTTCATCTGCTTCACCTTAGCCTCGTAATGGCAAGGTTAAGAGCAAATCAAAACCATGTACAGACGACTCGCTTAGGCAGTCAAACCTGATTGATTGAGCCCCCTTGTTTGGCTATAGCGTGTGATATGTGGATATCTGATTGACATGCTTGTTTGAGATGCCTGTTCTCATTTGATGTATGATATGATTGTATGCTTGTGTGCTAGCTTCTTTCCTGGTTAGGTTAGTTTGCTTATGCAAGTAGGATAGAGAACCGAACTTAGGTGAACGATGCATGACAACATTAGGCTCGAGTCTCAGCTCCCTAGTTGTGTGTCTTTCCCCGGTTTCTGGTTAGCAATTTAGTCCCTTTCAGGGGAACTACATCGCCCTGATCCTTGTTCCAGACAAGGTATGTAGGCAGGTGGTCGTGCGAGACCACTCCGGGCGCCTTTTTATTTATTTGTGTGTGTTGTTTGACAAATGCTAGGCTCGAGTCCCTGACTCCTTAGCAAGTTGTTGTTTGTTTGTTTGCTTGTTATGTGTTGTTTGGTGTTGTTTTGGTTCGGATGCCGACGTAAGCCCAGTGATTGGCAGTCGGGCTCCACGTTTGCCGTTTTGAGTGTTGTTTTGGTTCGGAGGCCGACGTAAGCCCAGTGATTGGCAGTCGGGCTCCACGTTTGCCCTTTTGAGTGTGTTTTGGTTCGGATGCCGACGTAATTCCATCCAGTGGTTGTCGGGCTCCATGTTTGCCACCTTTGTTTGTTTGTGTTGTTTTGTGTTGTTTGGCGTGCGTAAGCCGAACTACAGTGGCTCTGATTCTTGTTCCAGACAAGATATGTAGGCATAAGGTGCGATACCTTATCGAGCTCGTTCCTCTTAACCCAACCTGCGTTCCCCGTGTGTGTGTGTGATGTTTTAGCAACCTATTCTTTATTCTAGGACGTGGATCCCGTCGAGTACGACGGACGTGAGGGGTGCTAATACCTTCCCCTCGCGTAACCGACTCCCGAACCTTTTCTCTCTGGTCGCGAGACCATGTCTTTCCAGGTTTCTCTGAGCGTTTCCTTTCCCTATCTTGGGATAAATAACGTTTAGTGGCGGCTCTGTGTGTTTTTATTTTTAGCTCGCCGGTTGATTTTTCGCAGGATGCGACACCCCTGGCGTGTGATTTGGGCTGGGCTTTTGTGGACTTTGCTTTTCGTTATCTTTTTGCACCCCTTTTCTTCCTTTTTCACTTATGCTTCAAATAAATTACCTGAGATAAATAGAAAGAAAATACCGCGTAATATCTAATAAAATGAAATAAATTGAAATAAATAATAATATAATTTAATTAAATTGAGTCCAAAAATATGATATAATTTCATGTTATCACATTCGCTTACCGATGAATGCCATTTGGATTATGCAACGCTCCCGCAACGTTTCAAAGATGCATGATGGCAATCTTCGCCGATTTTATAGACGACATCATGGAAGTCTTTATGGATGACTTTTCTGTTTGTGGGCAGAGTTTCGAAGGATGTCTATCAAACCTTGAAATGGTGCTCGAAAGATGCGTAAAGGTAAACCTCGTTTTGAACTGGGAGAAATGCCATTTCATGGTCCAACAAGGAATCGTGTTAGGTCACGTGGTATCTGATAGAGGAATTGAAGTAGACAAAGCTAAGATCAAAATCATAGAGAACCTTCAACCTCCAAAAACCGTACGAGAAATACGAAGCTTTTTAGGACACTCCGGTTTCTACCGACGTTTTATCAAAGATTTCTCGAAAATCACCAAGCAACTTACGGGTTTATTAATGAAAGACGCTGATTTTATCTTTGATGAAAAATGTTTAACAGTGTTCAACCAACTAAAAACATCTTTAATCACTACACCCATAATGCAACCACCTGATTGGAGATTACCCTTCGAAATCATGTGTGATGCGAGTGATTACGCCGTAGGCGCAGTACTGGGACAAAGAAAGGATAAGAAACTTCATGCAATCTACTACGCAAGTAGAACACTAGATCCATCCCAGATGAACTACGCCACCACTGAAAAAGAACTTTTAGCCATCGTGTTCGCTTTGGACAAATTCCGTTCCTACCTAGTAGGGGCGAAAATTATTATCTATACTGACCACGCCGCTATTAGATATCTGTTAAGTAAGAAGGATGCCAAACCAAGACTTTTAAGATGGATCCTGCTCTTACAAGAATTTGACTTAGAGATAAAAGATAAGAAGGGTACTGAAAACGTAGTAGCAGACCACTTATCACAAATCGAAGGGAATCATCTTGAACAAATTCCAATCAATGACGATTTCCCTTATGAACGACTCATAGCCCAAATGGAAAGCGACATGTCTGAATTAACAATAAATGATACCGAAATAGAAGAATCCGTGGAAGAAATACATACGAATGCAACTCTGCCATAGTATGCTGATTTTGTCAACTACCTAGCTGTCGGAGTACTTCCACCAGACCTATCTTAACAACAAAAGAAGAAATTCTTCCATGATCTAAAACAATACTACTGGGATGAACCTCTGCTTTTCAAAAGAGGTACCGACGGTATTTTTGGTCGATGTGTTCCTGAGGATGAAATAGATGACATGATCTCTCATCGCCATTCTGCTCCCTATGGTGGGCACGCAAGTACCTCAAAGACTTGTACTAAGATCCTACAATCGGGCCTCTTTTGGCCCACTCTATGGAAGTATGTCCATAATGCGGTCATAAACTGCGACCGGTGTCAACGCACTGGTAACATCTCAAGACGCGATGAAATGCCACAAACAGGAATCTTAGAAGTGGAAGTCTTAGATGTATGGGGGATAGACTTCATGGGACCATTCCCAGCTTCTTTTGGTAATAAATACATACGCATTATTGTCGACTATGTTTCAAAATGGATCGAGGCTATAGCCTCTCCGACAGATGACACACGAGTAGTGATTAAGTTGTTCAAGAACATCATCTTTCCTAGATTCAGTGTGCCAAAACTAGTAGTTAGTGACGGTGGCTCCCATTTTATATCAAATATCTTCGGAAAACTTCTGCTGAAGTATGGAGTTCGACACCATGTAGCAACACCTTATCACCCACAAACTAGTGGGCAAGTCGAAGTCTCAAATCGAGAGATCAAACAAATTCTAGAAAAGACTGTAGGAATATCCAGAAAAGACTGGTCATCTAAAATTAACGAAGCCCTGTGGGTCTATAGGACAGCTTATAAAACCCCAATAGGGACCACACCTTTTAAACTAGTCTACGGTAAATCATGTCATCTCCCTGTGGAGTTAGAGCACAAGGCTTACTATGCAATTAAGACCCTGAATATAAACTATACTTCCGCAGGTGAGAAACGAATTCTGGACATTCACGAATTGGAAGAACTTCGACTAGACGCCTATGAAAATGCCAGGATATACAAAGAGCGAACCAAAAGATGGCACGACAAACGTATATCTAGGAAAGAGTTTAATGTCGGCGACATAGTACTACTATTCAATTCAAGACTTAAACTTTTCCCAGGAAAACTTAAATCTAGGTGGTCAGGCCCTTTCGAAATCACTAAAGTCCTTAAAAGCGGTGCGATAGAAATCAAAGGTCGGAATAGTGAACCATTTATAGTAAACAGACAGCGATTAAAACATTATCATGATATTGAAAATAGAGACTATTCAAACAGTCTCAGACTTATAAAGCTGCCTGCTCAACCCCAAAACTAGTACATCGCGACGCTACTGTCGAACTTGCGACATTAAACAAAGTGATTAGTGGGAGACAACCCACATGTTCTTTTATTTGTTATCTTTGTTACAAAGTATTTCCCTTCTTTGATTTTCTTCTTTATTTTTGCTCCCCTCTTCTTGATTTTATGCAGTAATTCTTGTTGCTTCTAGTTACTAACTTAAAAACATTGGATACTGATTAACAGGAAAATTAATAACTAGTTAGTTACTAACTTTCATCATGCAACCAGTAGATACAGTTTTCAGAGGCAGAGTTCAGAGAAGGCGGTATGATTATCTAGCTCGGAAGGATATGGCTTTATCCATTTATTATGATGGACCTACCATGGATAGGTTAGGTATCCGAGATAGCATCTTGTTTATGTTTAATCAGCTAGGGTGGGAAAGTGCTGCTATTAAGAGATGGTTTATCACTTACCGTGAACTAACCATAGAATTCCTTAGCTCCCTAGTTTACAACCTCGAGCATGGTTACGGACTTAACAAAGGGTTGATATCCTTTAGGTTGTTTAGCATGGACTTCACCTATAACCGTAGAGACCTTGCTGACCTCCTAGGATTTCCTAATGGCCCATTCGTTTTTACTACCCACCAGGAGGAACTAATCGATGACATCGACCTAGATCACTTTTGGGGTAGCTTAACTGGAGACTACAACCCTAACCCAAACGTGATGCACTCCCAAATGATCCACAACCCTGCTATCCGCTACTTCCATAAAATACTAGCCCACACCTTGTTTGGTAAGGAAGAGAACAACACCATAGTGTCCCGCGACGAACTTTTCATCTTGCTATGTGTCGATCGAGGTCGACATGTCAATGTCGTGACATTCATGATGGAGAGATTCGTTCACCTTGTTAAAAACAACCGCACCCCAATAATAATAGGTGGCCTAGTAACCATGATAGCAGATGCCATTGGACTTAGACGCCTACTTTACGAGCATGTACCATTTGGAAACATCTGACCCATGGATATCGAATTTTGCTTTAACCGTAGAATCATAGGCAACCTTGGGCCGAATACTTTTGATTACCTAATCAATAACGAAGTGGTCCGACTATTTACCTTGCCTAATCATGAGAGAACGAGTGTTCACAACCGCAATAACTGGCTTTATGACTTAGATGAACACCCAATTGATCCACCTTCACCTCCCGAGACACCGCCTAAATATGAGTATTTCAATGACGTTATCCATGTTGAAGAATCTGACCCTGAAACACCTCCCAACTAATATAACATTGATGAATCGGTTCCTCCATCATATGCTGATAATCTTGCCATGCTTCTTACCCGTCTGAATGATTTCCAAGCTGACATCACAACTATGAAAGAAGAGATAAAGATCATGTGCTTTGATATCTTAGGCCTGATGGATATAGCCGTTGAGCAGTTTCATCACCTAAACTAGGCTGTAGCTGCATTGGGACAGAACCCTGGCTAATATTACTGACCACTGATCTCTCCTACTCGCACTAAGAAATGAGGACACTGCTATGTTTTGTGTGGGGAGGGAGCACATTTATTTTATTACTTTTGTTTATTGCTCTTTTATCGTTATTAATTTTTTTCTCTTATATTACATTTAATTTTAATCTATTAATTTAATAACATTTCTATTCATTTATTTATGTTGCTATATTTATTTATCTATTTATGCTTCTACATTTATTTATTTATGCTTTTAAATTCAATTGCTCAGTTATCATACTGTATTAAACTGCTGCAACATTTAATGAAAAAAATGAAGAAAAAAAATTGCAAATAAGCGTGTGACGACCGTCACATATAATGTGACGCCCATCTCACAGACGTGACGACCGTCACGGGTCCCCACGATCCTCACACGGCATGCAAATGACTGTTACGAACATCTAACCATTGCAGACGGCCGTTACGCACCCGTTGCGCGTGACGACCGTCATGAAACCAGAGAGCACGCCTATAAATACAGGCGCACTTCCTCTCTTATTCCTCATCAATCATCCTACTCATACCATTCTTCTATTCATTATTCAATTCTTTACATACTTTTAAGCGAGAAGCGTGTAACTCACCATATCCATCTCACCCACCAACACCAAAAGTTCCATAAATCAAACCAATGGCCCGTCAAGAAAGAGCTACTCCCGACCTCTCAACTGTCGTGTTCAGAAATGGAGAAGTCGGCGAACGCCAAAGAGACAACTATCTCAAGTTATACCAATGCTCAGTCTAAGCTACGAGGTATGTTGATAATGAATGCCTGACGTAGTTGGGGCTTTTGGATGGCGTAGGGTGGATGCTGACCAACTCCAGCTTGACGCAACTGTGTACCACACCACAACCAACCTACGAAGAGCTAACCCTGGAATTCCTGAGTTCCTTCTCCTATATTACACCCCCTGGCGCAACTCAATTTCTCACCGGAGTCGCCACATTTAGAGTGTTCGGCACCGAGTATTCCCTAAACCAAACTCAGATAGCGCGAATGCTTGGCTTCCGACATTGAGAAGGAGTTCACTACTGTATCCCTGACAGATGGTCAAAGGTAGCATTTCAAGTTTGGCATAGCCTCACCAACATGAACGCCACGAGCTGGGATACGCTTAACGCAACATACATTCACAACCCAGCCATTAGATATTTCCACCGAGTCCTGGGGCACACAGTTTTTAGAAGAGTCAGCAATCATAAGGTAAACTCCAAGGAACTTTTCCTTCTTCACTGTGTGTTTACTCCAATTGCGTTCAATGCTACTCCTTTCCTGTTAGCCAACATCCAGGTTGCTTGCATGAGAGGCATCCAGGCGTTTTGTTTTGGGGGAATCATCACCTCCACAACACTAGGCCTGAATCTGGGAGATAGGCTCGCCAATTTACCAGCCTTGCAAGCAGAGTTCCTCGACATCGACTATTGCCGTGCTTCGCACCTGATCAAGGCCAGAGATGACGGGAAGTATCATCCTGTTGTCAGAAACAAGATAGTTCGAAGCATCATCATGCCCAACAGGAACCGTACAGATCCGAAAAATATGGCGAATTGGATTTTTGATCTGGATGCCCCTGAGGCAAATGAAGGAAATCCTGGTAATGGAGCAGATGAAGTCGAGGAGGAGCTTGACGGAGGCATGCCGCAGCCACCTCAGGAGTACGCTGCAGAGACATCTCCCCGAGGACACCGAAGAAGCGAGCAAAGACCCACCACCATGGGAAACATCTACGCCGAGATGCTGAGACACAACCAGAGGATGGAAGAACGCCAGACGGAAATGATGCAAGCGATCCAGCTAATACAGCGGGATCAGCACGATTATGCAAACTGGCACGACCAGGGGATGGCGGAGCTTTCAGACCAGATGAGTGCCCTGACATATCGCGTAGATGTCATCCAGGAGTACACTCAGGATGTAGGGTTGGATCCTACCCAGCGAGGAAGAGGTGAGCGCGCAAGAGCAAGAGCCAGAGCCCGCAGAGGCCAACAGCGTGACGACGAGTAGAGATCTTCTTATTTCTTTTCTTTTTCTTTATATTGTCGCATTGAGGACAATTCTTTGTTTAAATATGGGAGGAAATCCCTACCTTTCCTTTACTTGTTTCTATTTTTAGGCAATAATTTTTTTTGTTTATCCTTATTAAATCGTTACCATCATTCAATCATTTATACATAATTTGGCATAACAAAAAACTTTCCTTAAGATTTAATGCATTTCCTACGAGTATATAGGTTGTCTTACAGAGGTTCTGTTAGGAAACTGAGAAAAACCTAACAAGATTGATATCGTCCCGACACCTTAGACCCCTCACTTCTGCGAGATCAGTTTGAATACCAATTATACCGATACCTTAAGTCTCCGTTCTAGATTAACCCCTAGTAGTTTATACTAGCAGTCAACACCGTCTCAAGCACAACCCACGTGAAGAGCCGATGAATGTAAGTGTTTGATGCCTACGAATTAAAGAAAATCCTTCATACCTTTTGCTATCATGAAATTGATGAAAGAACCATACAAATGGTTGCAAGATATACAAAAGGAAGGAACAGAAATACCCGGTTGGTTGGTTCAGAGGTACCTGGTACTGGACTCGGTAGGGAGAGCTACGGCTCGATCCCCCACAACCTTCAAAAAAGGGATATATAAAGGGGTACCACACTAGTGTACTAGACCCCGTGCTAAGAAAAGGATCAAAGTCACTAACCGGCTATTTCACTAAGTGTGTGCGAAGGCAAAGGGCTTAATGTGATTGCGCTAGAATGAAACCGGGTGAAATAGGAACGAGAGACACTAGGTTGAGCTATAATAGCATGATTCGAATTGGCTCGTGCAAGGGAGAGATCTACGCTAATGCTTAATGCTTGTGTCGTCACTGTATCTTTAGTGTTTTACTTGAATATCGGTCATCTTAAAAATCCACCTGACAACCACTTACGAATGGGTAATGTATTCGCGTTTAACTTTGTTTTCAAATTTCATTTGCTTGAGGACAAGCAAAGATTCAAGTTTAGGGGAGTTTGATAACGCGAAAATGCATAAGATATTTGCCTTGATTTACACTCAAAGATCATACCACTTTAGTTAATACTCTGATTATTCCGCAAGTATTCGAGTTATTTTTGCAGGTATTTAAATCTCCAAGCATTAATGAGCAAAATGTAGAAAAGGAAGAAAAAGAAGAAGAAATAAATGAGAAAGCACAGAAAAAGCAGAAAAAGCAGAAGACAGAATTTGCTGATGTGACGACCGTCACAAAGTGCATGACGACCGGCACAGCCCAGCCTGTGACGACCGTCACAGGCCCATGACGAGTGTCACATGGCTAGATTTTACGCTTTGAAGCAGTCATCAGAGGCAACCAAACGTGCCTAAATTCTCTCCAACATAATGACTTCCTCGTGGATTCCTCATTCAACCAGTCTTCCTTATTTTTCTCAACTGCCAAGACCTACCAAAGCAATATATAAAGGACAGAAAGTGAAAAAAAAGGGAATGCCTACACTTCTACTCTGCAATTGATTTTTTACAGCATTCTAGCCTTTTAGTTATTTTCTTTTCAACAACTTTGTTTCCATTGCCTTAATTCATTTACCATTCCTTTTAGAATTCCCGTTTTCTCCTTTCCTTTCCGTTTTCCAGTTAGCCATAGTAGTAGTTTCCTACACTGGGAAACTACTACACTTTATTTAATTTAGTAAGCAATTGTATTAAAGAAGCAGAATCCTACCGACCTGTGGAGGACTGCTCAAGTACTCCAAGATTCGTCGTACTCTGTTAATCCAATTGCCAGGTTTTTATTTAATTATTATTATTATTGTTCTGTCATTGTTATAATTATGTTTGTTGCACTGTTAATCTGTTTATGCTCTGTGTTTCCGCTACTCAAAGCCAGGTGTTTTATGCAAGTGTTAGAGCATGAACTGGTCAAAATGGCCACTAGGGACCTTGACTATTCTATTAGGAAGAAGTTAGATACCCAGTATTTGAGAGATATGGCCCAACTGGCTGATATGGTTCGACAGTTAGAACGCTTGAAGGAAGAAAAGGCTAGAGCAAATAAGAATAAAAGAGTAACCTATGTCGATTTCAGCAATGATGATGAAGGATCCTATAACGGGCCTTTAAACTTCGATGAAAATGAAATCGACCTTGCTGAGTTGAAGCAATGGCCACCTTACGCGTGCAAGGTTTTGGCCCCGTCGAATGGAAAAAACCCTATTGAACCAGAAAAGAATGATAAATTTCCTAAGAAAACTTACACTTTCGACGTTACAAAATGTGACGAAATCTTCGATTTGTTAGTTAAGGATGGTCAAATGATAGTACCCCGGGGTGCTAAAGTGCCTCCTTTAGAACAAAGAAAGAAAAGAGGGTTTTGCAAGTACCATAGTTTTCTGGGTCATAAAACATCTCAATATTTTCTTTTCAGGGATCTTGTGAAGAATGCCATCCAAGAAAGGAGACTCAAGTTTGGAGACAAACCTCGGAGCTAGATGAAGATCAACTCTGATCCTCTGCAAGTGGCTGATGCCCATTATATGGAGCCAGAAGAAGTGAACCTGGTCGAAGTCACTGACGATTTCGACATGACCGAAGTCACTGAGGACTTCATCAACAAACCTGTCATGGTTAGGATTTATGAATGTCTTGATCAGGAATTTTTTAATGACTTCATTCAGGAAGTTGTGGGAGATGCCACCAACAAGAGCGATGATGTCTTCGACGCTGGAATCAATGAATATTCCAACCTGATGATAGTCACCAAGGAAATCGCTGATGGTTTCGTGCAGATAGATAAGGCCACTAAGGGCCTTCAATTACAATTCCAGAAGTTGTACATCACTGAAGATGTTAACATGAAGGTTAATATTGTCGACATATCCAAGGAGACCTCCATGGAAGTTGACAATGAATGTCAACAGGAAGAATATAATAAATTAGCCTTCCCGAAAGAGGACGAAAGGTTATCTAATTTCCTCCGGAGGTTCTAGAAGAAGCAATCAAAAGTTATGATATGCCCCTAGTGCAGTGTTGTGTTCGAAAAAAAGGCGATCCAAAACCTCGAGGGAGTAAGGAGGGAGAAACACCAAGGAGGTCACCAAGTTTTTCAAGATCAACAGGTTGTTCAACCCATAAGGGATTTCGACCCAAGGAGGTACTATGATCCAAGACGGTCGATGGTGAAGCTTGGTGAAGCAAAACGAAAAGGTCCTGCTACTAAACCCATTTCTTTCAAACCCAACGCTGAAGTTTCAAATGGGAAGTGGGTGAAGCCAGTAGATGACAGGAAACGCGGCCAAGAAAAATGGCAAAGCTTCGAGGTCGATAGAGGTTTTTCATTCGCTTACCGTAGGGAATTTCAGGCCGACAAAAAAACCTCTCATGCCTCTGAAAATTATAAAGGGAAAAATCCTATGACAAGGTCTCAACGGAGAAGGGAGCAAAGGAGGAGGAAAGCCCAGAGGGATGCTGGCGAAAAAGACAAAGTTGAGTCCAGCACCAACGTGCCTGCAAGGAAAAAGGAGGACTTAGGCTTCGACAAAAGAAAATTTAATACTCCAGCAGAGGTGGCTAGAGAAAAATATGATTGAATGGCTGTTGAAGATGAAATGTTGACAGATAATTTCGACTCAGGGAATTCGATCGAATCATAGAGGTCGAAGATACCGACTGCAATACAGAAAGAGAAATGGTTGCTCATAAGCCAGTACGCTATTATGTGATGAATAATGGTTGCATCGAGGAGCAAAATGCCTTCTTTGAGAGACCTAACGAGGCTATGAAGAGTAATCTTAAGCCTCTCTTTACTACTGGGAATATCGAAGATGTCCCCATTAATAAAATCTTAGTGGAGTCCGGCACAACCGTGAATTTGATTCCGTATCACATGCTGAGAAAAGTTGGCAAGTACGACACCGATGTCAAACCTTACAATATGGTGTTTTCCAATTATGAGGGTAAAATGGGTTACACCCTTGGTGTCATCCAGGTCGAGTTAACCGTAGGAACAGTCATAAGATCCACAATGTTTATGATTATGGAGACGGAGGCCAACTATAATCTGTTACTTGGAAGGGAATGGATACATGGGGTCGGGGTTGTGCCATCCTCAATGCACCATCGAATCATCATATGGCGTCCAGATGGTATTATGGAGAATATAGAAGCAGACCAAGGGTACTTCAAAACCCATATCAACCATACCGACAGACGCTAGTTCGACAAGCATTTGGCCAATATGTTCCATGTGATTCAGCCAATTTTGCATTCACTCTTGACGATAATGCTTATTGTTCCCTATCTTTGGGTACTTAGGAGCGTCAGGAATTGAACCCACAGGTTGGGGAAGCGAATTCAGTGCTGATGACTAAGTTCGAAGCACTAAAAGGATTTCGGCTTACATAGCCGAAAACAAACAGCAATCGGCCTTGGAGGCCGAAGTAAAAAACATGGTTTTCGAAGCCAGTAAAGATTCTCATCAAATAGGTCTTAGAAAGGACTTTGATCCAATGCCACCTGATAAGGTTCAAAACAAAGATCAAGGCCAGAGGCTTGATGCTATCTACGATGATGAGCCTTTGGGTTTCGAGAAGGATCCGCTAGCAATAAATGTTAAAACGCTAGCTCAATATCCACTTGAGGAAATAGACTTGGGAGGGGGATTGATAAAAAGTCCAACTTACATTAGCGCAAATATCAGCCCTCAACTCAAAGTCGAAGTAATCCAGTTGTTGAAGGAGTTCAAAGACTGTTTCGCGTGGGACTCTAACGAGATGCCTGGTTTGAGCAGAGATCTAATCGAATTGAAGTTGCCAATCAAGCCTGGGAAGAAGCCTATCAAGCAGAACCCAAGGCGAATTGCACTTGCAATACTCTCGAAGATCAAAGAGGAGGTCGAAAGGCTTCTTCTCTATAACTTCATTCGTACAGCCAGGTATGTCGAATGGTTAGCTAATATTATGCCTGTTATTAAAAAGAATGGTACTTTGAGGGTTTGCATAGACCTTAGAGATTTAAATACTGCAACCCCAAAGGATTAATATTCAATGTCGGTGGCAAAAATGATAGTTGATTCCGCTGCAGGCCATGAGTATCTTAGCATGCTCTATGGATATTCTGGATATAATCAAATATTTATTGCGGAAGAGGATGTCCCAAAAACAGCATTTTGATGCCCTGGAGCCTTAGGCACCTACGGATGGGTGGTAATGCCTTTTGGTTTGAAAAATGATGGGGAAACATACCAGAGAGCAATGAATTCGATCTTCCATGATTTCATATAGACTTTTATGCAAATTTACATAGATGATATTGTCATTAAGTCTGTTTCAGGGAAGAGCCATATAGACCATCTTCGGCGGTCCTTCGAAAGGATGAGAAGACATGGCCTGAAAGTGAATCCTCTCAAATGCGCTTTTTGTGTGTAGGCAGGGGATTTCTTAGGCTTTATGGTCCACAAAAAGGGAATTGAGATAAACCAGAATAAGGCCAAGGCTATAATGGAGGCGAAAGCGCCATCAACAAAGAAAGAATTGCAGTCACTACTGGGCAAGATCAATTTCCTGAGGAGATTCATCTCAAACCTTAGTGGGAAGACGCAAGATTTTTCACCATTACTTCGACTAAACAAGGAAGGATTCGAATGAGGGCAGGCTCAACAAGAAGCGTTCAATAAAAGTAAAGAATACTTGAGTCATCCACCAATCCTGACACTGCCTTGCAGAAATAGGAGTATGAGATTGTAAATATATGTATCTGACAAGACATTAGGGAGCATGTTGGCTCAAGAGGATGATAATGGCGTCGAAATAGCCATCTACTACCTTAGTAGGGTCTTAAATGATGCAGAAACTAGGTATATCATAGTTGAAATATTGTGATTATGCTTGTATTTCTCTTGTACAAAGTTAAAGCATTATATAAAACATGTTGATGTTTATGTTTCATCTCATTTCGACATCATTAAATATATGTTGTCCAAACCAATTTTGCACAGTCGAATTGGAAAGTGCGCATTAGCGTTAACTGAATATTCCTTAGCGTATATGCCATTAAAGGTTGTTAAGGGACAAGTGGTAGCAGATTTTATAGTCGATCATTCCATAGCTACAAATGCACTGGATTATCTCGAATTAGAACCTTGGAAGTTGTACTTCGATGGGTCTAGTCACAAAGATGGAACAAGCATAGGATTTTTAATTATTTCTCCTAATAAAATTCCAACAAAACTCAAGTATAAAGTGGAGGGCTTCTGCTCGAACAATGAAGCTGACTATGAAGCCCTCATAGTCGGACTTGAAATATTATTGGAATTGGGGGTAACTCGAGTCGAAATAATGGGTGACTCATAGTTAGTTATACAATAGATCACAAAAGAATAAAGTTGTATCAAGGAGAATTTAATTATGTACTTCATAATAGCCAGTCGATTGCTAAAAAGATTCGAGATGGCTAAAAATCGACATATACCTCGATTGGAAAATCAAGTGGATAATGATTTGGCTCAAATTGCATTTGGGTATAAAATTTCAAAAGAAAAATTGCAAAAAGTCATCGAAGTCGAAGGAAAAGTTGTATCAACCAGATTAGCCCCATCAGACTTAGAAAAGACAGAGCTGGGATACGCTGATGAAGAAAACTTCGAAATATTAGCAATAGACAATCTGACAGACGAAGATTGGAGGTAACCAATAGTGGAATATCTACAGAATCCAACGGTGTCTTCTGATTGAAAAACTAGGTATCGAGCGTTAAGTTATTTTCTTTTGGGATTGGAGTTGTTCAAGAAGTCTCCCGAGGGAGTTTTGCTTAAGTGCTTTAGTGAGTCAGAGGCAGATTTAGCCCTTTCGACCATCCATAGTGGGGCATATGAGGCACACCAAGTTGGCCATAATATGAAATGGCTCTTATTTTTCCAAGGAATGTATTGGTCTTCTATGCTGAAAGATTGCATCAAATTTGCAAAAGGATGCCAAGAATGTGGTCGATTTTATCTAGAAACATATTATTTATAGATTGGGAATCCCAGAGACTGTCACAACAGATCAATGGTCGGTATTTACTGGTCGAAAGATGCAAGAATTTGCTAAAGAAATAGGTTTCAAATTATTAACTTCGACGCCATATTATGCTTAGGCTAATGGACAGGTCGAAGCCGCTAATAAGGTGATTATTGGTTTGATTAAGAAGCATGTGGGGAAGAATCCTAGAAATTGGCACAAAACTTTAGATCAGATTTTGTGGGCATGTCGTACTTCTCCCAAGGAAGCCACGAATTCGACCCCATTTCAACTGACCTTCGGTCATGATGCAGTTCTTGTTGGTGTAAGCCCTAGAGGCCAATACTTTTGGTACTTGTATCGAATTATTTATTAATAATAAAAGGCTTTTTCTTTATTATGTTTGTTTAATAAAGTCCCTAGAATAGATAGTTCGTTTAATGTATCAAGTGTGACTTAATCATGAGATCACATTAAACATAGGGACATTATTCTTAAAGTATCCGTAGTCGAGCTTTATTGTGAAGTAGGATAACATTATAGCATTAAGACTATTATGTATATAGACTAATGATCACATCTCATGGATCATGGATAAGGAGTTATCAAGTCTTAAACATAGGTATGAATATTGAGAGTAATATTTATACGGGATTGACCCGCTATGAGAATACTATATAGAATGTTATGCAAAGTGTCATAAGTTATTCTCATGGTGATAATGGTGTATACTACCCTTCGACTTGAAACCACTATGGACCCTAGATGTAGAGTCGAGTGCCTTATTGCTGATCAAACGTTGTCCGTAACTAGATGACCATAAAGACAATTGATGGGTACTCCACAAAGCATGCTAAGGGGCATGAGTGACCTAGATGGAATTTGCCCATCCTGCGTAACAGGATAAATCTCTATGGGCCCAATATTGAACTGGACAAGGATGACACGGTCTATGCCTTGTGTTCAATATAGACATAAGGGCAAAAGGGTAACGGTACACATAAGTATTATCACAAAAGGATTTGTCAGATCACATGACATTTTCGTGTCTTGGGTAGCAGTGATGTGTTGCTAGATACCGCTCACTGTTTATTATGTTAAATACATGATTTAATATAATTGCCAATGTCGCGAAAACCTACAGGGTCACACACAAAAGGACGGATTGATGAGAGATAGAGTAATTAAGGAATATCGTAATGTACGGTGCACTTAAGTGAATTGTAGAACATCGTAAGGTACGGTGTACTTAAGTAGAATACGAAATATGGTAAGGTACCACGCGCTTAAGTGATTTTGGCATATTATAAGATATGGGCCACATACACTTGGGTGGGCTTTTTAGCTTGCAACCCACACAAGTGGTTCTAGAAATAGAACCCTTGTGTAGAAGCATTTGTGCAGTTGCAATTTCGTTTCTCTCTCTCTCACTCAAAGCCTTCATTTGTAGTAGCTAGCACTGAGATTGAAGGAATCCGTTCGTGTGGACTGAGTAGAGGCGTTGTCATTGTTCAACGTTCGTGATCGCCCCGTAGATCTGCATCAAAGGTTACAATCGCCATAAGAGGTAACAATTCTATCATTTATCATGCCCATTCGTAAGGATCATTAAAGGAGAAATTTTAAATTTCGTTGCGTTTTGGATCGCTCTTCTCCTTCAGTGGTATCAGAGCCACTTACGAAACCATGCATGTGATAGCTGTTTATTTTCTGTATTTTCTGTATTAATACGATTAAAAGACAGAAAGAATCAAAGAATAAACGAGTAATTAAATTTTGCATCATGTGTGTACGATTTGGATGATTGATGTTGACTATGCTTCGGAATCCGACATTAGTATGGTGAAGCAGCGATACGTCGATCATCCATAGGTTATGCAATTGAGAACGATCAAGTTATATATATATATATATATATATATATATATATATATATATATATATATATATATATATATTATATATATATATATATATATATATATATATATATATATATATATATATATATATATATATATATATATATATATATATATATATATATATATATGATATAAGTAATCCTGATGCAAAATACGGTATATATGATATATTGTTTCTGTTTCGTTCATTCAAACACTTAATGGTTATTTTCCTTTGAGCGATCAATGGTCGTTTGCTTCTTGATCTGACATTAGTATGGTGAAGCAATGACGTATTGATCAATCATACTGAATTAACAATCGAGGTGTGTTTGACAGTATGAAATTGGTGCATTAGGGTTAATGACGACATAAGGGTTGTGTTGTCAAAGATTATGCGATTAGGATTGTGACTGCGCAAGAGTTATGCGATCGGTCAGCGGAACCCCCGTCCCGCTGACCGGGCAGCGGACCCTCGGCTAACTCTGCGTAGTGTGATCGGTCGCTGAAATTTAATTTGGTTTTAATTAATTAAAATAATTAAAATTAATAATAATAATGTGTTTATTATTATTGTCTTGTGGTGATCGGTTATGGCCTTAGTTTTCCTTTATTTTGTTTTGGGTTTTTAAAATACGACCTGCGTGTCGTGCCTCTCTTTTAATCTCATAATGTAACTTCTTTTCTCATCTCACTCCCTCGTATGTAAAACGAGTTTCTTTTATGTAATGTAATGTTATGAAGAAAGAGAAGAATTCAATATCAAAGGAGGACAACCTTGAAGATCTTGCTTGGAGAAGTTTAGATCATTATTAGGTTAGCTTAGGTTCTCTCATTGGCTTGGGAGAACAATTACGCTAGGGGCCTTAACTGTTTCATTATGTATGTTGATGCATGTGAATGTATGTTGATGCATGTGAGAGACGATTTATATGATAAATAAGCCGGTGAGATCAGAATAATTGCAAATTACCTCAAATTAAATATTAAGTTTATGCTTTCCAAGTTTTAGCACTCATCAAGACTAGTATCGGATAATGTAGGTTTCGCCTACATGAGGTGCATGTTCTATATTAGTAAGGTGCGATGGGATAATTGTAATATCCAATTGCTAAAAAAATGGGTCAAACTTAACTAAACAAATTATAATAAGATTATATATGTTTAGAAGCAAGAGTTGGAAATGATCCATGTGATGGATTGGAATAAGGAGTTATTCACCCAACTAAAATATTTGAGAGTTATATTAGATACATTTGGAAGGAGTTCCTACCTAAATAACCTAGTTTTGTGTAATCCGCCTACGCGGACTTAAAACAAAGTGAAATGTGGATCTCGACCCACTAGAAAATCTTCCAATGGGATTTTCTGAATCAAATGGTGAGGGTCATTTATTTTGAGTAAAATAGTGGGAGCATATTTAATTAAAGGCCTAATTAAATATGTTATTGATACTTATATTTTCATTATTTTCATGTAGATTACCATAACAACAAACACCTCTAACAACATTTTGCGATCAATCCTTGACAAGGAAAAATTGTCTGGGACAAATTTTCTGGATTGGCACTGAAGTCTGAGGATTGTCCTCAAACATGATAGAAAATTGTATGTCTTGGAGAAACCTGTTCCTGAAGAGGAACCTCCTAGTTCTGCACCTAAGGCAGAAAGAGATGCTTATAAGAAGCATGTCGATGATGCCAATGAAACTGCTTGTCTCATGCTAGCTACCATGAACTCAGAGTTGCAAAAGCAACATGAGAACATGGCAGCGTTCGATATGATCGAACACCTGAAGATGCTCTATCAAGAGCAAGCAAGGCATGAAAGGTTTGAAGTTTCAAAAGCCCTTTTTCAAGGAAAGTTAGCTGAGGGAGCCCCTGTAGGTCCCCATGTGCTCAAGATGATTGGGTATGTGGAAAACCTTGAGAGCTTGGGTTTTCCCCTCGGAAAGGAACTTGCGACTGATTTGATCTTGCAATCGTTGCCAGATAGATTCAGTCAATTTGTCCTAAATTTCAATATGAATGATATGGACAAATCTCTTCCTGAACTGCTAGCCATGTTAAGAACTGCTGAGCAGAATCTGAAGTCAAAAGGGAAGTCCATTTTGATGATCGGAAATGGAAAGAGACAGAACAAAAGACCCACCAAGCAGGGTGATAAAGGGAAAGGCAAGTAAGTTGCCGAACCCAAACCCACTGTTGCTGCTTTGAAGCCTAGTGGAGGCATAGCAAAAAAAGGCACCTTCTTCCATTGCGGTAAGACCGGATACTGGAAGAGAAACTGCCCAAAGTACCTGGAAGATAAGAAGAATGGAGTAGAGACTTCAACTTCAGGTATTTTTGTTATTGAAATTAATGTATCTACTTTTGCATCATGGGTATTAGATACTGGATGCGGTTCTCACATTTGTACCAATGTGCAGGGGCTAAAACGGAGTAGAGATTTGGCAAAGGGTGAAGTTGACCTACGAGTTGGCAATGGAGCAAAGGTTGTTGCTTTAGCCGTAGGAACTTATGTATTGACTTTACCTAGTGGTTTAACAATTCAGTTAGAGAATTGTTATTATGTACCTGCAATTAGCAGGAATATTATTTTCGTTTCTTGTTTGGACAAGTTTGGTTTTTCATTTACAATAAAGAACAATTGTTGCTCGATTTATTTGAATGATATATTTTATGCTACTGCACAAATGAACAATGGAATATATGTCCTTGATCTTGAAATGCCTATTTATAACATTAATACTAAAAGGATGAAACCTAATGAGTTAAATCCAACTTACCTTTGGCATTGTCGATTAGGCCACATAAATGAGAAACACATCTCCAAACTCCAAAAAGATGGACTCTTTGACTCTTTTGATTATGAATCATATGAGACATGCAGATCTTGTTTAATTGGAAAGATGACAAAGTCTCCATTCACAGGAAAAGGTGAAAGAGCTAATGATCTTTTGGCCCTCATACATACTGATGTATGTGGACCACTAAACATACCAGCCAGAGGAGGTTTTCAGTACTTCATCACATTTACTGATGATTTCAGTAGATATGGTCATGTTTATTTAATGAAACACAAATCAGAGTCCTTTGAAAAGTTCAAGGAATTCAAGAATGAAGTACAAAACCAACTAGGTAAGAATATTAAAACTCTTCGATCAGATCGAGGTGGTGAGTATTTAAGCCTAGAGTTTGATGACCATCTGAAAGAGTGTGGGATTCTATCCCAACATACTCCTCCTGGAACACCCCAATGGAATGGTGTATCTGAGAGAAGAAATCAAACCCTGTTAGACATGGTCTGATCCATGATGAGTCACGTCGATCTTCCAAACTTCTTTTGGGGACATGCACTATTGACAGCAGTTTACACACTTAACCGTGTTCCATCCAAAAAGGTCGAGAAGACACCATATGAGATATGGAGTGGTAAGAAACCACATATGTCTTACATGAAGATTTAGGGTTGCGAAGTTTATGTGAAACGACAAATTTCAACTAAGCTTGAGCCCAAATCTGACAAATGCTTATTTATGGGGTATCCTAAAGAAACAATAGGGTATTACTTCTACAATCCTTCTGAGGGCAAAGTGTTTGTCGCTCGAACTGGAGTTTTCCTAGAAAAGGATTTTATTTCCAAAGGAATCAGTGGGAGGAAAGTAGAGCTTGAAGAAATTCAAGAATCACAAAGCATTGATACACCTATGGAGGAATTAGAGCAGGAAACACAAGTAGTTGTGGAAGAGCAACCTGCTCAAGTAGAACAAGACCAACATAGGTCAAGCAGGATACGTCACCTACCTGAGAGATATGGATATCTCATAACTGATCAAGGTGATGTATTACTCATGGATCAAGATGAGCTTGTGACCTACCAAGAGGCCATAACTGGTCCCGAGTCTGAGAAGTGGCTAGAAGCCATGAAATCTGAAATGGATTCCATGTACACAAACCAAGTTTGGACCTTGGTAGAGCCTCCTGTAGGAGTTAACCCTATAGGATGCAAGTGGGTCTTCAAAAAGAAGACTGACATGGATGGTAAGGTACATACCTATAAGGCAAGACTGTTTGCAAAAGGATATAAACAAATTCATGGGGTTGACTATGATGAAACCTTTTCACTAGTTGCAATGCTTAAATCTGTTCGGATTTTACTTGCTATCGCTGCATATCGTGATTATGAAATATGGCAGATGGATGTCAAAACTTCTTTCCTTAATGGGAATCTTCTTGAGGATGTGTACATGACACAGCCTGAAGGATTTAACATACCAGAAGAAGCCCAAAAGATATGTAAGTTACAAAGATCAATCTATGGATTGAAGCAAGCTTCCAAAAGCTGGAATCTTCGTTTTAATGAAACAGTAAAACAATATGGATTCATCAAGAACGAAGATGAGCCTTGTGTCTACAAGAAGGTTAGTGGGAGCATGATCGTTTTCCTGGTATTATATGTAGATGACATATTACTCATTGGAAACGATGTCCCTACCCTGCAACAAGTAAAGTCTTGGTTGGGGAAATGCTTTTCTATGAAGGACCTAGGTGAAGCAGCCTATATATTAGGAATCAGAATCTATAGAGATAGATCACAAAAACTGCTTGGCCTAAGTCAGAGTACGTACATAGACAAAATGCTAAGACGCTTTAATATGCATGATTCCAAGAAAGGAATCATACCTATGCAACATGGCTTGTGTCTATCAAAAACACAGTCCCCTTCAACTAAGGAAGAAAGGGATTGCATGAATAAGATTCCATATGCATCTGCAATAGGATCTATCATGTAAGCCATGTTATGTACTCGACCAGATGTCTCGTATGCTTTAAGTGCAACGAGTAGGTACCAATCTGATCCTGGTGATGCTCATTGGGTAGCTGTCAAGAATATCCTTAAGTATTTGAGAAGGACTAAGGACTCATTCTTGATATATGGAGGTCAGAAAGAGCTGGCTGTAATTGGATACACCGATGCTAGCTTCCAAACAGATGAGGATGACTTTATATTGCAATCTGGTTATGTGTTTTGCTTAAACGATGGCGCTGTAAGCTGGAAAAGTTCAAAGCAAGATACAGTTGTTGATTCTACAACCGAGGCCGAGTATATTGTTGCCTCAAGTGCAGCAAAGGAAGCTATTTAGATCAAAAAGTTCATTAGTGAACTTGGCATAGTTCCTAGCATTATGGATCCCTTTGGTCTCTATTGTGATAACAACGGTGCTATCGCACAAGCTAAGGAGCCTAGATCTCACCAACGATCCAAACACATACTTAGGCGTTATCACCTCATTCGAGAGATAATAAATATAGGAGATGTGAAAATATGCAGAGTACCTACACTTGACAATATTGCTGACCCACTGACAAAGCCTCTTGCGCAGTAGAAACATGATGGCCATACTAGATCTATGGGCATTAGAGGTATGCCTAATTGGCTCTAGTGCTAGTGGGAGATTGTTGGTGTAAGCCCTAGAGGCCAATACTTTTGGTACTTGTATCGAATTATTTATTAATAATAAAAGGCTTTTTCTTTATTATGTTTGTTTAATAAAGTCCCTAGAATGACTAGTCCGTTTAATGTATCAAGTGTGACTTAATCATGAGATCACATTAACATAGGGACACTATTTTTAAAGTATCCGTAGTCGAGCTTTATTGTGAAGTGGGATAACATTAAAGCATTAAGACTATTATGTATATAGACTGATGATCACATCTCATGGATCATGGATAAGGAGTTATCAAGTCTTAAACATAGGTATGAATATTAAGAGTAATATTTATACGGGATTGACCTGCTATGAGAATACTATATAAAATATTATGCAAAGTGTCATAAGTTATTCTCATGGTGATAATGGTGTATACCACCCTTCGACCTGAAACCACTATGGACCCTAGATGTAGAGTCGAGTGCCTTATTGCTTATCAAACATTATCCGTAACTGGATGACCATAGAGACAGTTGATGGGTACTCCACGAAGCATGCTAAGGGACATGAGTGACCTAGATGGAATTTGCCCATCCTGCATAACAGGATAAATGTCTATGGGCCCAATATTGAACTGGACAAGGATGACACGGTCTATGCCTTGTGTTCAATATAGACATGAGGGCAAAAGGGTAATTGTACACATAAGTATTATCACAAAAGGATTTGTCAGATCACATGACATTTTCGTGTCTTGGGTAGCAGTGATGTGTTGCTAGATACCGCTCACTATTTATTATGTTAAATACGTGATTTAATATAATTGCCAATGTCGCGAAAACCTACAGGGTCACACACAAAAGGACGGATTGATGAGAGATAGAGTAACTAAGGAATACCGTAATGTACGGTGCACTTAAGTGAATTGTAGAACATCGTAAGGTACGGTGTACTTAAGTAGAATACGAAATATGGTAAGGTACCACACGCTTAAGTGATTTTGGCATATTATAAGATATGGGCCACATACACTTGGGTGGGCTTTTTAGCTTGCAGCCTACACAAGTGGTTCTATAAATAGAACCCTTGTGTAGAAGCATTTGTGCAGTTGCAATTTTGTTTCTCTCTCTCTCTCACTCAAAGCCTTCATGCGTAGCAGCTAGCACTGAGATTGAAGGAATCCGTTCGTGTGGACTGAGTAGAGGCGTTGTCATTGTTCAACGTTCGTGATCGCTCCGTAGATCTGCATCAAAGGTTACAATCGCCACAAGAGGTAACAATTCTATCACTGATCATGCCCATTCGTAAGAATCATTAAAGGAGAAATTTTAAATTCCGCTGCGTTTTGGATCGCTCTTCTCCTTCAGTTCTACCAGTAGAAATTTACCAACAATCCACAAGAATTCAAAGACATCATGAATTAGTTGATCTAGATGAAGAAACACTAAATGCCTTGGAGTTATTAAAACGGCAGAAGAAGATAGTAGAGAACTCTTATTACAAGAAGGTATTTTCGCCTGAAGACTTGGTCTGGAAAGTTGTCCTTCCAATGGATCGAAAGGATAGGACCTTAGGGAAGTGGTGTCCCAATTGGGAAGGCCTTTTCAAATTTTGAAAATGTTCTCTAATGGTGCCTATGAGATTGAGGAACTTAATGAGTACAAGAGAATCTTAAGAGTAAATGGGAAATATTTGAAAAAGTATAGGCCAACACTCCAAGAGATAAAAATAAGAAACGAGTAATTGTGTATAAGTTAAGCAGAGCCAGTATGGTAAAAGGTGCCAAAATGGTTTGCATTTAATTTAAAGGCCCAAAGGGCTAATATTCATTAAAATTAAGACTTATATTCATTACATCAAAATAGGCAAAAATGGAAAGGAGACTAAAACTATAAAGTAAGATTGGCCTTGATCTGAAGGTACTTTGCTTTGAGAAGTTCCAGACGTTTCTCACATAAAGACCTTTTCGATCGGAGAAGTTCGATTTCAGATTCAAGTTTTCGAGCTTTTTTGACAAACTCCATGTCGAATTCTAGTTTTTTAGCCATCAAAGCATCATCGAACTCCAGGAGTTCACTTTTGCTTCTTTCGGCTTCAGAGATTTTTGCCTGCGATTCTTCTATTTGTTTTCTCCGCGAAGCAATATCATGATCATGGCCTTCGATCTTCTCTTTATTCTTTTGTTTCATCTGCTCCAATTCCATTGCCTTGTTGGTTGACCCAGGGGCGGCATCCCAGGCAGCTGCCTCAGAACCAACTTTCTTTTCAATCTCTCCTGTTAGCTAAGGTAGTAGCTTATGATCTTCGACAACTTGGTCGATCATAGTGCCTATCTCCAAGATAACATTGGCCACTTCAAGAGAAGCTTATAGAAAATTGACTTGATTAAGAAGAGCCCTCAAGGTTAAGGGGGCAGAAAGGTCAACCAACATCATCATGAACAAGTCACCCTTAAAGATCTTTTCCTTAATTTTTGAAAGCACTTCATCCGCAGGCGTACTCGAAGGTTGATCGTCAGATGCCGAAGCAGTGCTAAGGCTTTTCTCAGAAGAACTTTCCCTACAGCTTAACATGGCTTTCAGATATTCAAGGGGTTGGCTTCGTTTCAGAATATTCAGTTCTTCTGCAGAGAGACCCCTAGTACTACTTGTCGAAACTCTGCATGTTGGAATAACTGAAGTGGTTGGAGTGGAAAGAGTTTGACTCTGAGCCTGTCCTTCACCCACGTCCTGGCCCCCCTCGTCATTATTATCCCCTTCTTAGAAGCCTCCATCATCGTCACCAACAAGGATTGGGGTCTGGTTACCTTTGCCATCTTCCTTCATCACTGTATCTTCGCCATCGTTACCCTCTTGTTGGGGATCGACTGTTCCTTCGAAGTTGCATGAATCGTCTCCAGGATTATCTCTAGCTTGAACTTCTTCATCCACCACCATGTATCTTGGTTCACTCCAGTATCGTCTTCTTCCTTCGAATTAGCTTCATGATCGGGACCGCTGGTGTGAGAGTGTTAGGTAGTGGTCTTTGGTGGTGAAGTATCAAGCTCACCAAAAATGGGCTGATTGATTTCACTCATGTAGCTTTTTTCAGATGAAGGTCGATAGGTGTGTTCGCCAGCGCTATTTAGGATATCTGCTATAGAAGTTGGCACGGAGGAAGTTGTAGCTTTGGTTCGAACGGCAGTGCATGCTGTAGCGGTAAATTCATGACCATTAAGTTATGAATAAACTTAACATCAATAAAACCAGAGTCGTCACCGCGCTTTTATTGTTTCCAAAGGAAAAGTAGGAAGAAAACCCAAAGATAAGAAGTTTTCAAATCAAAACTAATAAAATGCTAGAGATTACAGGTAAGGGGGTTGGTTACACAGAGGGAAGGTGTTAGCACCCAAAGTGTCCTATGTACTCCTAGGGAGCCTTTTTTTATGTGTGTATGTGTTTTTGGTATAAAAGATGTTTGCAATAAATAAAGTGTGGGGATGAGAATATAATTCATTAATTATATTTTTGTGTTTGACAAGACCTTTGAACCTGTGCCTACGTACCAACATAAAAATGAGGGATCAAAACCTCGTAGTTCATGGTATCAATTTCAAAGTGAATGGATTTGCTTTTAATCAAATTTAAATTTAAAAGAGGAACAAAGGGCCTAAAAGAGTTTGAATGAGTGTTAGTTTTTTTGTCTTTTGAAATTTTAAGTCAATATGGTTAGATTCATTTACAAGTTTGATTTAAGAAAAAAGTTTAAAAATGCAATGGCATAAGGCCAAAGTTTCTAATTTGCAATAAAGTCTAAGTTTAGAAATCACAAGCAAATAAGGTTTTTGAAAAGGGGGAGAGATTTTAAAATTTAAGAGAATGGGAGGAGATGAAGAGACGAATCCTAAGCAAAAATTTAAAAGTTAAGAGTTGAAAAGATATGACCAATGGGATGCAATCCAATAGACAAGAATGTCATATAGAAACCCACTTTTCCTTTGGACTTTAAATCAAGCAATATCAATAAGCAAGTAGCAATATAAAGAGTAAGACATCAAATAAAGATAGCCACATCCAAGCAAGCAACTTCACATTCTTCTTCTTAATCTTCCCATGTATCAGATGACATACTCCTTGATTGGCTAAGAATAAGGAATTAGGCACAGGTTCAAAGTAACATTTGCATCAAGACCATATAGCAGATGAATTCATGTGGACCCCAATACTTGTATCAGATGGAAGCTTAAATCACAATAACTTGGTCTCATAAATATTGGCGTTGGCCAAGTCCTTTTGCATAGGGAATGTAGCTTAATTCTAAGTCCAAAGCTCAGATCAAATCCAACAGTCCACACAAACATTTTTTATGATATTTGTTGTTTATTAAGTATTTTAAGGTCCTAAGACCACAAACACAAACAAAACATACAAACAAATATATACAATCATAATATATGGCTCAAGTGAGCAAAGTGAAGATGACATAAACATAAACAAGTTAAATGATATGTAAATGACAAATGAAATGGTAAATGACTTGAATTTAAATTTCATAAAGTAAATGACTTGAAATTAAAAGCAAGAATAATAAGGGTTAGTCAAATGTTAGTTGATTAGATGTTAGTGAAGTTTCTCTTTTCAATTAATTAAGTCATTCTTTGGAGAACACTCAACCCTCTATTCACAAGCATGGATCCTTGAACCAAGACATCTTCCGAAGGAAGGAAAAAAGGTCAAGTTTCCACATAATAACATGAAAGGGGGGAGACTTACAATCTCACCTATTAGAATGTTATGCTTTTAGGTCAAAATTTGGCGCTATGATAAGCAATCGTAATTGGACTTATGTAGAAGTCACAACTATCTGAGGCCGGACAATAAATTTTTTAGTGTTAATGCATGTTAGAGATATGGTATAATGAACCATACTCCTAAAACATACCACACATAAAAAGAAAATGATCAAAGGATGGACCTAATCTCATCCATACTTATATTAATTCATCTAACACAAAGTTATTGATGAACCAATTAGCCTTAGGATATTAATACTTCATTGGTCAATAAAAGGGATGGGATATAATGGGATTAAAAGTGAAGAGGGAAGGGAGATGAGAGAAATACAAATTGGTCATGGGAGGAATTTTATCAAATTAAAATCATTCATTCATTTTGGGAGATGAAATATACATTTCATCAATCCCCTAAATCCAATGATTTTAATCCAACAAAAGTCAAATCAACTTGACCAAGGCCCAAACACATAGTCAAACTTCACAAGTCAATAAAAATGGCTCAACATAATTTCTACACAATTAATCAATTAAAAATCAAATAAAAATGCATTTAAATTGAATTATGTTTGGTCAAAAACCTAAAACCTCCTCAAAACACCAAATAAATGGCCAAGAGATTTATTCTAGGTCAAACAAGGTCAAAGGACCTTAGACAAAAAATTTCATAATTTTTGAAAAGTCAGAAATATTTTTAAACAATTAAAAATATGCACAAAAACAATTAAATCATGAAAAATATCAAAATAATCCAAAAAATAATTTTAATTCAGAAAATGAAAGAGGAAAATATTTGAATTTTTTTGGTGAAAGTCCCATATTTTTTAGATTAAAAATGAAATTAATATGAATTAATCAAAATAAATGGATTAAATGAAAAATCAAAAAATAAAATATAAATAAAAAAACAAGGGCCATCAGATCTCCCTCATTAATTGGGTGCCAGATCTGATGGCCACACGCATCAGTCAATGGTGTTCCAAAGTCAGCGCGTGTATACACGTGGTAATTAAATTGGATGGATGAGATTAAAACATGGGACTCAGATCAGATGGTTCAGGTCAAGCCAACACACCACGAGAGCCCTAGCTCCGGTCATCTTCTCTGGTGAGGGCCACCGGACTGGTCCAACCAAAACTTCATGAAAAATGGAAAATGAATACACTAATTTGAAGGAAAAATGCTCAGGAGCACGAATCTGACCTCAATTTTCTCCAATTTCAAGTATATAAAAAGATATAGGGATTTGAATTTTGAGGATCATGAACTGAGTTGCTTCGATTTAACCTCAAAGCAACTCAATCTTCTTGCCTACATCGATAGGACTTCAGACTACCAAAAATCAACAAGAATGGTGAATAATTGAGGGAGAATCGAAGAGATGAAAATTCTGAAAATTCACCTTCAATAGAGCTTCAGACTGGCACGATCTTACTTTCAATTATGCTTGGCCTTGCTTCAAATGCTTGTTGGAAGTGAAATGGATCAAGGAAAGGTATGGACTCTTGGAGTTTCAATCTCAAAACAGATGGAGAATTGAAACTCGATTTTTAAAGAAAATATTCAAGCTTATCCTTCAATGACGAGGGTTTGGGGTTGCAGGTTCAAAGTTTGGGCATGAGGTCCTTAATTCTGAGCAATGAGGGTCTTAGTTATAGGCCATGAGATTGATTGCCACACACTTCCAATTTTGGCAAATTTTGAAAATTCTCTTTGCATACTTATATGGGCGTGTGATAGGCCCATCAAGTGATGCAGTCTGATCCAAAATTGAGTGAAAGTCATGCTGAATTCATGTTGGAAGGCCATGCAATTGTGTATGAAAAGTGGAAGTGGAAAACATCCAAATCGTCCTTCAACTTACACCCATGCGCAAGTCCATCATTCTTTAGCCAAATGAGATGATCTTGGACTTTTTAGAAAGGTGAGATCAAGGGGAATAACCTTCATGTTGAAAACTCTTTCATTTGAAGCTTTTATCATGATTAATTTTGAGGTGAAAGTTTGGGAAATCAATATTTGAAAATTTTCTAGGTCCCAAGTCAAATGTTCACTTCTTCCACCTTGAATAACTTTTTCTATCGACTTCAAATGAGAAAAGTTCCTTCATCAAAGTTGTAGATATTTAAAACCTCTTCAATTTGGTTACAAACTTGACCTCATTTGGATTTGGCATGAAGGATTTATGCATTTTAGAAGTTGAGGAGAATCACTTGTTCAATGGTATTGGCCCAAAATGACCTATAATGTTTCTTCTTGGCACATGCCTTTTCAAGTTGAATTTGAGATTCCTCTAAACATCAAAGTTGAATTATACATATTTAATTTGATCATGGAATTTTAATGGATTTCATCTCATAAAAATTGAGCATGTTATGGTCTTGGGAAGTTGACCTTTAAACTAGGGTTCAGATAAAATGACCTATAAGCTTTCACCATAAAAAAATGACTTTCCAAGCAAAACTAGCTATTGACTTCAACATGAAAGTTGTTTGTAATGTCATTTTGAGTAACTTGTATCTTTGAATCATTTTCATATGTAAAAATTGTAGGAGATAGGGTCTAGGGAACCCCAATTTTGACCAGTTGACTTTCTCTGGTCAACCACCATGAACTGTCTTGTTAGCTTGACATTCTCTTGACTTTTGAGACTCATGGAGGATAATATATGCATAATATGATGTAATGTGAAGTATCCCTTGAAATATTTTATCAATAGTGGAAGAAACTTGTTGAATAAGTTACACAAGACACCTAGATGAATTAGGGTTTCCAAGGCAAACAAACTCCAAACTCTTGATGATTTCTTGATCAAAATAACATGTGAAGATCATGGGGTACAATATATGATGCTTAGAGCCAATTTGAACCATTTATTGATTGCTCTCCTTGTACTAAGGGTCTTAAATCCTAGATATGAGCTTGATGGAGCATAGGTGAGCATACACACTACCTACAAAAGCAACAAACTATACATTGACATATTTTTGGTATTTTGGTTAGTAAACAAAGAAAAATGAAGTATGATACAATAAAATATGCTTGGTGATCTCACCCACTGCAAATCCAATGAATGAGGGGTAAGGGGGGAAGGGCAAGGTGTGATCCCAATGCCAATGCATTTGATGAGATAACATGAGGGATCTCAGGGTCAAAATGGAGGTCTTACACCTGCGCCATCCTGAAACTAAAACAATCGAAAAATGAGTGGTGAAAGACAGTAAATCAACTAATCAAGATAGAGGGAAGTTGTTTTACCTTGTCTCCTTCGACCCAAGGGCTGGAGTTATCACTTTCACTTTGAGTCGTTGATATCTTTGCCATGTCTTCAGGGGTAGGCTCTTGGATGGTGAGTGCAGAAGGCCTTTTCTTGGAAAGTTTTGTTGTAGGTTGGCTCAAAGCGTCGGTGATCTTTCATTGTTGTTTTCTCTTCCTAGAGGTTAGGTCGAGCACAAGTGACAAATCCTCTTCGTCAGAATCTATTATGACAGAGGTTTTTGTGGGTTTATTTTGGATATTTATGGGGGTTAGAGGAGGTTTTCGAGCAACCTGAATTGAGCATTGGAGTGTCAGTACCATTAAACATAACAAAGAGTAAAAAAGGGCAAGACAAGGATATACCTTTGTGGGCTTGCTACCTCCCTTAGTCTTCGATTCGACTGGCCTTCTGATTGTTGGTTTCTTGGGTGGGACCCTGGTGGCTAAAAGAAAATAACATAGAGCAATTAGTGTAAGCTAAGGGTAAATATCCTAATAAAGGGGTATGATTCGAGAAAAACCTCCCATGTCACACCTTTATATACTTCCGATTCAATGCGAACATCTTCGATCCCTATATGAAGATGCCCTTTGAAACTGTCTAGAGTATGCTTAGTCGCAACCACCCGCTGGGCTTTTTTCTGGGACTACTGTCGAAGGATCTTAATGGAGTCCCCACAGATAAACTAGTCTGGAAATGGAGGGGCAAGGGTCACTCCAAAGTCAGCATTAGGCAGTTAAGAAAATATTGGGGGAAACAATTTGAAATCCATTTCGTAGCGTTTCTCATGAGGAACGTACTAAGGGATTTTCAGAGTTTCCATTTTCTTTGAAAAAATTTCTTTGAGCGTGACACCTCCATCACAGATGGTTCTACTAAGATCATCAGGCCTATAGGCAGTTTCAAAGTAATTTTGGAAAGCTTGGATTTCTTCAATAAGCGTGTAAGTACCTTTTTTGGTTCTTTCCTGCACAAGAAGAAAAGCTTTGTCAAAATGTTGGATAAAGGAAGAGACATCATAGAACTCTTTAGTATAGTGTATGTTCCACCATCTCCCAAAATCTCGAGTGCAGAGGAAGTTAGGCTCGAAATTGAGAGGAGTGAGTTGGGTCCTGCCAGTATATCTGGCTATCTACTTAAGGGAGGTGGTTTCATTATGGACCGCGTGTTAGAGAAGGAGGCTACCCTTTTTATCATACAGGCACTTCGGGAGAGCCTGAATTAGCCCAAATTGTTGAGTAACAAGGTTGGGTTGAGAGGCAATCAAAGTAACCTGAACCTTCGAGGGGTTTAGCCGAAGGGTTAAGATCCCAGGGGTCAAAAAGGCTTCCCGAATCAGCAGAGATTCTGTCTCTCATTTTTTAGAGGGAGATGGGAAAGGCCTTGTAAACCATTCTGGACCATACTTTCTGTCAGCAAAAGGAGCCATGCTCGAAGTAAATACATGGTGCTTGGCGAACATCATTATATAGCCCATGAAAGTTGGTCGAAGGGCTTGTCCTTCATCATTGGGAGTCAGTTGGGCCAGTCGAATGCCTTCGATCCCTCTATTTTTTACTTCTTCATCTTCTTAATTAACGAGGCCTTTATTCAGTAGACTTGCCTCGAACCTGGCATTAAGCCAAAGTTGTAATAACCAAAAGGGACAAGAGAGGAGGAGATTCCCTTTTTCACCCAAGTTCTTCAATTGAGTGACTCCATCACTCAATGATTCATACAGGTTTGTCAGTATCATTTCACTTAGGCAAACACTACGTCCAGCAGGTAATTTGTTCGCCATGGTGAGATACTTTTTGGCAACTTGCAGAGACTTCGAGTATAATACAGAGTGAGACAACCACAGAGCTAAGAAATCTATGTGTTCTATATCAGAGACGGTGTCGGTGTCTTTATCATGATATTGTGCAATGTGAGTCGAACACGCTGCTCTAGAGGTCAAAAAAGTTATGGTATCTTCATAATCAATCTCAGGGTCGTACGTCTATCTAGTGGGTTTTAGCCCTATGATAGCAGATAAGTCGAAAAGTGTTGGTGTGGCCATGCCACATGGGAGGTTGAAAGTGTAATGTGTACTATCCCATAAATACAGTGAAGAAACCAACATGGATGCATTATATTCCAATCCTACCTTCGACAACATTATCAGGTCGTAAATTCCCATGTCTTTCCAGTTTTGGGCTTTGGTTTTTTCTATTTTCTTTAACCATTCCAAATAATCTGTTGGGTCTTTGAATGAGGGTGTAGCACGAAAAAATCTAAATTCGTTGTTCATGAACCTCAAATCTATGGTTTCACTAGTGTTTGGGTTTTCAGCAGCGGTTAGTTCAACCCTAGGTTTTTTCGCTTGCCCTATGGGCTTGCATTTATGGTAAGAGGGAAAGTATTCTTTAATTTTGCTAAAATAAATGTCTAAATCAGTCAAAGGCCCAGATAATACATGAGTTTTTCCAGAAACAGAAATAGGGATAAGTACTTGGAAAGCATAGATCCTGCGTTGTTCCTCGATTTTGGGTTCTGGGATATATTGTTGATTACCCACCGTTACTGGATTAGGTAATGTGGTGAGAGGAGGAAGCTCCAAAATCTTCTTGGGAGCTTTTGATTTGACAGTTGTGGTCTTTATAGCTTTGCTCACTTCTTTAGGGTTTTGCTTGAGGTTGCCATCTTTGTTGAAAGTTGAAAGAAGAAAAGATAATATGAGTTTTGGTTAAAGATTGTTTGAGGATGAATAGCTAGAGTGTTTGAAAGTTCAGAAAGCGTAAAAAGTGAAATTGGTAAGTTTGTGGCTTTTATAAGCATGCTTGGGAGAAAAAACGCTTCAAATCAACATTGATGGTTGACAAGTTAGTGGGACATGTGTCTTCCTTGGATAGTATGATGGAGAGGTGGTAATTAATGTCTAAACCTACGATTTCCTAGAGTCTAGGAAACATGATGATTGAAAAGATTCAGTTGTGGGCTGAAGAGACATGGTTAGGAAAAAAGGTAATTATGACTTTGACGTCACCAGACAGCTGGTAAAAACTGAAAAGTTTTGCAGCATTGGAACATTTGGAAATGTGCCAAAGTTGTCCAAGGCATCAAAGCATGTTCTCAAAAAATGTCTTTTTCTCCTATGTGTCGAAAAAAACATTTTTTGGGGGAAATTTGTTAGCTCAGAATTTTGACGCCCATTTTAGAGTTACAAAATGGAAATCCCATGTGAAGATGTTTTCGATCGAATCTGATATTAGGGAGATCTAGTCGAAAGTCCCTGGATGAGAAGGGTCAGTGTGAAATTAGGACTTAAAAATATTCTCTAATGTTTTAAAGATGGTTTCGACTGGAGATTCAAAATTCAAATAAATGAGGGAACATTGTTCTTATTTGAAACTGCTGAAGGCACGCGTGGAGCATAGTGGTTAGTTGCATCCATGCAAAGTTCCATTTGTCTCGACGTGATTAAGGGGCCGTTGGAAACAATTATTTCGATTAGTATAAATAGAAAGTCTTAGTGTTAGGATCAGCGTGTGTCAAAGTGTGTACAAAGTCTGTAAAATTTACCAAGTACCCGTGTGAAGAGGAACCGTAAATTAAGAAATGTATGTTTGTTTTACACCATTGTTAGTTACTTTGAAGTAATACAGTTTATCTTCATTTTTTCCAGAAATACTTATTTATTTCAAATATTCTTCTTTGCTGCTAGTTATCACCATTTCTTTTACAATCTTTGTCTTTAATTTGCGTTAGTCTCTTATTGTCTAAATAGTTCACTCATTATTGTCATCACAATACTGTCGAAGTATTCGTGTTTACTAGAATTCACTTTAAACAATTAGCACATGTCCTGGGATCAATCTGATCGATCCTGTAAGTAAACAAATTTAGTAATTTGAAAGATCAGCGATTGTTTACCAATTTTCACGGTAAACAAATTGGCACGCCCAGTGGGACAGTTGATAACGCGAAAATGCATCAGATATTTGCCTTGATTTACACTCAAAGATCATACCACTTTAGTTAATATTCCGATTATTCCGCAAGTATTCGAGTTATTTTTGTAGGTATTTAAATCTCCAAGCATTAATGAGCAAAATGTAGAAAAGGAAGAAAAAGAAGAAGAAACAGATGAGAAAGCACAGAAAAAGCAAAAAAACCAGAAGACAGAACTTGCTGATGTGACGACCGTCACAAGGTGCATGATGATCGGCACGGCCCAGTCTGTGACGACCGTCACAAGCCCATGATGAGCGTCACACGGCCATATTTTACGCTTTGAAGCAGTCATCAGAGGCAACCAAACGTGCCTAAATTCTCTCCAACATAATGACTTCCTCGTGGATTCCTCATTCAACCAGTCTTCCTTAATTTTCTCAACTGCCAAGACCTACCAAAGCAATATATAAAGGACAGAAAGTGAAAAAAAAGGGAACGCCTACACTTCCGCTCTGCAATTGATTTTTTTACAGCATTCTAGCCTTTTAGTTATTTTCTTTTCAGCAACTTTGTTTCCATTGCCTTAATTCATTTACCATTCCTTTTAGAATTCCCGTTTTCTCCTTTCCTTTCCGTTTTCCAGTTAGCCATAGTAGTAGTTTCCTACATTGGGGAACTACTACACTTTATTTTATTTAGTAAGCAATTGTATTGAAGAAGCAGAATCCTACCGACCTGTGGAGGACTGCTCAAGTACTCCAAGATTCGTTGTACTCTGTTAATCCAATTGCCAGGTTTTTATTCAATTATTATTATTGTTCTGTCATTGTTATAATTATGTTTGATGCACTGTTAATCTGTTTATGCTCTGTGTTTGCGCTATTTAACATGTCCGGCTAAATTACCGATATCGGTATGTAATAATTTAATTGGATGGGATTTAATAATAATCGGTGAAAACTCTTTTTCTCAAACAATCTTTTAGGCTGAGGTTTTTAATTTAAATTTAATTAACTTTGTCACAAAAGTGAGAAGCTATTTAATACAATTTTGCCACGAGAGTGGGAAATTAACTAAGGTGAGAACCAACAATCGCGAGAGCGTGAGGCTCGAGCTGGATAGTAAAAAATTAGGCATTGAGTTTAAAAACAGCGAGAGCACTTTAAAAGCAATTAGAAATTATTTATTTTCAAAAAGTATTTTTGACTTCAAATGGGACAGCGAGAGCGTACATTTTGACTTAAAGCTATGGGTCGAATCAACAATCACGAGAGTGTGAGATAAAGTCTTTTAAATAAATATTTTCTACTGAGAGATATTTGGCATTTAAACTATTCACCGGTGACTTATCGAATCCCTGACAATTAATGCCTTGCATAATGATTCCTTCCATCAATTCTTTCTTAAAACTAAATTTCTCTTAGATTTAATATTCTGCACCCGAACTTCTATTAATCATTCCCTTAGCTAAACATAGTGACGTTAGTAACACTAGTTTTGACCATAGGTCCCCGTGGATTCGATATCTTTTAAAACTAAAACGACTGGACTGTGCACTTGCAGTCAAGTACCCGATATACTATATTTTATATATAGTCACGATTCGCATCAAGTTTTTGGCGCCGTTGCCGGGGACCTGATATAGTCGAATAGTGTGATTCTTTCGTTGCACGGTATAGACTAAGGTAAAATAAAAACTAACCTTCTTTCCCTTATTTCCCCCGATTGTATGCCAAGTACTCGCTCACAAGGCGATAACTTAGCACCACCAATCCCAGAATTAGAGCGTTTCTTATATATAAGACGTCGAATACTAGAGTATCAACAAAAGTACGATATTCCCGATATCTTCTTTCCTACTAAACCAGAAGAAAAACCAACCATGGCTGAAGAAGGACCATAGAATCGTCCTCTTAAATTCTACGCTACCCCGTCCCAACAAGAACCTCACAACAACATTGCTGCCCCTGCTATCAATCGAAACGATTTCGAGCTGAAACCCTCACTATTATCGACCGTCCAACAACATCAATTTGCTGGAAATCCTACGGACGACCCTAATGAACACCTGACCAAGTTTGTGCAGTACGTAGACACTGTAAAGGTGAATGGTGTATCTTAAGATGCGATAAGACTGCGCCTCTTTCCTTTCTCACTAAGAGACAGAGCTTGGGCTTGGTTGCAATCCTTGCCCTCCAACTCCATTACGACATGGGAAGAACTGAAGAACGTTTTCTTATCCCGATATTTTCTGCCGAGCAAAACTGCTATGCTGAGAGCTCAAATCAATGGATTTCGACAAAAAGATGTAGAATCTCTCTACGAAGCGTGGGAGAGATACAAGGACATGATGAGGATATGTCCACATCACGGTCTCGAAGACTGGGTGATCATTCACACATTTTACAATGGGCTTCTGTATAACACAAGACTGACAGTAGACGATGTCGCGGGCGGTGCACTTATGGACAAGCCATACAACGAAGCCTATCAGCTCATTGAAAACATGGCCCAAAACCATTGCCAATGGAGAGGTGAAAGAACTTCAGTAGAAAAGTCCCAAACAAAGGGTGGAATGTACGAAATCAGTAGCCTTGACCATGTTCATGCCAAGGTAGATGCCCTTGTGCAAAAATTAGACAACTTCACCATACCACCCGCAGCCACCGTGGCTGCTGTAACTCCAAACTGTGAGTTATGTGGAAACCCTGGACACACTGCACAAGAATGTCAGATATTAGTAGGAGTCCCAACCGATCAAGTAAACTACGCACAAGGAAATCCCTATTCGAATACCTACAACCCAGGATGGAAAAACCATCCTAATTTTTCGTATAAGAATAACAACGCCCTGTATGCACCTGGCCAAGCACCAGCTGTTCCGCCTGGATATCAAAAGCCAGCTAATAATGCTCCTAACATGACTAGGAAGTCAAATCTCGAATTAATGATGGAAAGCTTCATAGCTACCCAAGCTCAGACAAAGAAAGACTTCTTGAACCAAAACATACATACTAGCGAGAAACTCAAACAACTAGCGAGCAAAGTAGACGCCTTAGCCACCCACAATAAAATGCTTGAAACATAGATTTCACAAGTGGCTCAACATCAAGCATCTACAGCTGCTCCAGCTGGAACATTTCCTGGACAGCCGCAACCTAATCCAAAAGGACATGCAAATGCCGTTATACTGAGGAGTGGAAAAGAAATAGACGGACCCGTAGATCCAAGACTCCAAAACCCTGCCATGTACCAAAAACCAGACAAAACTACAACTGAGCAGGTGAATGAACCAAAGGAAATAGAAGATAATACCCGAGAGGTCGAAGAGAAAGAAAAACCTTATGTGCCTCCTGTCGCATCCGCGAAAAAACAACCGGCGGGCTGAAATAAAAACACAAACAGAGCCGCCACGGCGCGTTATTTATCCCAAAATAGGGAAAGGAAACGCTCAGAGAAACCTGGAAAAAGCATGGTCTCGCGACCAAAGAGAAAGGGTAAGGGAGTCGGTTACGCAAGGGGAAGGTATTAGCACCCCTCACGTCCGTCGTACTCGACGGGATCCACGCTCTAGAAAAAGAAAAGGTTGCTAAACATCACACACACACACAAGGAACGCAGGTGGGGTTAAGAGGAAGAGAGCTCGATAGGACGTCGCATCCTATGCCTACGTATCTCGTCTGGAATGAGAATCAGAGCTGCCGTAGTTCGGCTCACGCACGCCAAACAAGCAAAGACAAACACAGGCAAACATGGAGCCTGAATGCCAATCACTGGACTTACATCGGCATCCGAACCAAAACACACACAAGAAGGCAAACGTGGAGCCCGACCGCCAATCACTGGACTTACGTCGGCATCCGAACCAAACACGCACAAGAAGATAACAAGTAAACACACACAAAAAAGAAAAAAAGTGCCCGGAGAGACCTCGCACGGTCTCCTGCCTACATACCTCGTCTGGAACGAGGATCAGGGAGATGTAGTTCCCCTGAAAGGGAAAGAAATTCTAGCCAGAAACCATGGGGAGACACACTACCAGGGAGCTGTACTCGAGCCTAGTGTTATCATGCATCATTGCTCTATGTTGTGGTTTCTACCTACTTGCGCAACAGCAAGCTAATCCTAACCAGGAAAAGCAAAACACACATGCAAGCATCAATCACAACAAAGCAAACAGTTCAAACAAATATTCACAAAGCACACACTATATCCAGTCAGAAGTGAGGCTCAAACAAAGGGTTCGACTGCCGAAGCAAGTCGTCTGTACAAGGGTAGTGTTCGCTCTTAACCTTGCCATTGAGGGGCTAAGGTGAAGCAGATGAAAGGTAAGTGAAGATTAGACTTCACAGCTCTTATCCCTGATCAGGGAGAGCTTCAGACAAAGGAGCGTGGGTCCAGAATGGAGGGACCCTTCTACGCTCAAAGACTCTGACACAACTGTACAAAGTACAAGATCTTGGGTTAATGTCCCAATGCATCGACACAGTGGTGTGAGCAGAGGGACGACTCAACAGAATAGCGGGGGATAGATTGCATATCCCTTGGGTTCCGCCAATTGCCTCATAGAGGTCTTTTCCTGCTTGGCACAAAAGTAAACAATCACAGACATCGCCTCTTAAGGAGGACTTCAGACAGTTGCCTGGCCAAGTAACAGGCCAGGTCTTCCAGACTACATGGAGAATAGAAGTCCTACCTCAACTGGTTAAAAAACCAAGCAACAGCAAGCAAGTTCTTAAAAAACTGTAAGCGACTAAATGTACCTGAAATCAATCAAGTATCATCAGTACTCAGACAAACCAACAATAAACAGCAAATGTTAATCTATACAGACAACACAAGTTAATGCACACAAGTGCAAGCTATAAGCCTAAGCTCAAGCATCACAACCTACAAAACAAAGTCAAGTTAGTTTATAAACATCAACCAAACTCAATTCAAATTGCCTTGAAGCAATCTCCTTAAGCATTGTGCATTTCATCCTGAAAATCCACACCAAATGTGAGAAACTAGACCACTAGGCCAAGCCTAGGGTCCAAAGGGATAAAAAAATCTAAACAGCAAGCAAAACCAATCCAAAATCATATTCACACAAATAGAAAGCAAATGCAATTGATCCCATGCTCATATCATTCACCAATATCAATTCATGCACAATATACCATAAACTAGGTCAAATACAACACCAAAAGTCCAAACAGAATGACTTCAATCAAAGGCATACCAAAACATTTCCAAAAATCCTCAAATAATTCACACCTAAATAGGACACAATCAACAAGTAGCATGTCAATTTTCAGCTCAATTGGACAAAAGAAAGTAGGTCAATGAAAATCAAAAAGTCCAGACACAATTATGTAAGCCAATTCAAGACATCCAAGCAAGCATCCATTTCAATAATTCATAAAACAGTGACAACAATTAAGAAATGAATGGGACCAAAAGCATGATGTCCCACAATGTGTCTACAATCCACATATCAAATGTCATCTTCATCCAGTACCATATGAGAATTTCACAAGCAAAATGCCAACATGTGTCACACAAGGTTACCAAATGAGCATACAGAGAAGAAAATTATCAATCAATTAGAAAATGACATCAAAAATTCCAGAAAAAATCACATGTTATCTTGACATATCAATGATCATTCATGCAAAAGATTGGAGCAATTCAACATTTCTAGGCCATGCAAATAAAATCAGAAAGTTGACCTAGCTTGGTGTGACACAAATTGTCACACCTTACTTCAAAAAATCATATCTCCATCACCAAGTATCCAAAAATCACAAACTTTACATGAAAATCACCATCAACATGTCCAGAACAAGCACAAAAATTTTCATTCATTTCTTTAAAGGTATGAGTATTTCATGATGAATATGGTGAAGTGTACAAAAATGTGACACATCAAACAATCCCTAAGCATTTTATTTTTCTACACATGCAAAAAATCCACAAAAAATATCATTAAATTCTACACATTACAAGAAGAACAATGCAAAAAATTGCACTCAATTTGGATGATAAATGAACTCTCTAGGAATTTTCTAAGATCATGTAATTAAATGAAAAAACAAATAAAAAGGAAATAGAATAATTATTTAAATTAAATAGGCAGTGGCATTTTTAAAATTAAGGTGAAACCGGCCAAAACGGCGTCGTTTCAGGCGCGGAATTGGAATGTTCCTATTGGCCAAACGAAGGCGGCAAACAACAATTTCAAACGGCCAGGCGAAAACGAAGATCTAACAAGCTTATTTCCAGAAAATCATCATCGTCCTTCACCAGTTTTCCAGAAAATGCCAAGAACGCATGAACATCAAATCTCCATCAAAATTAACAAACGGATATCCATTGGAAAGGTCTGAGCATGAGGATTTCAAATATGTAACCTAATTAACCTAACTCTAACTGTACAATCCGGATCGATCAATTTAGGTTTTGCATTCAAACATTCAAAGGCACATAACTCGACCTATAGTTCATCATTTCAAAAACTAAGCACATCACAATCATCTACGTGGCATGCTCTATAGAACGCATATGACAATTCACAAAATCATGAGATTCGAAATCACACCTTAAATTGAAGACAGTGTTGGATCTTTGAGCTTTTGCGCGCGATTCCTCAAAACAGATGAAGAAGGAGGTACGGCAAGGTAATTGGAGTGATTAAGTAAGCTCAAACACGATCCAGATGTGAACAATTCCAATTTGCCATTGATGAGCTCCTTATGAACAGTTGCGAATCTTGATGATACAGGCCAAGGTTTGATGAAACAGATGGAGAGGAAGATGATTAGAGCACGAAGCAAAAGGAATTTTGCACTTTGGTGAAGAATTGAGGAAGTTCCAATGAATTTGGTTGATGAAGGTTCTTGATGAATTTGGAAAATTGGAGGGAAAAGTGGTTATGAATTCTTGTGAAATGTGTTTTTGATCCAAATTCAGTTATGATTAAGCTCTTATACTTCCACTTAATCACCTTATTAATCACGAATTAACCAAAATGAAAATGTTTAGCTTAATGCAATTTCTTAAGGCAAGGGCAAAATTGGTATTTCACATCAGGCTTTGTGACAGCTGTATGACAGCTCAGACACCTTCCAAATATCATTTGTGATGTGTTAGCATTGGTCCCACATCAATTGGCATTGTATTTTTCATTTTTACTATGCTATGCCAAATTGTGCATTTTCAAGTGAAGTTCCAAAATGACTTAACCAAATATTGCACCTTGAGCACTTGTGACAATTCAAACCATCTCTAATTGGCATATGTGATGTGTTGCAAAAACTCCCATTCCAAAATTCCCATTATTTCTCAACTTGGACCATTTGCCCTTGGATTTTCATTAGTACACTTGAAAATTGACCTTTTGCATTGACCATTTTTGATGAATTTTGATTATGCACCATGAAAGTACATGTCAAATGGAGTTTGCTCATAAAAAGATCATCCAATTTGGACACTCCATGTGAAAGTTATGCCACTTTGATTATAGGTCTTTTTTGAAATTGAATGGACCATAACTTGCCAACCATACATGGGAATTTCAAGTTCTTGGACTTTTTGGAAAGGCGAGAACAAAATATACAACTTTCATGTTGAACAAATTTTCATTTGAAGCTTTCTTGGACATGTAATTTTATGATGAAAAACTTTCCATTTTAGGAAACTTCCATTACAAGTCACTTTCCATTTTTGGCAATTTTTGTTCTGACTTGATTTTCTCCATTCTTGAGCTTTGACATGTCAAATAACACTTGTTCCAACATGAATGAAGTGTATCCAACTCTCTCCCACCTCCAAATCCATAAAATCAAGCACAGTTGACCACAGTTGACTTTTTCAACTGATAGATGAATCTGGCAATGCATTGATCCATCTGAACCCCAATTCTCTGATGAAATGGCTCAAGGATGAAACCCTAGCCTCAATATGCACAATAAAATCATGTGATGATCCCCATATCCATTATAGACCCATCTCCTAGTCATGCCCTGATTGGCCCAATGCACCTGATTAGGGTTGACCAGTGGTCAAAACCCTAATCTCAAGGAATATGCTTCAATCTCCTGATGCTGACAAACCATGATGATAATGATGTATCACTTCAAACAAGATGTAGCTCAATCTCCTTGAGAATCAAAAAACCCTAATTTGGACCTCCACATCCTCAGATGATTAATGACCAGTCCAATGAAACCCTTGCTTGCACATGACCTCTTATCTTCTGACCAAGACTTGTGAGAATGGCTTGCACAATGTGACCACATGATATGCAACATGTAATGCCTAATGATCTAAAAATGATATGCAATATGTTAAACTAGTCCCAAGAGAAGAGGGCAAATTTTGAGGTGTTACAGCTGCCCCTATTCAATCCACTGTGAACCTGTCGATATGAATAGCCTCGGCTTTTAGATGATCAGGATGAAGAGTGATTGAATACCAAGAACAAACGAACAATTTGCACTCTGATGGGAAAATAATTAACATTGCCTGTCAGAATCGGCGAAGAACACAATCTCGAAACAAAAATCCGACTGGTACGGAGAAAGTCGGCCTGATCACCGAAATAGCAACGTCGACCTGGATACCAAAATAAATGGTAACGCAGGGATAACCACAGCCTGAACACCACTCATCCGCTCGGGATTATTATTTTTTTCTTTTTATGCTTTTCTTGAACCCCGAAATTTTCTTCTTCTTTTTTCTTTTTTTCATTTTCGTGGTCTGCACACCACCTTGGTCTGGATACCGCCTCGGTCTGAACACCGGAAAACTGGCCTGAATACCACTTCGGTCTGGATACCGGAAAATCGGCCTGAACGCCACTTCGATCTGGATACCGCCTCGGTCTGAACGCCACTTTGGTCTGGATACCGCCTCGGTCTGAACACCGGAAAACTGGTCTGAATACCACTTCGGTCTGGATACCGGAAAGCTGGTCTGAATACCACTTCGGTCTGAACACCGGAAAAAAGTACTTCGACCTGATCGTCGGAAACTTCTTCGATCTAAAAATCGGAAAATCGGCCTGAACGCCACTTCGGTCTGGATACCGCCTCGGTCTGAACACCGGAAAACTGGTCTGAATACCACTTCGGTCTGAACACCGGAAAACTCTTGCGCAAATGATCCCCGATCATTGCATTTGAACCCCGAAATCGCGCTGATCGCGTAACGTCCTCTGATTTTATTTCCATCTCTGTCCGACAGAAACATTTCCTCCAATATCGCACTACTGGGGAACATTCTCGATTAAATCATGATTCTGAACTCCTCGGAGTAACACCTTGCTATTCGGGCAAAACCACCTCTCAAACGGTAACCACGGCTTGAGACTAGCTCTATGCTTGCAATATGATGCATGATTGATTTTTTCTGCGTAATGCTCCATAATCATGGAAATGCTACGCGATTTTATTATTTTCTATGCAACATGCTATGCTATTTTTTCATGATGAATGTATAAAAAGTTTCCCCCTCAAGGGACTCTTCTGGGGAGCACGAGACACTCTGCTGAGGAACTCGTCAATATTCCGCTCTCCACCCTGCTGGGGAATAACACTGCCGCTGGGAAAAGGCAACCCTTGCTGGGGAAGAACCTCCTTTGCACCCAATCCGCTCGAGAAACTGCTGGGGATAAGCACCACCAACACTCTGTGGGGATACAACAGTCTTTGACTTGCTGGGGATATCAATCCCTACTCTGCTTCGAGGAACCCTCACAGATACCTGTCGACTTCACTGGGGAAACGCTTACAAATACTCTGCCGGGAAACAGCAACCTCCAAGCCTGGTGACTGGGGAAGCATCGATCTGAAACCTGCTGGGGATAACCATCCTGACCCTGCTAGGGAAGCGAATGCCATTCCGCTGGGGACAACCCATGCAATCCATAGGTATAATCAACTCAGCTAGGGATGCAGACATCAGTCTGCTACGGAAACTCATTCAATCCACTGGTAGGATGAACACTGCTGGAGATATACTTCATTGAAACCCGCTCCACTCGGGGAATAGCAACCTTCAGGCCTGGCTGCTGAGGAAACACCGTTCTAAACCTGCCGGGGATAACCATCCTGACTCGGCTGGGGAAGTCACAGACCTTGGATCTGCCAGGGATTTGGTCCTCTAATTCTGCTTGGGGATCTCGCTGGGGAAATGAGAGAAGTCGATACAGAACACCCCTCGACTCGTCGAACCACGGTATCCACCTCCCAATCCCGCATCAGCTTTCCACTTTTGAGAACTCCCAGACTCGTCTGGACCTTTTCTGCTCCATCATCTTGTATTCCCAATCGCTTCGCGCTCGACGGAGAACGAGCTCCTGGGATCTATACAGATTTTCAATTTTCCGACTTTGAAGAGTCTTCTTGATTAAATCCAAAGGTCGTCGTACGCCTCAACGCCTCTTCGCCACTTTTCTACCCATTCACTCATCCCTGATTGGACCCTGCGGGGAATCTCTACAGACTTTCCAATCTTCCGATTTTGAAGAGTCTTCTTGATTATCATCAAGGATCGTCGTACGTCTCAACGTCTTCTCCGTCATCCCTTCATATTCATTCGTCCCTGATTGGACTCCATGGGGATTTGTTTCATCAACAGCTTCCACATCACAACCTGCAAGTAAGTGAAAAAATATCTAACAACACCTGCAAAACAGATCGTCAGATAAAACCGTGCCCCAGGCGTGTCAAGATTTCAACACTTGGGTCACTCAACCTTCCGAATAAGATTTCAAGCTTTCAATCTTATAAACATGCATTGGAAGGGACCTGTATGTCTTAAAATGCAAGATTCTTTATCAAAAATATCTGGATGTTTTTGCAATCAAAGCGGTAATGAAAACAAAAAACAAAATTATTTGACTGAATATGCATTTTATCGATTAGAAATTGTGTGGCTCAAATTGAGCAATACAAAGGAAGCAATTCCTGAAAAGAGGTAATCGCACAACAGGAAAAATCTATCCTAATGGCAATGTGAAACCCGTGATCTCATCGAGTTCCAACTCGGTTACACCCCATATGTCCTTAGACTCTCCATGCCTTCTGCCTTCTGAACAAGACGATTCCGATTGATCCCCACCGGGTATTATCCATGATGCTTTAACCAAAGCACAAACGATCATGCCAGACGCAGTCGCTTGTTTCAATCCCTCTTTTGCCTGGACCGCCCTCTCGGGTTTTCAGTCCACCGGGATACCCCTTCTTGCCCAAGTCGCCTTTTCAGGTTTTCGACTTGCCGGGTGTACATTTTTCATTTTTATCCCTAATTTTTGCCCGAACCTTTCTTTCTGTTTTTGGTTCGCCGGGATGCCCATTTTTGCCTGGACTATTTTATTCTTTTCGTCCAGCGAGTCTATTTACACGAAGTATTTTTAAACTGCGTCCGCATTCACAGGGGATGGAAAATCCTCACCATCCATGGTCGTTAACAACAAGGCTCCACCAGAGAAGACCTTCTTGACCACGAATGGACCTTCATAATTCGGCGTCCATTTGCCCCTTCGATCGTTTTGAGGAGGAAGGATCCTTTTCAGCACCATATCACCTGCGTGATATACTCGAGGTCGCACCTTCTTGTCAAAAGCACGCTTCATCCACTGCTGGTACAACTGCCCATGACAGATGGCTGCCAGCCTCTTTTCTTCAATCAGGCTCAACTCTTCGTACCGGGTCCTTACCCATTCAGCCTCTTGCAATTTCACGTCCATCAGGACTCTCAAAGAGGGAATCTGAACCTCAACTGGTAGCACCGCTTCTATCCATACACCAACGAGAAAGGCGTTGCCCCAGTAGGCGCACCGAGGTTCGATACCCATGTAATGCAAACGGCAACGTCTCATGCCAGTCTCTGTAGGTTACCACCATTTTCTGCACAATCGCACCGTCGGTGCATTCAAACGTTATCCGGGCAATAAAAGCTCATTCACCTTAACCTCCCCATCAGACATCAGAATCCGTTCGGATTCAGGGTCAGGCCCCTCCTCCGGGATCGGTTACTCTCAATCTTTCGATCAGAGCACCTCGAGATATCCTCATCAGGGAACTCAAACTTCATCGGTTGATAATCCTCCACGGGTTGCGGGGCGATGTAATCAGACAATTCACTCCCCTCGATTGCTTTCTGAGGGATATACTGAATCTCGTATCAAAATCATTTGCCCTCTCGCAACCTGTCCGGTCATTGCTGGCTCTTTCAGAAATCTACCTGATCAGATCCATCTCGAAATCCACAAGGTGGCATGAACCAGCATATACTGTCTCAGTCGGCGAGCAGCCTATGCCAAAGTACATCAAGTTTTCTCGAACAGTGAATGTATTGTTTCACAGTCGGTAAACTTTTTGCTTAGGTAAATTGCATGCTCTTTTCAACAAGACTAGTCATGCTGCCCCAAAACACCTCACAGACCCCTCGAAGGCTATCAAGTACAGATTAACAGTCTCTCTCCATAGGAGACATCGGAATCAGAGGTTCCTACAACTTTTCTTTTATCTTTCAATGCCCCTTGTCAATCATTATTTCACCTGATCGTTCGATTTCTTTTTCACTGTCTTGAATAGGTTCCCACGTGGCTGTTAGGTGAGATGTGAACCATGACATGTAGTTCAATCTACCTAGGAGACCACGAACCTCTTTTTCCATTCTCGGTTCAGGCATTTTTTGTTTTTTTGTTTTTTTTTTGTTTTTTTTTTTAAAGCAGGATCAACCTCGATTCCTCTTTTACATGAAACCCAACAGCTTACCGGACCGCACTCTGATAGTGCACTTATCTGAATTCAACCTCAGTTTGAATTGTCTCAACCAGTCAAACGACTTGGCCAGATCTGCCAGATGCCCCTCTTCTATTTGGGGGACTTTGCTATCATGTCATAGCATAGCATTCAACTTCATGATGAATCATATCATGAAACAAAGTCACCATGGCTCTCTGATACAGGCACTGGCGTTCTGCTTCTTTAGAGGACAATCTCCTCTCCATGGCAGCTTGTGCACAACGACATCGGTATCCGACCCTGACATATCCTGACATGACCAGGCGACGGTGTCCATATGCTCCTTCAACAGGGCTACCATTCTACTCTCGACTCGCCTCTGAAGCAGCCCGGATTTCCATTTCCTTCCTGACCTCGGTGGTGCTTGGAATAACAATCTCAACTCGCTCCTCAAGCGGCTGAATCACCTTCTCCTCTTGTTTCAACAACCTGGCTAATTCCAGCAGATCACAATCTTCTTCGTCTTCTTCTTCGGCATGATAGATCGGATTGTCGAAGTCATATGAGGTGTAACCAAATTGTTATCAACGAGATCCGGAGAATTACTTTTTCGAAGTCGGAACGAGACAAATCAAAAAGAAGAAAAATGAAAACAAACATTGCCATTTTTATTTGTTTTTAAACTGCAAAAATAGATGAAAAACAGGGAACACCGCTTTTAATTGAAAAACATCCATTTATTAATGATGCAGAATGCTGCAAAATGAAACATGAGGTGGCCCTTACAATGAACCATTACGTGTCGGGCAACACGCAAGGCTTTCATGCAGATAAAATCTGAAAACAGAAATCATTACTCTTCCGGATGAGTGACAATGATGATCTTTTTTAAGCCTTCCAGCTTCCTGGTACGCACGGCTTTATCCAACCATTGAACTTGCAGTCACTGTCAGTTTCTTCACCTACCGCATAGGCGTGATCCGAATCTTCAGCAATTGCACTTACCATCGCCTGACCATGCGCCGACATGGGATTAGCATTAACATTCCATGATAGTGTAAAACTAAGGGCCTTGGAATCCACCAGGTCTTGGACAGTATGCTTAAAGGCTCTACAACCCTCAATGTTATGTCCCGGCGCACCAGAATGGAATTCACACCTGGCGTTCTCATTATAGTTAGGTGGCCTCTGATCTGATCTCAACGGAGCTAACATCCTTGGCTGAACCAACCCAAGATCCATCAATCTTTTAAACAGAACAGCATATGGCATGGGTGGCTTGTCAAAATGGCGATCAACCCCCTTTCCTCTCACTTGGCTCCCAGCTCCCTGTGCTTTCTGGGGAGTTGGCTGAGGTTGCTGTCGGACCAACTGCTTACCAGCAGGGATGGTTACCGCAGCAGTGTGCTGGTAGTAACGATCCCTACCACGTCCTCTCTAGGCATGCATAGACACAGCACTCGCGCCGTCCTCCTTCTTAGGCTGACCATCACCAAAGGATTTCTTCGATCCAGATGACGAAGCGTTTCCTTGTATGTTCCCCATCTTCAGCCAGTCTTCAATCCTCCCCACCTTCTCGGCAATCGCTTTCTGCGCTAAGGCGAACTCTTGCATGACATTGATCAGCTCTCCCATCTTCTCTTTCAGCTCGAGAAGGTCGGCGTTGGGCGGATTCATCATTCCTGTGTCAATCAAACAGATTAGAAACTGACACCTGCAAAACAAAAGACAAGTTATTATGGTTTATACATGAATGCAATGTTCATCCACATGAGGAACACTTCGTTTCTCGATCCTGGCTTCATTGAGACAAATAATAATCCGGCAGCAGTATTCTGATATTCAGCATTTGATTTTATCACACAGATCAGAGATATATGATTTAGCAAAAATACCCCCCCCCAACCATGTGTGTGCTTGTGTGAGTGCATACGGTAAAGCAAATAAAGCTTGAAGATCAATCACTGAGTGAAAATAACCATCACATAACAAAATGCACAATAAGTGCCATAGTCATACATCAGCTGATATAAATTTCCAGAATCGGGAAAGAAATACAAGCAACTGAATTCCGTCAACAGGCCTGACGGTAATCCACACAGATGAAAGGATAGCCTGATGAGGGTCCCTCAGACGGCCCTACATCATCAACCATCTTTGCGAACTCTACGGCGAACCTGAGCTCGGTATTCTCCTGCTGTAATCTCCCCACCTCTTTCTGGTGAATCTTCATCTGCCTGAAGTAATGATCTCTCTCAGCGATGTAATGATCTCTCTCGGCGACGATCTTCACATTCTCTGATTCCTTAACCTTCAGCTTGGCCTCCCACTCAGCAATGAGAACCCGGACTCTGTCGTCCCTCTGATCTCTCACGAGGATTTGCCTCCTCTTCTCGTCTTCAATAACCTTTGCAGCTCTGGCTAGCTTCTCCTTAGTGACGTCGTGCTCTCTGGTAGATGACGCTAAGGCTTGGTTAATTTTCCCATAGTAGGCAGTATCCATCTCAAAGCGCTTCGCTTCTAAGGCATGTCGCTTGTCTTGATCTTCCATCTTCACTTTGATCTCCTGGTTAGTCATCTGAATCCGAGCAACCCTCATCTCCAATTCCGCTTTCTCTGTAAGCAACTGATCTCTGGCCTTCTTCATCTCGAGGAATTCTTCCATACTGACAGAAGACCTTGGACCCTCAATCATAGGATACCCAGGATCATCTCCCGGAAATGGTAGATGGGTAATCTCAATTCTCTTCCGCAACCAATCATCAAATGGAGGGAAAGACCGACAGTTGACCTTCCCATAAGGAACTTTGCCCTTTCTCTGAATGTTGCGCCATGCCCCTGACACTTGCATCAACCTGGCCTGATTGCCCTCAGCTGAGAAGTAAAAGGACTCCTGGATCTCTCGCTCGAGAGAAGGAACCTCCATGGCAAACCCCATCTGTCTCCTAAGAAGTGTCGGATTGTAGTTAATGCAACCCTGAACTTCTATCAGAGACACATTGGGGAATCTCCCACAGCTATATATGAAATCCCGTCCAGCCAAACCATTATGAGTCCATGCTATGTCATCAGCCCTCAAACCCATCAACCTGAATGACCACTTGACAGTGGGATCAATCTGAGCAAAAGCACCTAGGGAAGGCAAATATCCCATAAACCACCGGAATAGCAACTGAGCACAGCACCGGATCAAACCCCCACGCCGCTTCTCGTTCCTGTTATGAACCGAGTAGTAGACATCTCCGATCAGAGTAGGAATAGGGTTCCCCTGTATAAACAATCTGATGGCATTATGGTCCACAAAGCTCTTCTGATTAGGGAACATGATGACACCATAAATGCTCACAGCAATCAAGGCACAAACCGTCTTCCAATTACCCATCGCAGCATGTTCCTTGGCATTAGCCTCCAAGAAACTCAAATGAAAACCGGGTAATTTTCCTTTCTCCTTCAAACCCTCCTTGGTCACTTCCGGACTCAAATAAAGAGCACGAGAAATCCCAAGGACGTCAGGCTCTCCTCTAATAGCACAGAAAGGAATCTGATCTCGGATCGGAATACCCAGGATGCTAGCATAGTCCTCCATCAGAGGCCCCAACAAATAATCTGGAAACACGAAGCATCTCAGACCTGGGTCATAGAACTGGAGAAGGGTATGAATGGCACTTCTGTCACTATCAGTGAGTCTGAAAACCATCTTCAGGATACTACCGTATGCCTCTCTGAACATCCCCACATGGTCGGGTGTAATCAATGCTATCATATCTCTCAACTCGTCAATCTCTGGGTTGAAGAAACTGTAGGCAACGTTGTCTTTCAAACCGGTCCTCATATCTGAACAGAAAGTCTCTCAACCAGGATCTCGATCAAAATGTCCCTGCATATGTATAAACATGTGTTAGATGCAGGTAAATGCAATGTTAATGATGCTGATGAATGAATGCAATGCATTGCCATCCTTCAAGTCATCTGATCATCTGTTGCTCTGAACCACAGCTCGGATCTCTGAACTGATCACAATCATCTGAGGGAACATGTAACCACAAATCCAACTCAAGGGTTCCGAAATAAACGGAAGACAGATACATCATCATCATCATCAAACCATCTCTGAGCAGATACCCACAATCATCTGAATCGGCCCGGGGAATCCTGAAATAAACGGATCCCCACTGGTAAATACCACGGACAGCATTCCGGCGTCTCAGAAATAAATGGCCATAAATCCGACTTATAAATACGACTCTGATCCACGGAACAAAAAGTCACCACCTGAGTCACCATCTGAACATGCATCTGTAAGAACCACCCTCCCCTCACAGGTAAATTCTAATCAGGTCACCCTAAGGCGGATAATAGTCTCGACAATCGGGCAGAGGTACTCAATGGGTTTGCCCTTTCGGGTGTGCCATTGTAGCTCTCCTGAGATCGTCTAAACCAAGGATCCGGGAAATGATCGGTCACCAGAGTCAACAGCTCAGATGAAGTAACTCAACCAAAGTGAAATATTCCACAATGGAAAGCACTATCAAATGAACCTCGTCCGGTTTGTGGTATGTCACGTTGCAACATCATACTAATATAGCAAATGAGGAACGTGAGACCCACACTAATCCTAGGTGTATACTCGGGCCTGGGTTTTAGCCCCACTCAGAACACCCACCCCAAACAGAGGAACCACCTGCACAGAGGACGGCAACATGATAGTATGATGCATGCAAATATTTATGCAAATATATACACAGGTTAGAATAATAAATGCAATAAATGAAGCAAAACAAGCAACCTAAACTATCCTAGAACGCTAGGAAAGACTCGCTTAGGGAAGATGGACCAGCACAGGTCAACATCTATGAAGATCCCCAGCAGAGTCGCCAGCTGTCGCATCCGCGAAAAAACAACCGGCGGGCTGAAATAAAAACACAAACAGAGCCGCCACTGCGCGTTATTTATCCCAAAATAGGGAAAGGAAACGCTCAGAGAAACCTGGAAAAAGCATGGTCTCGCGACCAAAGAGAAAGGGTAAGGGAGTCGGTTACGCAAGGGGAAGGTATTAGCACCCCTCACGTCCGTCGTACTCGACGGGATCCACGCTCTAGAAAAAGAAAAGGTTGCTAAACATCACACACACACACAAGGAACGCAGGTGGGGTTAAGAGGAAGAGAGCTCGATAGGACGTCGCATCCTATGCCTACGTATCTCGTCTGGAACGAGAATCAGAGTTGCCGTAGTTCGGCTCACGCACGCCAAACAAGCAAAGACAAACACAGGCAAACATGGAGCCTGAATGCCAATCACTGGACTTACATCGGCATCCGAACCAAAACACACACAAGAAGGCAAACGTGGAGCCCGACCGCCAATCACTGGACTTACGTCGGCATCCGAACCAAACACGCACAAGAAGATAACAAGTAAACACACACAAAAAAGAAAAAAAGTGCCCGGAGAGACCTCGCACGGTCTCCTGCCTACATACCTCGTCTGGAACGAGGATCAGGGCGATGTAGTTCCCCTGAAAGGGAAAGAAATTCTAGCCAGAAACCAAGGGGAGACACACTACCAGGGAGCTGTACTCGAGCCTAGTGTTATCATGCATCATTGCCCTATGTTGTGGTTTCTACCTACTTGCGCAACAGCAAGCTAATCCTAACCAGGAAAAGCAAAACACACATGCAAGCATCAATCACAACAAAGCAAACATTTCAAACAAATATTCACAAAGCACACACTATATCCAATCAGAAGTGAGGCTCAAACAAAGGGTTCGACTGCCGAAGCAAGTCGTCTGTACAAGGGTAGTGTTCGCTCTTAACCTTGCCATTGAGGGGCTAAGGTGAAGCAGATGAAAGGTAAGTGAAGATTAGACTTCACAGCTCTTATCCCTGATCAGGGAGAGCTTCAGACAAAGGAGCGTGGGTCCAGAATGGAGGGACCCTTCTACGCTCAAAGACTCTGACACAACTGTACAAAGTACAAGATCTTGGGTTAATGTCCCAATGCATCGACACAGTGGTGTGAGCAGAGGGACGACTCAACAGAATAGCGGGGGATAGATTGCATATCCCTTGGGTTCCGCCAATTGCCTCATAGAGGTCTTTTCCTGCTTGGCACAAAAGTAAACAATCACAGACATCGCCTCTTAAGGAGGACTTCAGACAGTTGCCTGGCCAAGTAACAGGCCAGGTCTTCCAGACTACATGGAGAATAAAAGTCCTACCTCAACTGGTTAAAAAACCAAGCAACAGCAAGCAAGTTCTTAAAGAACTGTAAGCGACTAAATGTACCTGAAATCAATCAAGTATCATCAGTACTCAGACAAACCAACAATAAACAGCAAATGTTAATCTATACAGACAACACAAGTTAATGCACACAAGTGCAAGCTATAAGCCTAAGCTCAAGCATCACAACCTACAAAACAAAGTCAAGTTAGTTTATAAACATCAACCAAACTCAATTCAAATTGCCTTGAAGCAATCTCCTTAAGCATTGTGCATTTCATCCTGAAAATCCACACCAAATGTGAGAAACTAGACCACTAGGCCAAGCCTAGGGTCCAAAGGGATAAAAAAATCTAAACAGCAAGCAAAACCAGTCCAAAATCATATTCAAACAAGTAGAAAGCAAATGCAATTGATCCCATGCTCATATCATTCACCAATATCAATTCATGCACAATATACCATAAACTAGGTCAAATACAACACCAAAAGTCCAAACAGAATGACTTCAATCAAAGGCATACCAAAACAATTCCAAAAATCCTCAAATAATTCACACCTAAACAGGACACAATCAACAAGTAGCATGTCAATTTTCAGCTCAATTGGACAAAAGAAAGTAGGTCAATGAAAATCAAAAAGTCCAGACACAATTATGTAAGCCAATTCAAGACATCCAAGCAAGCATACATTTCAATAATTCATAAAACAGTGACAACAATTAAGAAATGAATGGGACCAAAAGCATGATGTCCCACAATGTGTCTACAATCAACATATCAAATTTCATCTTCATCCAGTACCATATGAGAATTTCACAAGCAAAATGCCAACATGTGTCACACAAGGTTACCAAATGAGCATACAGAGAAGAAAATTATCAATCAATTAGAAAATGACATCAAAAATTCCAGAAAAATTCACATGTTATCTTGACATATCAATGATCATTCATGCAAAAGATTGGAGCAATTCAACATTTCTAGGCCATGCAAATAAAATCAGAAAGTTGACCTAGCTTGGTGTGACACAAATTTTCACACCTTACTTCAAAAAATCATATCTCCATCACCAAGTATCCAAAAATCACAAACTTTACATGAAAATCACCATCAACATGTCCAGAACAAGCACAAAAATTTTCATTCATTTCTTTAAAGGTATGAGTATTTCATGATGAATATGGTGAAGTGTACAAAAATGTGACACATCAAACAATCCCTAAGCATTTTATTTTTCTACACATGCAAAAAATCCACAAAAAATATCATTAAATTTTACACATTACAAGAAGAACAATGCAAAAAATTGCACTCAATTTGGATGACAAATGAACTCTCTAGGAATTTTCTAAGATCATGTAATTAAATGAAAAAACAAATAAAAAGGAAATAGAATAATTATTTAAATTAAATAGGCAGTGGCATTTTTGAAATTAAGGTGAAACCGGCCAAAACGGCGTCGTTTCAGGCGCGGAATTGGAATGTTCCTATTGGCCAAACGAAGGCGGCAAACAACAATTTCAAACGGCCAGGCGAAAACGAAGATCTAACAAGCTTATTTCCAGAAAATCATCATCGTCCTTCACCAGTTTTCCAGAAAATGCCAAGAACGCATGAACATCAAATCTCCATCAAAATTAACAAACGGATATCCATTGGAAAGGTCTGAGCATGAGGATTTCAAATATGTAACCTAATTAACCTAACTCTAACTATACAATCCGGATCGATCAATTTAGGTTTTGCATTCAAACATTCAAAGGCACATAACTCGACCTATAGTTCATCATTTCAAAAACTAAGCACATCACAATCATCTACGTGGCATGCTCTATAGAACGCATGTGACAATTCACAAAATCATGAGATTCGAAATCACACCTTAAATTGAAGACAGTGTTGGATCTTTGAGCATTTGCGTGCGATTCCTCAAAACAGATGAAGAAGGAGGTACGGCAAGGTAATTGGAGTGATTAAGTAAGCTCAAACACGATCCAGATGTGAACAATTCCAATTTGCCATTGATGAGCTCCTTATGAACAGTTGCGAATCTTGATGATACAGGCCAAGGTTTGATGAAACAGATGGAGAGGAAGATGATTAGAGCACGAAGCAAAAGGAATTTTGCACTTTGGTGAAGAATTGAGGAAGTTCCAATGAATTTGGTTGATGAAGGTTCTTGATGAATTTGGAAAATTGGAGGGAAAAGTGGTTATGAATTCTTGTGAAATGTGTTTTTGATCCAAATTCAGTTATGATTAAGCTCTTATACTTCCACTTAATCACCTTATTAATCACGAATTAACCAAAATGAAAATGTTTAGCTTAATGCAATTTCTTAAGGCAAGGGCAAAATTGGTATTTCACATCAGGCTTTGTGACAGCTGTATGACAGCTCAGACACCTTCCAAATATCATTTGTGATGTGTTAGCATTGGTCCCACATCAATTGGCATTGTATTTTTCATTTTTACTATGCTATGCCAAATTGTGCATTTTCAAGTGAAGTTCCAAAATGACTTAACCAAATATTGCACCTTGAGCACTTGTGACAATTCAAACCATCTCTAATTGGAATATGTGATGTGTTGCAAAAACTCCCATTCCAAAATTCCCATTATTTCTCAACTTGGACCATTTTGCCCTTGGATTTTCATTAATACACTTGAAAATTGACCTTTTGCATTGACCATTTTTGATGAATTTTGATTATGCACCATGAAAGTACATGTCAAATGGAGTTTGCTCATAAAAAGATCATCCAATTTGGACACTCCATGTGAAAGTTATGCCACTTTGATTATAGGTCTTTTTTGAAATTGAATGGACCATAACTTGCCAACCATACATGGGAATTTCAAGTTCTTGGACTTTTTGGAAAGGCGAGAACAAAATCTACAACTTTCATGTTGAACAAATTTTCATTTGAAGCTTTCTTGGACATGTAATTTTATGATGAAAAACTTTCCATTTTAGGAAACTTCCATTACAAGTCACTTTCCATTTTTGGCAATTTTTGTTCTGACTTGATTTTCTCCATTCTTGAGCTTTGACATGTCAAATAACACTTGTTCCAACATGAATGAAGTGTATCCAACTCTCTCCCACCTCCAAATCCATAAAATCAAGCACAGTTGACCACAGTTGACTTTTTCAACTGATAGATGAATCTGGCAATGCATTGATCCATCTGAACCCCAATTCTCTGATGAAATGGCTCAAGGATGAAACCCTAGCCTCAATATGCACAATAAAATCATGTGATGATCCCCATATCCATTATAGACCCATCTCCTAGTCATGCCCTGATTGGCCCAATGCACCTGATTAGGGTTGACCAGTGGTCAAAACCCTAATCTCAAGGAATATGCTTCAATCTCCTGATGCTGACAAACCATGATGATGATGATGTATCACTTCAAACAAGATGTAGCTCAATCTCCTTGAGAATCAAAAAACCCTAATTTGGACCTCCACATCCTCAGATGATTAATGACCAGTCCAATGAAACCCTTGCTTGCACATGACCTCTTATCTTCTGACCAAGACTTGTGAGAATGGCTTGCACAATGTGACCACATGATATGCAACATGCAATGCCTAATGATCTAAAAATGATATGCAATATGTTAAACTAGTCCCAAGAGAAGAGGGCAAATTTTGAGGTGTTACACCTCCACCTCCTTATAAACCACCCATTCCGTATCCTCAAAGACTCACAAGTTCTAAAATTACGAGTCAATTTAGGAAATTTGTTGAACTTCTGAAGCAACTAAACATTACAATACCCTTTACAGAAGCCATCACACAAATGCTCTCATATGCCAAATTTCTTAAGGAGATACTATCCAATAACAAAAAAAATGAGGATAACGAAACAGTTACACTTACTGCCGAGTGTAGCGCAATAATCCAAAATAACATGCCTCCCAAACTAAAAGACCCAGGTAGTTTTTCCATACCCTGTGTCATTGGAAAATTTGTCATAGACAAAGCTCTATGCGATCTAGGAGCCAACATTAGTGTAATGCCCTTAACCATCTGTAAAAGGCTCAGTATGGGAGAATTAAGACCAACCAAGATGTTTGTTCAATTAGCTGACCGCTCAATCAAATATCCTGTCGGTATACTAGAGAATGTCCCCGTATGTGTAGGACAATTTTACATTCCTACAGACTTCATAATCATGGACATCAAAGAAGATGTCAATACACCTATCATTTTAGGAAGGCCATTCTTGGCTACCGCCGGAGCTATAATAGACGTAAAGAGAGGTAAGTTGACATTCGAAGTTGGAGAGGAAAAGGTTGAATTCATCTTGACCCAATTCTTATAAGCGCCAGCCATAGACGATACTTGTTATCTACTTGATGTCATAGACGAGTGCGTAAGAGAGATGGAGATGCAAGAAACCACATATCGTCATTTCTTTCACAATCTTTGTCTTTAATTTGCGTTAGTCTCTTATTGTCTAAATATTTCACTCATTATTGTCATCACAATACTGTCGAAGTATTCGTATTTACTAGAATTCACCTTAAACAATTAGCACATGTCCTAGGATCAATCTGATCGATCCTGTAAGTAACCAAATTTAGTAATTTGGAAGATCAGCGGTTGTTTACCAATTTCCACGGTAAACATGATCCCCAACCTCTCTTAGAGGCGATTTGAAGCGATCAGGTACCAAAAAAAGCTAAACCGCCACCTTTGATATCCTTCGATGGTAAAAGTGATCCTCGGGAGCACATAATATCAATCAACAATCAGATGGAGATAGCCGGAGCTTCCAACTCCTTAAAATCCAAACTTATGGTCGAAACGTTAAAAGATGTGGCGCTACGTTGGTACATGAGTCTACCTAGATTGTCAATTACCGGCTACCAAGACATGACGAGGAAGATGGTACAATATTTCTCCTCTAGCAACCACAGAAAGCTGACTACCACCAACTTATTTAATGTTCGGCAGGGACCCTCCGTGTCTTTCCGGAAATATATGGCACAGTTTAATGAAATGACCATAAAAGTCTCCCATCCAAATCAAGAGATGTTCGTATGAGATTTCTAAAACGGTTTGAAAGACGTCCATTTCAATGAATCATTGGCGCAGATGATGGCCATTAGCATTATCCAACCAATACTTTGCTTTCTCAGTTAACATATGAGTCCCATAAAGAACCTGCTGAGCATCAGTACAAGTCATAACCCTAAATATCTTTTCAATTTCCTGCGACCAATTTTGCGCACCTTCTGGATCATACCTCCATTTAAAGGTAGAAGGATTATTCCTCTAGAATCTGCTAAGCCCACGACTCTCACCACCTTCATCCTGAGTGTTTTGTTGAGCCTATAAAGCGTGTGTGCCCGCCCCATCACCTGAGTCATAGCTTGTAGAGCCTCAGCAGTAACACGGTTGTTTCTCTAAGTCATTCCTTTGTATATCAATAAACAATTGTTAGAAGAAACATTGTATTGACAGTGTTCAAACACTCGTCGCACACTAGGAAAATAACATAATTAACAAAATCTGGCTGGATGGACCGACCTGCTTTAATACCACTATGTAACACCCTAAACCCCAGACTTTATCACTCACGATTTCAGCTATATCTTGAAATCTGAAGATGACTTTCATCTACGTAACCCACCTTTCGTAATTCTCGCCTTTGAAAACTGATAGTTACGTTAAAAATTGCATTGATGTTGTGTTACCGTTTGCCAATCCATTTTTTTTCAAAATAACAACCGAACTCGTTGATGCCAATTTGTTTGAACAACTAGTGTTTCAAGAAGAAGAAGAAGAAGAAGAAGAAGAAGAAGAAGAAGAAGAATAGAGAGAGAGAGAGACAGAGAGAGAGAGAGAGAGAGATTATATGTGAAGAGGAAATTTGATTCAAATGAAGTGGTGTATTGAAAAGCTTCTAAGTGTTTACATTGTCACCCCTTTATATAGGCAACCAAAATACAAACTTATAAAATGCGTCATTCGACTCAGTCGAACGCATGCTTACTCAATCTGACAACTAGATGTTGTATTCGAGTTGAATACAACTTACTCTTATTTGACTCACTACTTCAACTAATTTGAACATACCTATGTCGAATACAATCTTTTCTACAAAACAATGAATTACAACTTCTAACAAACATATCATACTTTTAACTTTAAAAATTCTTTTCAAAGAAAGATATTTTCAAAAGTATTTTTTTGGTTAGATGATATTTAAATGATAAAAGAAAATACATTATTTTAAAATGAAATATGTTCATTTTCATATATGATAATATTTTATAAAATAAATCAAACATAATGTTTATCTAAAAAAATTATGTCTAACATTTTACATAAACTTGAGTATTTTACTATTTATGTACTTAACTAAATCTTATACAACTTTTTATTGATAAGTCAATAGGTTAAATATGGTTTTGGTTATTTATATTTTCAAATTTTATTTTGGTTATTTATTTTGCAATGTTATATAAATTCATTATTTTAGTCAACTAGGTTAAATATGCGTTGAGTTAGTAGTACTCGTTAATTATCTTACCTGACATCTTGATATGTTAGGAAAATTGGTTATGTAGAATTTATTTTATCTTCCAAAACCTACATGTTGGTTGTTTCACCTTTAACTTTCCTTTAATAGCTATTTTGTTTATTCTTCATCTTTCGAAAACTTAAGTTTTAACCTATTTACAATCGATTCTTCATCTACCCAAAACCTAAATTTTAACATATTCAAAATTGAATTGAATTCAACAAAGTTACTAGCGGTCATGAATAATTGAAATCATTTAAAGAGGGAATGCAGAATATTAAATAAATCATGTGAGTATGATTAACATGACTTTCTTTTATAAGATTTAAAATAAGAAATTTATTTTAAAAAAATCATGTAAATATATATATTTAATAGTGTCACATGTATCATGCGTGATAGTTAATGATTAGTTGTATTCCCAATTTTTATTTATTTAGTAAATTAATGTAATTGAATTTTCTCACACACATAGATGATGAATAAATATAATCGGAAAAGAATTTCATTTAGTTTTATGAAATAATACTCTTACTATTTAAAATAAAAAAATTCTTTAAAAGCGTATCTTGCAAACATATACTAGAATTTGAAACCATAAAATTGATAAATAATAAAGAAATTAGAATATGGAAAGGGAGAGAAAAATTAATTGAGGGTGAAAATTTTCTATTACATTTCATTAATTATAACAATGATATCTCTAAGGTATTAACACAAGTGATTGAGATTCAAAACAACAAGTCAAATAATAGAAAAGTTAAAAACTCAGACATGTAACTGATTACATAAAAATAATAGAAAAGTCAAATAATAGAAAAATCAAATAATAGAAAAGTTAGAAAAGTCAAATAACACAAGTATATTTATTTATTGAATTTTTTTAACTTTGACTATCTATTTAATCTAATGAAATAATTATAAAAGTATATTATATTTTTTAAGGAAATATTAAATTATACATAAAAATAATTTATTAGTAAATGATTATTATTTAAATACATAACATGCATTTATACATAATTTAAAATACTTACGATCTACTCCTTATCTTCCAACAAAAAGGCATTAATATTTTATTCATAATTATTAATTAATTATGTATTCAAAATAAAAATATTGTTTGATGGTAATAAAAATATTGTTTGATGGTTGAGAGAGAGTTTGTTTCAATTAAAGATTATAATAAATAATATTCGAATATGTTTTTTCTTTTGTATATGGATTGAATACTTCTTAAACAAAAAATTTATAGTTATTTAATTCAATTTATAGCTTAAAAAACAGATATTACATAAATGAGAAAACATAAACAAATAGTTAGAAAAACAACAAGAGATATACTAAATTGATAAAATGAAAAAAAAAACTGAACAACATAATCGAGAACACTTTAATTACATGTGTAATTCATTTATTTATGGCAGGTTGGGACTTACAAATACAAAATAATTTTTAAAATAATATAATAAATTGAATAAATAGAAAAAATTAATACTATAATTAGAAAATACTTTGGCTTAATGTGCAATTTTTACCTGTACGACACTAAAAAACAATTTTTATAAAAAAATTACAATATATTAAATTGGTTTAAACAATAATAATAATAATAATAATAATAAATAAAAAATTTAATTGAAATGCATCGACAGTTTAAAGATATTTTACACTGTCAATTAATTATAACCATGATATATTAGAGAAGATTGACTTTTATAATAATAATAATAATAATAATAATAATAATAATAATAATAATAATAATAATAATAATAATAGGTGCTATAGTTATGGAAGGAAGTTATATGAATAATAGGATTAATATATTGAAAGTTAATGGGTTAATTATAGTATTAATTTTAAATATATTATTAACCCATTAACTTTCAATATATTAATCCTAATATAATGCAAAATATGTCAGCGTGTTATTGCAAAATTACATCTATTTAAAATTCAATTAATAATAGATTGACATTGGAATGACCCTATATTATTGTTCATAATAAGTAACCGATTTTAATTTATAGAGTTTGGATCTCAATTAAATCAAATCAAATCAAATAATAAATATACTATTTAAATTTTAAAAATATTCTTATCATATATGGCGGGTAAATATCAATAATAATAATAACAATAATAATAATTAATTGGTAGGTAAATTAACTATAATATTAAATTACTCAATTAATATTAATCAACTATATTAAATAGTTATTTTTAATTTAAAGTTATAATTTAATAACATATAATTATACAATCAAAACGATGTTATATATGTGTAACATCAAAGGTTGGATCATTTTCAGCATTTTGCCACACACCTCTATCAAATTTATATACTCTTTTTTTTCTAGGTTATTAGGTTTGTAATTTTATAGTCATCTAAATTTGCAGTTACATTAATTTTTGAATTTTTTTTCAGTGAAAATGAGTAGAAAGGTTGATTCTGTGAAAGACATCAATGACTCAAAAGAAACTTGGCGTCTTGCTGTTCGAATAATGGATGTTTGGAGTGTTGTGAATAATAAGGGTATTGAACATTTGGAGATGATTGTTATGGATTCCTTGGTAAATTGTTTTTCTTTTTTTAAGTATAGATTTTTGTATGATAGTTAGTAATTATAACAAAATGCTTTTTTGTATAACATATAAAAAGAAGATTATTTTCATTTTGTTAGGGTGATCGGATTCAGGTCCTTATTCGTCATGACCATTTACTGAAATGGAAAGAGGTCATTAAGGAGAATATGACCTGCATTATAAACAATGGCAGTGTCTATAACAATGATTTTCAGTGGAAGGTATGTGATCATTCAAAAAAATTTGTGTTTCTTGGTGGTACCATAATGAAGGCAATCGAACTTCAAAATATTCCACCTAAAGGATATTTCTTTAAAGATTTTGGTGAGATACTTCAAGGCAAATGCAAAACCGATAGACTGGAAGGTAATTTAAATTCTATTATAACTTATATAACTTATATATTTGCAAACACATTCAATAATGAACCTTACTTTAATGTAGATATTATTGGTGCTGTTAGTGAGATAAACCATATCCAATCCAACACTCCGGGGAAGAAAGTTGTTGTTTCTGTTGTGCTGAAAGATTTGAAGTAATGCGCATTGTTTTCATAACTTATGTGTTTGATAAATTTATATATTTTGCATCACTGAATCCCATCATATAATATTGTTTATTTATATTGCAAAATAGGGGTAATTGCATAAATTGCAATTTATGGGAAATTTATGGATCAAATTTTTTGGCTTACTACAATGATCCTAAAAACAATGGAGCTATTGTAATTCTGCTCACTCATGCAATGGTAAAAGATGGCCAAGGTATTACACTATCAGACTTTATAAATACATAGCTGATTTGTATTTTTCATTATACGTTCAATAATTTTTATATTAATTATACAATTTACAGTGTCAAATGCATGAAGTGGTTCCAAATTGTTGATAAATGAAGACATCCCTGAAATTCAAGATTTTATGTCTAAGTATGGATTTTATTTATTTATATTCAGATTATTATACATAATTTTTAATTTCAAAAACAATCTTATTTCTATAGGTTGCCTACTAATGAACAGAAGGAGAATCCTACTCAATCTGCAAAATTTCTTTCTAATTGGTCTGGTGGTTCTCAGTATTCGCCAGTAGAAAGGTTTGTTCATAATGCGAAATGTATGTCCTTAAGTCAGTTCTGCAAAATCAAACATGTAAGTTGAATACTATAGAGCCGAATTTATCTTTACTATTACAATTATATTGTTTGCTTTTTGAAATTAATATCATTTTTTATTTGCTTTTAGGAAACTTTATGTGAAACTTTATGATCCAGAATCAATCATTCTAATGACTCCGGCTAAGGATGTTGTAATTGCTGACAAGGGTGAAGAAGTTGATTTTGAAGCGTCTGGCACTACGCAATTATCAGGCACCAAACCATCCAAGAAATTAAAGATAGAACCATTTTCTTAATTAGAATTTTCGGAAATTTGATATTGAAATATATTTTATGAACTTTTTAGCACCAAAATGAGTTTAAGTATGAAGTTGTTAAGAACATGATATGTTTTGGTTGTAGGATGTGTTCTTACTTTTTTGAAGTGTTTATTTTGTGGGATTACAATTGACATTTATATTTCATGTATGGTTTAAAGGATGATAATGAGTATTTAATTCATGTGTGTGAAATTATTCAAAATCCTATGTTGTTATGTTGAACATTGTGTTTTGTGTGTTCTTTCAACTACAAAATTTATATGAGTATCATATCTTCAAATGTTAATAAGTATTTTAGATTGATAACAAAATACGTTGTCATCTTATAAAATATGTGTATACGACTAAATTATAAATAGATTATTGCATGTCATGTTTGGTTTCAGCATGCCTAATGGTGTTAGAAATTAAAAAAACAATTACATAAAAATTTATTATGAAATCCTTCAAAACTAATTATAGAAAACACATAGAAACACATTTTTTTACAATTTTTTTCAAAGTCTAATACATATGTTAAAATTGCAGGTAGTTCAGAAATGTTGGAGCAATGTTTGAATCTTGCATTCAACTGAATTAAGGATTTATAAAAAAACAAGGTATAATTATCATATACAGTGAATTGTCTTTTGATTGGTAATGGAAAATCTACATTGTTTGTTTGAAATGATTAAGTTAAGCATACAACTATACTTTTTACCAATCTCACGTCATCATATATAGTATTATAACTCAACATATTTAAATTATTTATTTGCCAAAATATAGTTGGGGGTTGAAATGAATAATTATGTCCACTGCCTCCTTTCTATTGGCTAGGTCAGTGGAGTATTAAAATAATTCAGCCGTAAGATAATTAACGTTATGCATGATTTGTAATAAATCAATAAGAATATCAATTCTTTATACATTTAGTTGTACAAGAAAATGATTGTAAATTATTAAAGTGGGCTAAGAAAATGGGCCCCACTAAATCCCACTATATATTATATAAAATATAATTAAAAAATTGATTCAAATATATCAAAATACATTAAAAGAGAGTTTTTCATTGGGTAAGGTGATGTATAATATGAGTAATTTCCAATGGGTGAATTATTTTATGGATTTGGGATAAAAAGAGAATTTTGAAATCTTGAATTATGGTGTGGATTTGGAATAAGAGGTGGATTTTCAAAATATGGGGTGTTTTGTTGATTTGGGATACAAAGAGGACTTTCATCATTTTGCATAAAATTGGAGCATGTGTTATGTTGATTGAGGTTCATTTTCAAATGAAATGTATACACAAAAAAATTAAAATTAAATAAAATAAATTGGTCAAATTTACACTAGATGTGAGTGAAAAATATGATAAAATAAAATACTTATTTATACTACTAAAAAATATTACCGTTATTTTATTGTTGTTGCAATCTTATCATTCCAAAATGAAATCAATATCCTGAAATCAAATTAGTTATTATTGTAGTTTTTTAAGGTTGCGGGCAGGTTTTGAATCATCACTTCCTAAAAGGTAGCGGACAGGTTTTGTATAAACCCAGTTTTTTAAGGACCAAAGAATTGTACGAAGTTAAATCATTTTTGTTGCTGGACTTATTTCTCACAATTTTAACTAAAATTGTGAACCTTTTGTTTCAATATCTTTTATTGCATTAAACCTTACTGTATCAATTGCAATTAATTTCAACATTTGGTAGTATTCATTACTATATTTTAAAACAAATGAGGTTCTGGTATTTCTTTTACATGGTTTATGAATTTTGGTTAAATAATCATTTATTATGAAGGTTAATATTTGCGCTTTTATACCTCAAATTAGTAACAGATTGGAAAATTTCATCCATTACTAAATAAATATATTTTTATTTCTTATGTCCAAAATCTCAATGATAAATGGAATGTTTATTCATAACATTAACAATGAAATGTTTATTATATATCAATATATCAATAAATTGTAAAAATATTTTTGTATTATATTTTTTGATTATTTCCTTAATATAGTATACAAAAAAATTAAGCAAATTATATTACTATAAATTAATAATGTTTTACTTTATTATGTCCCAAACTGGAAAAAGTTATTTGTGAAAATTTTTTGAACCCATTTATTGATCATTTAACATCCATTACATAAAAAAAACTCTTATGCAATAAATTTGTGTACGTTGATCCAACCATATATATATATATATATATATATATATATATATATATATATATATATATATATATATATATATATATATATATAATATATATATATATATATATATATATATATATATATATATATATATATATATATATATATATATATATAAACAAAAAAAATATTATATTTTAATTTTTTTAAAAAATAAATTATTGCACTTGCGCGACCCGTGCGAACGCACGGGTCCTTTACTAGTATACTAGAATTTGAAACCATAAAATTGATAAATAATAAAGAAATTAGAATATGGAAAAGGAGAGAAAAATTAATTGAGGGTGAAAATTTTCTATTACATTTCATTAATTATAACAATGATATCTCTAAGGTATTAACACAAGTGATTGAGATACAAAACAACAAGTCAAATAATAGAAAAGTTAAAAACTCAGACCTGTAACTGATTACATAAAATCTGTAACCGATTACAACTGCTAAATAACAAAAAGTAACAAATAGTGCTAACCAATTACTGCAAATGCGTAATCGGGTACACCAACTCCAAAAGCATTTTTCTTTAGCTTATTTGACTTATTTTGACACTTGTAATCGATTACACACCCGTGTTAACCTGTTACAACACTTCAATTACTCAAAAACTCTTAACACTCCACCATAGTTCAAGTGCTTCAAGTCTTCCATGTTCATGCTCATCTTCAACCTTTTGAACATATTATTTTTTACTCCCTTAGCCAACAAATCAACCACTTGGTCTTCACTTCTACAATATCCCAATTTTAATCTTCCTTCACTAACAAGTTCTCTCAAGTAGTGAAACATCATCTCAATGTGCTTGCTTCTCTTATGTGTAATTGGGCTCTAAGCAAGATTAATTGCAGAAACTTTATCAATCAGAAGTGTAACATCATCACCCTCATTGATGCCTAACTCCTTCAATAGATTCATTAGTCGTATGTCTTGACACATATATAACGAAACGATAATGTACTTGACCTTACAAGACGAGAGTGCAACTATCAATTCCTTCTTCGAACACCACGAGATTGATGTTCCACCAAACATACATATGTATCCAGTTGTAGAATTTCGATCATCTTTATCTCCGCACCAATTGGAATCGATAAAACTGATCAAATTGCATTTCTTGTCTGTATCTGTTGTGGAAAAGAGAATTCCGCAACCAATCGATCATTTGATGTATCCTAGGATCCTCTTGATTGCTTCCAAGTGGGACACCTTTTGTATCTCCATGAATTTACTCATAGTGCCGACATTAAACACCAAGTTCGCTCGCATATTGTACAAGTGATGCAAGGATCCAATTAGCCTCCAATACTGAGTTGGATCAACACCTTGCTCATCCTCATCCTTCGACAACCGTTGCCTCGGTTTAGGAGGAGTAATGACAATATTACAATATTCCATTTCAAAATTCTTCAATATCTCAAACACATACCTTTTTTTGGTGAATAAGCAATCCCCTTTTGGTGCATACCTTCAAGGTCGGTCATCTCAAACTTTTCCATAAGTTCACTCTTGAACTTTGAAATGTACTTTCTGTTGTTGTCCATTATCAATAAGTCGTCTACATATAGACAAAGGATAATCACTCATTCACGTGTATCCATCTTCACATACATGCCATGCTCAAATACACATTTCTTGAAGCTAAACTCTTTTAAGAAACCATTTATCCTTTTTTCCAAGCTCTTGGAGCTTCCTTCAAACCGTACAACCTTTTCTTCAACTTGTAACACTTTAGCTCTTGGTTTCTCACAATAAAACCAGAGGATGTTCTACATACACCTCTTATTCAAATGATATGTTCAAAAATGCAGATTTGACGTCCATTTGATATATGGGTCAATTTTTGTTATTCTCAATATCAATAACTAACCTAATCATTTCAATCCTAGAAACTGGTGTGAATACCTCTTCAAAGTCTATGTCTTCTCTTTGCAAGAATACTTTTGCAACTAATCAAGCCTTATGCTTGATTACTTTACTCTTGGGATTTGCCTTCACTTTGAACACCCATCTCACATCAATTGACTTTTTTTCGTCCGGTAGATCAACGCACTCCCAAGTATTATTCTTATAAATGGATTTCAGCTCCTCCTTCATAGCATAAATCCATTTTGGATCACTTAAAATCTCTTCTATTTTAACGGGTTCGAATTCGGTCATAAGTGCAAAATGGACGAAATCACCACCATCGTTGACGTCGTTGTCTCAAAACAGCTCACAATCTTGGATTCATTAAGGCAACACTCTTTGCCTTATTGATATTCTTACATTCTCTTCAATTTGGGCTTCGACAACATGCGTTTCTGCACTTCCCAATTCTGCAGAATTTGAATTTTCAAAATTGTAACCGGTTATAACTTTTACGTAATCGGTTATAGGTTATTGCGGTTGTTTATCTCGTCTAAAACAAAGTCTCGGCTCATCACAACCCCTCATATTTGATGCATCAAATAACTTGTAACCACCATTGGAGTGATAGCCTACCAATATCATCATTTCTCCCTTATAATCCAGCTTCTTTCTAAGCTGCCCCGGAACATGTCGATACGCTATATAACCCAAAACTCTTAAATGGTTCGGATTCGGTTTGAATCCCGACCATGCTTCCTTTGGTGTTACCTTCTCAAGCTTATTTATTGGACACTCATTCAACAAATAGGCAACTGTGGATATCGCTTTTCCCCATAACTTTTTCGACAAGTTCTTTCCCTTTAACATGCTTCTTACCATATTCATGATCGATCGATTCTTCCTTTCGACAAAATCGTTTTTCTGCGGTGTATAAGGTGGTACAACCTCATCTAAAGTCCCTTCTTGATCAAAAATCCTCTCAAAGTCTTTTGAGATAAATTCGCCTCCACCATTTGTTTTGAGCACTTTGAGCTTGTGACTGCTTTGTCTCTCAACCATGGGCTTAAACTTCTTAAACACTTCAAATACCTCATTCTTTCTCTTGATTATGTATGCCCATAGTTTTTTACTATGATCGATTAATGTCACAAAATATATATTGCCACCAATGGAATCTACTGACATTGGTCCACACACATCCAAATACACCACGAATGGAATGTACGAAAATGAAGTTGTTTGTCGACAACAAGTTAACTATCAACCTGACAAATCATCCAGTATGTCATGGTCGAAGTAAGCACATAAAAATGAGGTATCATTTCCTTAGGGATCAAGTTAACAAATGAAAGTTTAAACTTGAGCATTGCACGACAGAATGACAACCAATTGACATACTCATCAATCCTCTGAAGAAAGTCGCGTTCGATGAGTTGAAGATAAGCATCGGGATGCGAAGTCTCGAAAACATGAATTAGATGGTGTGTTAGAAGTTGTAGTTCATTGTTTTATAGAATAAGTTGTATTTGACTGAGGTGTGTTTGACCTAGTCGAAGTAGGAGTCAAATGTATTCGACAGAGTCGAATACAACATATAGTTGTTGTATCGAAGCCAAAATATAACTTTGTATATTTTGGACTTGGATTGCATTTTTTGGACTTGGACCTTGGTTGTCTAAATATAAGCATATTTGTGTAGTTTTCAAATGACAACTTCATTGTAATTACTTAAATTTTACTAAATAATATTCTCTCTTCTTCTTCATTCTTCTTGAAACCATAATTGTTTCGTCTATTTCAAAAGATCAAAATTTTAGACGTGTGCTCTAAGCAATGTCCACATCGTTCTTTTTTGAATTTTTATTAGACGAACTTAAACGAAACTGACATGTCTATTTATCCTCTAATATATCCTCACACACAAAAAATGAATATTAATGGAATACTTCTCACTACAATAATACCAAACAAAGTTTCACTTTCACTTGGTATTGTTTTGATGAGTGATTAGGGATATATCTCATAAGAAGAATATGATATACCCCTTCCTCATTCTATAGTTGAAAAAAAAAAATCAATTAGATTTTTAAAATAGTAATAGCACTTTTATTATTTTAAAAAATTCTTTAGAAGCGCATCGTGCAACCATGTGCCCCTCGCGCTATTTATCAACGCCTCTTACTTTCTGGTCTCTCTCACCTCCCCACCATTTTCACACAAATGGCAACCAAGACACTGTTCATCGCTATTCTCTTTCTCTTCTCATTCTCCTTCACCAACACCGTTCGATCCGTAAGAATCACCATCCCTTTCTTTCTTTTCCGATATTCATTTTCAAATCACGAATACTAACAATTTATCTTTTATTGAATACAGGACTCCGACGATGACTGCGTCTACACAGTCTACGTTCGAACCGGTTCGGTTTTAAAAGGAGGAACCGACTCAAAGATCGGAATCAAACTATACGACAAATACGGTTACTACATCTACATCAAGAATCTCGTTCCATGGGGCGGGTTAATGGGTTCGGGTTACAATTACTTCGAACGCGGTAACCTTGATATCTTCAGCGGAAGAGGACCTTGCCTAGACGGACCCGTTTGTGCCGTTAACGTAACTTCTGAGGGTGACGGTGCACATCACGGTTGGTACTGTAACTACGTGGAAGTTACTACTACTGGGCCCCACGTATCGTGTTCGCAGGAGCAGTTCACGGTGGAGCAGTGGCTCGCGACGGATACTAGTCCTTATCAGCTGTGGGCCGTCAAGAATCTTTGTCATTATAAGTTGGATCAGGCCCGGCCCAGAATCGGTTCATCTGTTCACGATAAAATCGGATCTGAGTTTTCTATTTTGAATGCTGGCGCGTGAGAATTGTTTCTGTTGTATGTTTGTTACTATTTGATTGGATTCGGGTTTTACTGTTAATAACCCGTTTGTGTTTCCTACTGTTTTCAATAATTATTTTACAGAGATTGCAAATGATAAATGTTTCTTGATCTATGGTAACAATAACTTGATTGCGGTGTTTTTATTTTATTTTTGAAGTATGCATATGAATTCAAGTTGTACTTTAATCCAAAAGAAAATTTTGATACAAATTTTTAGGTGTAATTTTTATTATTTTTAAATGAAAATATGACAAATATATTTAAATATTATTTAAGAGTGAAAATATGATATATAAATATTATTTAAGAGTGATATATATATATATATATATATATATATATATATATATATATATATATATATATATATATATATATATATATATATATATTGAAAATCTTCCAAAACTTATGAAGAATTTCAATCAATCTTAATAAATAAGATTGCTATTACCCTCACAATAGCAATGAAAAGAAAAAAATAATGGAGAAAGAGTGTAAAGAACAATGAAGGAGAGGAAGAATTAGAATTTTGCAGAGTTTCTCTCTACCCACAAATTGTGGAAAACTTCTTACTCACTTTGCAACTGCAAAATACTGTGAATTACAAGTGTTATGAATACTCTATTCACTTCATTACAAAATAAGGGTTACTCCCTCTATTTATAGATTTAGGTTAACTTGGACCTCAAGTCAAAGCCCAAAACTATAAAAGCCCAAAATAGCTAACACTACTAAAATAGGCCTAAGTCGAAATTTTGTGTGAAGCAATATGCTTCGACACTTCGACACACTAACACAACTCAACACACTAGGTGTTTTGACACTTCCTTGTTTTGTCGAGCAACCTGCTTCGACACAAGGAATTATAATTCAACACACCACCTAATTCATTATGTCTAAGTTATCTACATTCATCATAGCTCTTAGTCTTCTAAACACTTCGACTCGCACTCCCTTCGTCATGATGTTTGCAATCTGATTCTCAGTTCTACAGTGTTCCACATTCATCTTCCCATTTGCTACCTGCTCTTGAAGATAATGGAACCTCATCTCGATGTGCTTGCTTCGACCATGTGCTATCGGATTGTTCGCCAGATTGATAGCTGACATGATATCGATCTTCATGGTAATTGCTCAATGACTCTTCGTTGTTATCTCTTCGACCAGATTCACCATCCACGTTGCTTGACATGCACAAAGAGAAGCAGCTATGTGTTCTACTTCGCATGACGATAATGCCACTACTGGCTCTTTTCTCGAACTCCAAGCAATTGGTGCACCACCTAACATAAACACATAGCCAGTTGTGGATTTTCGACCCTCAGCATCACTACACCAAATTGAGTCAGTGTATCCCACTAATTTGCATTCTTTTCCTTCATCAGTTGCAGGAAATAAAATGCCATAGTTGAGAGTTCCTTTCAGATACCTTAGTATCCTCTTCGCCGCTGCTAGATGTGATACCTTTGGCTTCTGCACGAACCTACTCACCATACCTACATTGTATGCTAAGTCAAGCCTTGTGTGACAAAGGTATCGAAGTGACCCAATAAGTCTTCTGTATTGGGTTAGGTCGACATCATCTTCATCTGAATCTTTCGATAGTTGTAATCTGGGCTCAGTTGGAGTCGAAGTTGGGTTGCAATCTTGCATCTCAAATCTCTTTCGCATGCATACCTTCTTTGATGCATCATCAAATCTCTACCACTCTTGTAGAATTCGATGCCAAGGAAATATGAAATGTCACCTAGATCTGACATTTCGAATTTCTTATTGAGATCACCTTTGAAGTTTTCGATCTTCTTCTTGTAGCTACCTGTTATCAACAAGTCATCGACATAGAGACATAGTATAAGCAATTCACTCTTTCTTCTTCTTACATATACTCCATGTTCACTTGTGCACTTCATAAATTCCTTCACCCTTAGAAAGCCATATATCTTCTTGTTCCAAGCTCTTGGAGCTTGTTTAAGTCCGTACAGGGCTTTATGCAGCCTGTACACTTTTCTTTCTTCACCATGTTTCACAAACACAGTTGGTTGTGCAACATAAACTTCTTCTTCTAAGGGGCCATTAAGGAATGCACATTTCACATCTATCTGACACATTTGTCAGTTGTTCATGTTTGCTAGACAAACAACCAATCTGATTGTTTCGATCCTAGCATAAGGTGTTAAAACTTCATCGAAGTCGATTCCTTCTTTCTGAAGAAATCCTTTCTGCACAAGCCTCGCCTTGTGTCAAGTCACTTCTCCTCTGGGATTCAACTTCACCTTGTATACCCACTTCACATCGATTGCCTTCCTGTCTTGGGGCAATTTGACAAGTGACCAAGTGTTGTTGACTTCGATTGACTTCAGTTCTTCATCCATTGCTTTCATCCACTTCAAATCTTTCAATGCCTCGACTCCATTGAGAGGTTCGACATCTGCATAGAAAACATAATGTACCAGCTCACCTTCTTCATTGACCACATCATCTGATGTAATCACACACTCTTGCAATCTTGAAGGCATATGTCTTGTTCTCTGAGGTCTGCTTGGGCCTGCTTCACCTCTGACTTCTTCTTGTCGAAATTCTCTTTCGACTTCACTAGTTGGTTCATCACAAAAGATTCTCACTGAATCTTTCTTGACATTCTCAGTCCAATCCCACTCCTTAAGCTCATCTATGATCACGTCCCTGCTGATCACTGCTTGCTTATTCACTGGGTCGAACAACTTGTATCCTCCAGTCGAATGATATCCTATCAGGATTAGCTGACTCGACTTGTCATCAAGTTTTCTTCTCAACTGATCTAGAACATGTCTATGTGCTATAGATCCAAACACCCTCAGATGACTCAATCTAGGCTTGACACCATACCAACATTCTTCTAGCGTGATTCCTTCTAGCTTCTTCGTCGGACATCTGTTCAGGATATATGTCGCAGTCGACACGACTTCTCCCCATGATTCTTTAGGTAGATGCTTGCCTTTCAACATACTTCTAACCATATTCATAATGGTTCTATTCTTCCTCTTTGCGACTCAATTCTGCTGTGGAGTGTAGGGTGGCACCACCTCATGCATAATTCCTTCTTTCACACATAATGCATCGAAATATTTTGACATATATTCTTCACCACCATCAGTCCTCAAAATCTTAATCTTTCGACCGCTCTGTCATTCGACCATAGATTTAAACTTTGCAAATACCTTGATCACTTCACTTTTCTTCTTGATCAGGTAAGACCACAGTTTTCGACTAAAATCATCTATAAATGTAACAAGGTATTTGTTACCTCCAATCGGATCTACCTGGAGAGGGCCACATACATCAGTGTATATGACTTCAAGAATTGCCTTCGACCTATTTCCTACATCCTTACTGGATTTATTCTTATGCTGCTTCGCCTGAACGCATTCTTCACACACTTCGTTTGGAATGTCGATTTCTGGTAATCCTGAAACCATATTTTTTCTCTTCAAATCTCTGATGTCTTTGAAATTGAGATGGCAAAGTCTATAATGCCATATCCATTTATCTCTGTTGGCTACTATTGCAAGGCACTTATGCTTCATCACATTAAGCTCAATCTTGAAGGTTCTATTCTGAGACATTTGAGCCTTCAAGATCAACCTTCCATTTGAGTCGAAAACTCTCATCATCTTGTCTTTGATTGACACCTTGTAGTTCTTTTCGACTAACTGCCCTATGCTGAGCAAATTGCTCTTCATGCCTGGTATGTACAACACATTTGAAATTACTGACCTCTTGCCATCTTTCCTCATAATCAGAACATCACCAACACCTTCAGCTGCTAGAGTGTTGTCATTTGCAAATTTCAGCATGTTCTTCATTGAGGGCTTTATGTTGACAAACCAATCTTTTCTTCCAGACATGTGTGATGAGCATCCTGAGTCCAAGTACCACTGGTCCTTGAATCTCTCTTCTTCTCTTGTTGTAACCATCAGCAACATATCTTCTTCTTCATGTTTTGCTAGCTTTGCATAAGTTTCTTGATTCTTCTGCTTTTCTAGACAATCACTAGAATAGTAACCATACCTTTGACAATTGTAACACTGAATGTGACTCTTGTTTGGCTTTTGACCACCACCTCTTCCTCTACCTGCAACACCACCTCTTTGGTTTCCTTGGTTCTAGGGTTTTCTCTTATTCAACCAGTTTCCTTCTTGCTGATTTTGACCATTCGAATTGTTGTAGCCTCCTCTTCCTTTGTTTCCATTCCAGTTTCCTTTTCCTTTCCTTTCTTTTGCTGATTGAGCCTGCAAAGCCATATCACTCTTCGACTTTCCTGCAGCTCTTTCAGCCATTCTTTGTTCATGATATTCAAGCGTCCCTTGGAGCTCTTCCTTTGTCAATTTTGACAAATCTTTCGACTCTTCTGTGGCTACTACCACATGGTCAAACTTTGGAGCCAACGACCTCAAGATCTTTCTAACAACAGATCTTGATGTCAACACTTCTCCATATACCTTGATTTGCTTCACCAGTTTCATAACCTTGGTGAAGAAACCAGTTATGCTTTCATTGTCTTCCATCTGAAGCAATTCATACATCCTTTTGTGAGTTTGTAACCTCACCTCTTTCACCTTCTCTGCGCCTCCAAACGATTTCTCCATAATTTCCCATGCCTCTTTCGCTGACTCTACATCACTAACCTTTTCAAAATTATCTGCATTAACACATTGATGGATTATAAAGAGAGCTTTATAATCTTTCTTCTTCAATTCTTTATGTGCATCCATTTCTTGATCTATCGCGGCTTTTACAAGCGTTGCTACTCCTTCCTTCACAAGATCCCAAAGATCTTGATAATAGAACACAACCTTTATCTGCTAGCACCAATTCTCATAATTGTTATTCTTGAGAATCAAAATATTTGCTGGAAAATGCCCGTTTGGATCATTCGTTGCCATGGTGATTTTATTCCCACGAATCGATTAAACCGGAGCTCTTGATACCAGATGTTGGAAATCCCCCAAAACCTATGGAGAATTTCAATCAATCTTGATAAACAAGATTGCTATTACCATCACAATATCAATGAAAAGAACAATAGAGAAAGAAAGAGTGTAAAGAATGATGAAGGAGAAGAAGAATTAGAATTCTTCAGAGTTTCTCTCTGCCCACAAACTGTGGAAAACTTCTTATTCACTTTGCAACTGCAAAATACTTTGAATTACAAGTGTTATGAATACTTTATTCACTTCATTACAAAATAAGGGTTACTCCCTATATTTATAGATTTAGGTTAACTTGGACCTCAAGTCAAATCCCAAAACTATAAATGCCCAAAATAGCTAACACTACTAAAATAGGCCTAAGTCGAAATTTTGTGTGAAGTAACATGCTTCGACACTTCGACACACTAACACAACTTAACACACTATGTGGTTCGACACTTCCTTGCTCTGTCGAGCAACCTGCTTCGACACTTCCACTTTTATCCTTTATAACTTAATTTTATTTAAAATAAAATAATTATTTATTTGATATCTTTTATGTCATTTTATGTTTATAAGTTAGTTCTACCAAACACTTCAGTTAGATTATCTGTTATTAGTCATCAACCATTTGCTATCAACTAAAAGCTATCAGCATCATCCATAAGCTATAAGCTATCAAAATCAACCATAAGCTATAAGCAGTCAACTAACTTAGCAGTCAATAACTATTTTTAACAAATAGAGCAAAGACTCTGTTTGACAAGACACATTTTTGAGCTTATAGCTTATAAACTCATAGTACACAAGGTCTTATGCATCTCAACCACTAATAGTACATAGGGTCTTATGCATCTCAACCAAAGATCGACAAATTCGTCGCACATCAAATACTCGGAAACTTCCTAGACAACCATATACCATGTTGATAGAGGAATTACCATGAGCAGACAATGGGTTTGCTTTCACATTCGGCGCGCGGTCCCACTTTTCACTAGCTTCTGGACCTCGTATTTTAGCGGGTAGCACTTCTCAATATCATGGCCAGGATCCCCTTGGTGAAAGGCACAATGAAGCTCTTGCTTATACCACCATGGAAGTGGTTCTGGAATTTGTGGCGGATTTCTTGGTTGGAGAAGGTTCTTGAGAACCAAAGATGGGTACAATTCAGCATAAGTCATAGGAATCAGGTTGAAAGAGACCTTCTTCCTCTCAAAGTTTTGTTGTTGTTGATTATTGTTGGTGTTGTAGTTGTTTGTTCTTTGTTGTGGCTGTTGTTGACGTTGTTGTTGAACTAGCATAAATTTATTATTAGAAAATACCGGAATAACAGATGATACCTGATGATGGTGTTGACGGGGTTGCGGGTTTCTTCTGACATGAGGCCTCCTCTGCCTCCCAACTGATACTGCATTGGCTTCAGCTTCCATCTTCTTAGCGAAACTGTTACCATACCTCTTGCTTGAAGATACCTCTTCCTTAGATAAACGTCCTTCACAGACACCTTCTTCTAATCTCATCCCCATGTTTACCATTTCGGTAAAATCACCGGGGGCACTAGCAATCATTCGCTCATAGTAAAATGAGCTCAGGGTCTTGAGAAAGATCTTAGTCATCTCCTTTTCTTTCAAAGGAGGGGTAATCTGAGCGGCTAACTCTCTCCATCTCTGAGCATATTCTTTAAACGTCTCCTTGTCCTTCTGAGACATTGACCTCAACTGGTCCCTATCTAGCGCCATATCCATATTATACTTGTACTATTTCACAAAGGCCTCACTCAAATCATTAAATATGCGAGTACTCGCACTATCCAAACCCATGTACCACCTTAGAGCGGCACCAGTCAGACTATCTTGAAAGTAATGAATCAGTAACTGATCATTATCAGTTTACGTCGACATCTTTCTTGCATACATGACAAGATGGATAAGCGGGCAAGTATTTCCCTTATACTTTTCAAAGTCAGTGACTTTGAACTTCATCGGGATTTTAACATTGGGAACCAAGCAAAGTTCCACAACACTCTTACCGAACAAATCTTTTCCCCTCAAGGTTTTTAACTCCTTTCGCAGCTCAAGGAATTGGTCTTTCATTTCATCCATCTTTTCATAAACATCCGGACCCTCAGACGGGTCGGAATGATAGGTGGTGTCTTCAACACGAGGCAGCGTGTGAACAACTGGAGGAGGAACATATATGATCGGGCTAGATGTCGGCATGGAAGCAAATGTAGGCGCAAAACCTTCAGGCACAAATTTGGGCGGCATTCCCCACGAGAATCTAACAGGCATGGCAGAAGCAAACTGAGTGCCAGGCACAGTTGAAGTAACAACTTATGAAATAACAGTCCTCTGAGAAGGAGGAGTTGCAGGCATTGGAGAAGATTGACTCTGAGCAACTAACACAGACTCCGTCATGGCAGTCAAGCGATCTATCTCATCCTTCAATTCTCTGTTCTCTTATTCCAAGTGTTCCATGATTCTTGGATGATTGGCGCGAGTATTGTATCGATGAGTCAGCTTGGCTGAAGCACAAAAGAATAACCAATAAGACATTTGGCGGAAGAAAACCTGCTATGCAAATGATGCATGAAATGCAATGCTTTGATTGTTTTTATTTTCAAGGAACATACTATTTTATTTGCAAATATATAATAAGAATTGTAACAATTTGATTGACCATAAAATCTCTTTTATTCATATAATTTTGGAAGGATTATACTAAGTACATTTTCAGAAACCAAAAATAAAAATACAAGATAAAAGGAAACTAATCATCCTAAGGACCCCCTAACAACGATGTCAGATGATATGTGTGCAGGCATGTACTTCCTTCGGATGCGTCGAATCTCGGACTCAAAAGAGGTCTTCATCCTAGCCTTTTTGAGGACAAGCTGGGCAACAATCTTCTTCCAAGCACCGGAAGGCTAAGGCATACTAGAGGAAGACGAAACCTCTGGTTCTCTCTGTCTCTTCACTACTCGGTCTTCAAGAAGCTCAATAAGTGCATCTTTGTCCTTAGACTCAAGCTGCAACTCCTCATGCTTTCGGCTCAAAGCATGAAACCGCTTTTCCCACATATCCTTCTCTTGCTTCATCTTGGCGAGTGCGTCTTCCAACTTCTCTACATCTTGGTTAGGGAGAGTTGATGGCTCAGCCACAACCATAGACATAAGTCTCTCACAAGCATAAGGCATCTTCAACTCCAAAGCTCTCTTCTTCACTCAAGTAGTGTAAGCTTCCAAAGCTACACAGCTGCGCGGACCAAGCTCAGGTCTTCCTTTCCTATGCACATTATGTCAAGCGTGTATCATCTTCTGCTTCAAATGTTGGGAATCTTTACCCTCTTGATAGAAAAGACCTTCTAACTAAGTGTTATTAGGCTTGTCTCTCAAGGGGAACCCAAGTTGACGACGAGCCAAAGAAGGGTTGTAGTTAATTCCTCATTGTGTACCAACGAGAGGCACATTAGAGAATTCACCACAACCATCAATAATATCCAAGCTACTCAATGAAGAATCACACTAAACAATATCGTCATTAGTGAGAGACATAAGTCTCTAGGACCACCTTAAACATCGTTTATTTTCCAAGAAAGTAGACGTCTGAGGCAAGTGCGAAATAAACCATTTGTACAAAAGAGGAACACTTTAGCGGAAAATTCATGATCATCAAGCTATTGACAAGCTAGAGATCAATTAACAAGAGTCGCCACCGCGCTTTTATTATTTCCAAGGGAAAAGGGAAAAGTACGAACAAAACCCAAATAGTAAGAAGTTTTCAAATAAAAACTAATAAAAATCAGAGATCACAGGTAAGGGGGTTGGTTACACAGAGGGAAGGTGTTAGCACCCAAAGTATCCTAGGTACTCCTAAGGAGCCCTTTTTATGTGCATATGTACTTGGTATAAAGTGATGTTTACAAACAAATAGAATGGGGGGATGGGAAAAGAATTCATTCATTATATTTTTGTGTTTGACAAGACCTTCGGTCTTATGCCTACGTACCAACATAAAATGAGGGATCAAAACCTCGTAGTTCGTGCCTTAATAAAATTTAAGTTTGAAAGGCATAAAGGCTTAAAATGGTTTGAATTAGTTAGTTCTTTTTGGCTTTTTTGAAAGTTTAAGTAAAGTATAATTAAGTTTATTCACAAGTTTGATTTAAGAAGATAAGTTTGAAAATGCAATGGCATAAGGCCAAAGTTTCTATCTTTTTGCAAAAGTGGTCATAGTTTAGAACAAAAATAGTTCACACAAAGAAGGTTTTTGGAAATGGAGGGAGAGATTTTGAAATTAAAGAAATAGGGAGAAGATGAAGAGACTACCGTATGCACAAAATTTTAAAGTTTAGAGTTAAAAAAGATCTGACCAAATGGGTAGCAATCCAATAGACAAAAGTGTCAATAGAAACCCAGAATTCCCTTGGACTTTTTTAGAATCAAGCAACATACAAATGCACTATTATATTATCTTGAAGAGTAAAGGCATCAAATAAAGATGGCCTCATCCAGGCTTATCCATTCCATGATCTTCTTCAGAAATAGCCCATGTAACAGATGAATTTCCCAGGTTCAAAATGACAGCTTCACAATGATCATGTTGCAAATGAATCCTAGAGAGGTCTTCAAAGATGTATCAAATAAAGTTCAAATTGGAAGCACTTGGTTCTTCAACAAGTTGGCATTTGCCAAGTCCTTTAGCTTAGGGAGATTGCCTAGATTCTTAGTCCATTTGTTCAAGATCAAGCCAACAGTCCATTCAAAAGTTTTTTTTATAGTTTTTTGTGATTATTATGTACATTAATGGTCAAAGACCACACAAACAAACAAAGTACACACAAACAAAATAATATCACACAATATGGTCCAAATGGACAAAGTGAAAATTGCATTAACATAAACAATTAGAATAATATGTATAATGGCAAATTAAATAAAGTGCTCATGAAACATACCACACAAAAAAAGAATATGCAAAAGGTGTGGCCTAATCTCATCCATACTCATGTCAATTTTTCAATCAACTAGCATTAGGACTTTGAGATGTCATTGGCCAAATGAAATGAATGTATTAAGAAGAGGAATGAGATGAAGTGGGAAGGGGATGAATGAGATCACAAATTGATCAAATGAGGAATTTTATTAAATTAATATCATTCATTCATTTTGGGAGATGGAATGTACATTCCATCAATCCCCTAAATCCAATGATATTAACTTGACAAAGTCAAATCAACCCTGACCAAGGCCCAACAACAAAAAGCAAACTTAACCAAGTCAATACAAATGGTCAACACAATTTAAATGACATTTATTCAATTAAAAATAATAAAATAGTGCATTTAATTAAAATATGTTTTGTCCAAATCCTAAAATCTCATCAAAACACCAAAGAAATGGTCAGGAGATTTATCATAGGTCAAACAAGGTCAAAGGACCTTGGAGAAAAAAATTTCATAATTTTTGGATATTTAAAAATATTTTTAAGTAATTAAACACAAATGCAAAATCAATTAATTCATGAAAAATATCAATAATGATCCAAAAGATAATTTTAATTCAGAATATGAAAGAGAAAAATATTTGGAAATTTTTGGTGAAAGTCTCATATTTTTTGGATCAATATTGAATTTAATATGAATTATTGAAGAAAATGCAATTAAAACAAAAAATCAGAAATTCTAAATTACGTGGACCATCAGATCTCCCTCATTAATTGAGGTGGCAGATCTGATGATCCAAAACGCGCGCTCCACATGCACCTGAGTCAACCGCGTGGCAAATATGGTAATCAACATCAACGCTCAAGATTAGAACGTGAGAGGAGGATCCTATGGTTCACAGCCTTTCCAAGTCATCGCTGGAGCCAGAGCTCCGGTCATCTTCTCCGGTGGACCTCACCGGATTGGTCAAGATGAACCATCACCAAAAAAAGAAACAAGGACATGATCTTGAAGAAAAAATGGCACTGAGCTAGAATCTGACCTCCATTCATTCCAATTCCAAATATATTGAGGGATATGTGGAATTGAAATTCGAGGTACATGAATTGAGTTGCTTCGATTTGACCTCAAAGCAACTCAATTTTCTTGCCTACATTGGTAGGACTTCAGACAACCAAATAATCAATAGAACTGAGCAAAAAATTAAGAGAATCGAAGAGTTTAAAATTTCTGCAAATTACCTTCAATGGAGATCTGAACTTGATGGGTCTTGAGCTTGCTTGCACTTGGACTCACTCTACTTGCTTGCAGGAAGAGAATGGAAAGGTTTAGAAGCAATGGATTCCTGGAGAATTGAATTCCAAAACAGTGGAGATTCAAGCTCAAATTCAAATGAATTTATCAGGTTTATCCTTTGAGAGTGAATGGTTTTCAATGGGGAATCAAAGCTGGTGCAACAGTGTTCTCAATTCTAAGCAATTGAAGCTCTATTTATAGATGAATCATGTGATATTTGCACACTCACTTCCACTTTCCAAAATTGGCAAAATGATGATGCCATGGTGCGTGGGCGTGCATAGGCCCATGAAATGATAGTTGAAGGTCCAAAATTTCATATCAGATGGTTTGAAGTTATCTTAGATTGCAAGGCACATGTACATTGATGCTTGAAGATTGATCCATGCCAAATGATATCATCATGTTTAAGCCATGCACAACCTATGCATTTCAAGTCCAAAATTAATGAATTTGAGCTCTTTAGAAAGGTGAGATCAAGAGGAACAAGTTTGATGTTGAACACTTTTTCATTTGGAGCTTGGAACTTGGAGAAATTTGAGGTGGAAGTTTGGAAAAATTTGACATATCAAAACTTTTCTAAGTGTCAAGCCATATGTCTCAATATTCCACCTTGCTTAACTTTTTATGGGAGCTTCAAATGAGAAAAATGTCTTCATCAAAGTTGTATCACTCTCAAAAAAATTCAAAACGGTCACCAATTTCATGTCATTTGGATTTGAAATGATAGAGTTATGTATTTTTGAAGTTTGGAAAAATCACTTGATCAATGGTATAGGTCAAAAGTGACCTATAATGTAGCCTCATATCACATGCTCAAAAAAGTTGAATTAGCTCCCACTCCAAACATCAAGGTTTAATTATACACATTGAATTTGATTGTGCAACTTGGAAATATCTCATCTCATAAAAATTGAGAAAGTTATGGCCTTGGGAAGTTGACTTTCAAATTAGGGCTTAGACAAAATGACCTATAATGTTTCAACATAGAAAATGATTTTTCAAGCAAAACTAGCTCTAGGTCTCAACATGAAAGTTGTTTGGAATGTCATTTAGATAAAGTTTTTTCTTGGAATAATTTTTATATGGTGAAAATTGTAGGAGATAGGGTCTAGGGAGACCCAGTTTTGATTAGATGAATTCATCTGGCCAACCACCATCAACCAACTTGCTAATTTCCAATTCTATTGACTTTCTTGGCTCATGGTAGATCATATATGCATAATATGATTAAATTTGAAGTGTCCCTTAAGAAATCTGATCAATTGGTGAGATAGCTTGTTGGAGAAGTTACTCAAGATACCCAGTCAAACTAGGGTTTCCAAGGCAAATTACCCTCAAACTCTTGAAGAAAACTTGATCAATAGAGATAATTGGGACTCATATATAACCATTATTGAATCAATTCTTGGTTGTGTTCTTTGTTCATGAGGGTCTTAAACCCTAGATGTGATCTTGATGAGTCAATGAGATCATGTCCTACCTACAAAAGAGTTAGACAAATGCAAAGACATATTTTTGGTATTTTGGTTACTAAAATGATAATATACAAGTATGATATAATCACAAAGTGCTTGGTGATCTCTCCCAAAACAAACCCAATGCAAGAGGGGTAAGGAGGATGCCAAGATATGATCCCAATGCTAATGCTTATGATGGAATTGCATGAGGGGTCTTAGGGTCAAAATTGGGGTCTTACAACTGCCCCTATTTAAGGACATTCTAACTAAGGAGGTGAAGGTTAAAATCTTCGGCTCGACTCAGTAGAATGGGCTTAAATAACAACATACAGAAATAAATTTTGGTCCCTAAGAGACCTCATGATGCATATGATATGAATGCAAAAGTTAATACTCTGTGGGGAGATATTGCCACAAAGGAAAAAGAAATCAGAGAGACCGAAAGTCCGCAGGAACATAATGCATTCCATGAGGAAAACTCACTGAGGAGACAGAGAATCTGGGGGGATAAAAGGGTTATGTGTAGGCCAGGCTACGACTTAAAACTACTGGGGGACTCGAGGGATTCTGTCGCAACCTGAAAAAGGAGATGCGAAAAAACAACCGGCGAGAAAAGAAATGACAGAAGAGTCGCCACCACGCGTTATTCATCCCAAAGGAGGGAAAGGAAACGCTCGAAGTAAACCTGGAAAAAGGAAAGGAAAAGACAAGGTCTCGCAACCAAATCTTGGGTTCGAGAGTCGATTATGCGAAGGGAAGGTATTAGTACCCCTACGCATCCGTAGTACTCTACGGGATCCACTCTTGATGTTCTTGTCTAAAGGGTGTGGGTTTATCTAATGTACTATTTACTAAAAGAGGGGTCAAAAGAAAATGACTCGCACGGATGTCGCATCCACTGCATACGTATCTCATATGAATATGAGAATCAGAGTCTTCGTAGCTCGGCTACCTATGGGTTAAAGAGGAGTGTGCTCGCTAAGACATCGCGTCTTATGCCTACGTATCTTATCTGGAATGAGAATCAGAGCAAGCCGTAGTTCGGCTAACTACGGGTTAAGGGTTGTGTTTTTTAGATGAACGACGTTACTACGCAATCTACCGGATGCTCGACCTTTGGAGACTTACTCGCCTGTAGTAGAAGGAGTTAATGTGTTCTTAGAAGAAGAAAAATCAATGAGTTTGTTTGTGTTTCGGGAATGCTCATGCAAAAAGGAAGTCCTAGACGAAGGAACAGTGCTACCTAATTGTCATGCAAACGAGAGACTATACGAAGCCTAGCAATCCTATGGGGAGACGATCACACCATACAAAACAGACATGCATAAAGTAAACGCGCCAACAAGGGGCTTAAGCATAAGTGGGTATGGCTTTAGTCAAGAGGGGTCATATAAACCTCGACAAACAAGCCATGGAAAGGTAATCAAACAGGCTCTTAACCACTGACATTGAACGTTAGGGTGAGCAGATCAGAAGGGTAATGAGGATAAGACCTCACAGCTCTTAACCCTGGACGGGGTGAGCTCATGACAAAAGTGGGGATTCAGAAAGGTGGAACCCTCTCCACTGACCGACCGGACAAAAGATCTTGGGCTTTTGTTCTGGAGCATCGACACGTAATGCGAGCATAAAGAACGACACACTGAATAACGGGGGATTGGCTACTAATCCCTTTTATCCGTCAATTGCCTCTTCGTGGAGGTCTTTGGGCACAAAAGTAAATAAACAACAGAAAACATTGCCTCCTATCGAGGTTTTCTTGCTAAGAAAGCGGTAAAATGCGGGAAAGATGTAAAAGTACCACACGGATAAAGATCCGAAGTAACAGCAACTAAAGAGACAAGAAACCCAGAGATCTCTCAAGCTGGCACCATCAAAGAAAGCGAGTCAGTACAGGTAATCGGAATAAACCTCCAGGGTATCCCACAAATAAAGTGGAATGCCAAGCAAGCTATCCTTTCAGGAGTCATGTGAGCCCTCACAAAAAACTCAACAAACAGGTTAGAGTGACAAGATGGGGTGCAATCAAGAGTTTCCCCAAATCAAAATGTAACCACATGAATCATGCCATTAAAATTCACAAAAAGAGCTCACAAAAAGCAACCAAGTGTAGGAGGCCTAAACCTCTTGTCAAACACATGCATCAAAAGGGTATCAAAATTCAAAGTCAGGGGGCAAGGATCCACACATTCAGAAATTTCAGGTTGAAAGTATAAAGTAGTGGAAATAGGGCATACCTGATTGGGGAGGATCGATTGAAATTGAATTGCACCGTTGGCTTTGCAGAACAATCTTAGGGTTTATATGAGAGGGAATTGGTTCTTTGCAGATGAGTTCCCTTCAGTCTCTGGAGGTTGCTCTGAATTAGTTAGAATCTCTCTAGGGTTTTGTTCCAAGGAAACTTCAGAGTGTTTTTCAGCTTTCACCAATTCTCTCTCTTTCTTTTTCCTTTACTGAAATTTCAGGATTTATAACTTGATTTTCGTGGCTTTGTGGGCTCAAATGAGAGAGGTCCAAGTCCAAGATTTTTCTGTTATATTTTATTTATTTATTTATTTATTTATTTTTATATATATATATATATATATATATATATATATATTTTTTTTTTTTTTCAAACGCGTGGGCTTCGCCTAGCGAGCATGATAGTTCAAGAAATTCCTCTAAGCGTAGGTGACTCTGGTGGCTTTTCTTGGGACTCGCTAGGCGACCCATTCTGCTCGCCTAACGAGTATGACAGCTCATGAACAAACTTTTGCTCCTTCAAGATTAACGTTTTGACTTATGAATATACCCCATTTGAACATGTTGGAAGTATCTCAAGCCATACCCTTGTGTTGACTAATCACCCAGATAGGACCCACAAAGTGTCTTGGATGATATTCAAGCTTCTTGGATCTAATTCTGATTGACATGATGAAATGCAATATGAAATGTTAAATGACCTAAAAATGAATGCATGAATGAGGGGGGCAAATTTTGAGGTATTACAGCTGCCCCTATTCAATCAACTGGAGACCCGAAAAGAAGATAGCAGCGGCTTTCGCACTTTCGAGGTATCAAGGGATTGAATACAATAAAAGCCCGAAAATTTGCACTGAAGTGAAGTGAAGTAACAATGCCTGTCAGAATCGGAAAAGATGTGGTCTTGAAAGAAGAATCCGGCTGGTACGGTGAGAGTCAGTCTGAATACCGAAAAAGAATGTTAACCTGGATACCAAAATAAATGGTAACATAGAAATAACCATGGCCTGAATGCCGCTCATCAGTCTGAATACTGGAAATGACTTCGATCTGAACATCAGAAGATATGAGATTATTAATATCGGTCTGAACACCGAGAGACTGGCCTGAATGCCACAAGTTGCGTCGACCTGACTGTCGGAAACTTCTTCGATCTGAACATCGGAAAACTGGGCTGAAAGCCACTTCGATCTGAATATCGGAAAATTGGCCTGAATGCCACTTCGATCTGAATATCGGAAAATTGGCCTGAATGCCACAAGTTGCATCGACCTGAATGTCGGAAACTTCTTCGATCTGAACATCGGAAAACTGGCCTGAACGCCACTTCGGTCTGAATACTGGAAACTGGCCTGAATGCCACTTCGGTCTAAATACCGGAAACTGGCCTGAATGCCACAAGTTGCATCGACCTGAATGTCAGAAACTTCTTCGATCTGAACATCGGAAAACTGGTCTGAACGCCACTTCGGTCTGAATACCGGAAACTGGCCTGAATGCCACTTCGCTCTGAATACCGGAAAAACTTCATGCCTGTCAGCATCGGCAGAAATAGGGAAAGATAATAGAGGCGGCGCATGGGCCAATGACACTTGCTGGGGATAATAAAGGTAAGTCATGAACAATCTTCAGTCTGAGTACTGGAAACAACTTCTGGCTTATCACTTGGGATACCGAGAATGTTTTATGCTCACATGCGTATGTTTGAATTTTTCAATGGCGTAATGCTCCATGAACATGGAAATGCTACGCGATTTGGGAGGATGCAATGCAATATGATTCTACATGCAGGGATGCGAAATGCTGGGTAGAATGCCAAGCCGAGGCAAGGGAATCTGCTGGGGAAATGATCACCATCTTCTGGACCCTGACAAGGCTGTTGGAGATGCACAGCGTAAAGAACTATGTGGGGAAATGACCCACCACACGGTGTTCTAGCAATGACGAAATACCGAGACTCTGACTGGGGAGAGAACGTCACTGAAAACCTGCTGTTGGGGAAAGCGATAGTGGTTCTGGCAACCATAATCTGCGAGAGAGACGACTTAGCAGGGGAAGCAAACACCGATACAGTACCGAGATTCTGCTTCAAGGAAAGAGACCATGGATCTGGCGTCGAGATCATCGATCTGGCATCAAACCCTGAGGAGCAGCCGCTTTTGCTGGGAAGATACAGTCTGGCACTGTCAACTCCGTTGGGGATATATAGTCTGGCACTGTCAACTCCGCTGGGGATATATAGTCTGACACTATCAACTCTACTGGGGAGTGTATATTCTGAAACAACCGCTTGGGGGAGGTACAACCGTGAGAGCCTGCTGGGGATCGAAGAATCCAATGCTCTGATCAGCTCTGCAGGGATAAGATACCAACTTTGACTGTTGGGGGAAAACATTCGCGATCATCGGCTGGGAACCTTAAGGAAATGCCCCGAGTATACCTGTTCTGAATAGACGATCCAAAACACTCAAAATTTAGAGCAATTTTAAATGTTTATTGAGCATGTACCTGTAAAGCTCTTATGTTTCATGATGCAATGTTTATCAAAAATTCGGACGTCATTTTTGCAAAGAAAACAGTAAAATGAAAATGAATACAGAGATGTGCTGAATAACATGATTTTATTGACTGAGTGGCCTCTGAATAGGCATTTACATCAGGAAGCAATCCCTGGAAAGAGGTAATCGCACAAAAGATAAAAACAGAAATTAATCTAATGGCAATGTGAAATGGATTTCTATTGGGTTCCAATTCTGCTATGACTTGCTCGTCTTCAAGATCCTCCAGATGATCAGCTTTCTGAAAAGAGTGATTGGACTGTTTCCTATCCTTCAAAAGTTTCCAGTCATTGACACGAGATGAGATTTAGAACTACTCAGAACGCAGTCATTCGCTTAATCCCTAACTTTTGCCTGGATCGCCCTTTCGGGTTTTCAATCCATCGGGATACCCATTTTTACCTAAGTTGCCCTTTCAGGTTTTCAACTTACCGGGTGTATAATCTTTTCATTTTTAATCCCTAATTTTTGCCCGAACCTTTTCATTTTCTTGGTTCGTCGGGATGCCCATTTTTTGCCTGGACTATTCTTTTTATTGTCCAGCGGGTCTATTTTATGCGAAGTATTTTTTAACTGCGTCTGAGTTCACAGGGGAAGTGAAGTCTTCACCATCCATAGTTGCAAGCATTAAGGCTCCACCATCAAAAACCTTGGTGACAATATACGGTCCATCATAGTTAGGAGTCCACTTGCCCATGTGATCTGTCTGAGGAGGAAGGATCTTTTTCAACACTAAATCTCCGACTTGGAAGCATCGAGGACGCACTTTCTGATCAAAGTCTCTCTTCATCCGACTCTAATACAACTGCCCATGACAAATGGCTGTCATTCGCTTCTCTTCGATAAGACTCAACTCATTGAACCTTGTCTGAACCCATTCAACTTCGTCTAACTTGACATCCAATAGGACTCTTAGAGAAGGGATCTCCACTTCAACAAGTAGGACTGCTTCCATACCATACACAAGGGAGTAAGGGGTTGCCCCGGTCGATGTACGTACTGAAGTACGATACCCATGCAAGGTGAAGGGTAGCATCTCATGCCAATCTCTGTACGTAACGACAATCTTCTGCACAATCTTCTTTATGTTCTTATTTGCCGCCTCAACAGCACCGTTCATCTTAGGGCGGTAAGGGGAATAATTGTGATGCTGAATGTTGAAGTTCTGGCACAACTCCTTCATCATTTTGTTATTGAGATTAGAACCATTATCAGTAATGATTCTCTCGGGAATCCCATAATGACAAATGATTTCTTTCTTAATGAATCGGTCAACCGTCTGTCTGGTGACATTCGCAAACGACGCTACTTCGACCCACTTGGTGAAATAGTCGATGGCAACAAGGATGAAGCGATGCCCATTGGAGGCAGTCGGCTCAATCTTTCCAATCATATCGATGCCCCATATAGCAAAAGGCCACGGCGAAGACATCACATTCAAAGGATTTGGCGGCACATGTACCTTATCAGCATAAATCTGGCATTTATGACACTTCCGAGCATATTTGAAACAATCAGATTCCATGGTCATCCAGTAATAACCCGCTCTCAACAATTTCTTAGCCATTGCATGTCCGCCGGCATGAGTACCGAAGGAGCCTTCATGAACTTCCTGCATCAACATGTCTGCTTCGTGTCTATCCGCGCATCTGAGCAAAACCATGTCGAAGTTCCTCTTATACAGCACATCGTCTTTGTTCAAGAAGAAACTGCCTGCCAATCTTCTCAAAGTCTTTCTATCATTGTTGGATTCCCTTACAGGGTACTCTTGATTCTTCAGAAAGCACTTGATGTCGTGATACCAGGGCTTGTCGTCAACTACCAGTTCAGCAGCAAACACATACGCGGCCCTGTCGAGGCGCATCACATCGATCCTGGAAGCGTGGTTCCACCGAATCACGTTGATCATGGAGGATAGAGTGGCCAGAGCATCTGCCATCTGGTTCTCATCACGAGGTATGTGATACAGCTTTACTATTGTGAAGAAAGTCAATAGTCTTCTCGTGTAATCTCTATAAGGGACCAGATTGGGCTGGAGGGTGTTCCAATCACCATTCACTTGATTGATCACTAGAGCTGAATCTCCGAAGATGTCCAGAGTCTTGATTCTCAGATCAACGACTTGCTCAATACCCAAGATACAGGCTTCATACTCAGCTTCATTATTTGTGCACTCAAAAGTCAGACGAGCGGTGAAAGGCATGTGGGCACCTTTCGGAGTAGTAATGACAACGCCAATTCCACTTCCTCTGGCATTGACAGCCCCATCAAACAACAAAGTCCACTTTTCGTCTGGATCAGGTCCCTCCTCAACAACTGGCTCTTCACAGTCTTTCATCTTGAGGAACATGATGTCTTCATCTGGAAAATCAAACTTCATTGGCTCATAATCATCAATCGGCTGCTGAGCAAGATAGTTTGACAGAATACTCCCTTTGATAGCTTTCTGGGATGTATACTAGATATCGTACTCTGTCAGTACCATTTGCCAACGAGCAACCCTTCCGGTGAGAGCTGGCTTCTCGAATATGTATTTGACTGGATCCATCTTGGAGATCAGTAAGGTTGTGTGAGACAGCATGTATTGTCTCAAACGCTTAGCAGCCCATGCAAGTGCACAACATGTCTTTTCAAGCATCGAGTATCTCGACTCGCAATCTGTGAATTTCTTACTCAGGTAGTAGATGGCATGCTCTTTCCTACCTGTCTCGTCGTGTTGACCGAGAACACAACCCATGGAATTGTCTAGTACTGTCAAATACATAATCAGCGGTCTCCCTGGGATCGGAGGCATAAGGATAGGGGGATTCTGCAAATACTCTTTTATCTTCTCGAAAGCCCTTTGGCAATCATCATTCCACCTGATAGCCTGATCTTTCCTCAACATCTTGAATATTGGCTCACACGTGGCTGTTAGGTGGGAGATGAACCTTGCAATGTAGTTCAACCTCCCTAAGAAACCACGAACTTGTTTCTCTGTTCTTGGCTCATGCATTTCCTGTATCGCTTTCACTTTGGCCGGATCCACCTCAATCCCTTTTTCACTAACAATAAAACCCAACAGTTTCCCCGATCTCACCCCGAAAGTACACTTGTTCGGATTAAGCCTCAGCTTGAATTTCCTCAAACGCTCAAACAGTTTTTGCAGATTCACTAAATGTTCTTCTTCTGTCTGAGATTTGGCAATCATATCATCAACACAAACCTCGATTTCATGATGAATCATATCATGGAACAGAGTCACCATCGCTCGTTGATATGTTGCTCCGGCATTTTTCAGACCAAACGGCATCACCTTGTAGCAGAAGGTGCCCCATGGGGTTATGAATGTTGTCTTCTCCATGTCTTCTGGTGCCATCTTAATTTGATTATAGCCAGAAAAGCCATCCATGAAGGAGAATACCGAGAACTGAGCTGTGTTATCCACCAAAACGTCGATGTGAGGTAATGGGAAATCATCTTTAGGACTAGCTCTGTTCAGATCCCGGTAGTCAACACACATCCGTACCTTTCCATCCTTCTTAGGTACTGGAACGATATTTGCAACCCATGGCGGATAATTTGTGACTGCTAGAAACCCTGCATCCAACTGTTTTTGCACTTCTTCCTTTATCTTGACAACCATCTCTGGTCTTGTTCTTCTGAGCTTCTGCTTGACCGGAGGATAACCTTCTTTGAGAGGCAAACGGTGTACCACAATATCTGTGTCAAGCCTTGGCATGTCTTGATAAGACCAAGCGAAGATGTCAACATATTCTTGCAGCAATTCAATCATCCTTTTCTTCACATTATCTTCCAAAGCAACCCCTATCTTGATTTCTCTCTTGGCGTCCTCGGTGCCGAGATTAATCACTTCAACAGACTCTTGATGCGGTTGAATGACCCTTTCCTCCTGTTTTAATAACCTGGTAAGTTCTTCAGGGAGTTCACAGTCTTCATCACCCTCTTCTTCAGCTTGAAAGATTGGATTTTCAAAGTCGAAGTGAGCCATAGTAGAATCGTTATCAATAGGATCCGGTGACGTGCATATGCATGAGTGATGGTATGTGCTTATGAGTGTGAACAAAGAGTAAAAACTAAACAAAATATTGCCATTTTTTTTTGAAAACTGCGAAAATAGAAAGACAGTGAACGGAATATTTGAATGCAAAAAGACGTCCTTTATTTATGATGAAAAATGCAGGTATCCACATAGATGAGCCCTACAATGATATGCATGAATAAACAAAGAAAATTACTCCTCCAGAAAAGTGACTTGGACACTCTCCTCAGAAGACCAATTATTGAGAACTTCACCCGGGATCCTCGGACGCACCCAATTATCGATGTTGCAATCACTATCCTCATCTTCATCGTTGACCGCAGAGACTTGGCCAACATCTTTGACTGATTTGACTTCTCCTTCGACCATGTTAACATTTGCTCCACCATGCTACGGCATAGGACTGTTGACGACATTCAGAGCCGGTGCAAGGTCGATGGCCTTTGAATCTATGAGGTCCTGAACTACGTGCTTAAAAGCTTTGCAGTTCTCAATATTGTGGCCAGGTGCCCCAGAGTGGAAGCTACACCTAGCGTTGGCGTCGTAACCCATCGGAAGTCTACCAACGGGAGGAGCCAGAGTGCGTAACTGCACAAGTTGTAGTTGTTGAAGACTAGAAAGTAGCTGAGCGTACAACATTGGAAGAGTGTCGAAACGCCGGTCCATCGTCCTTGGCCTCTGTTGATAGGCAGGTATGTTACTCGGTTGTTATGGTTGGTACTGAGCTGGTTGACGCTGGAGTTGTTGTTGTTGTAGTGGTGCTGCAGCTGGAATGGTCACAGCCGCAACATACGGTTGCTGATGATAGTTCTGAAAGTTATTCCTCCGGTTATCCCTGTTCTGATAAGAAGATATGGCACTTGCATCCCCTTCTCTCCTCTTCTGTCCTTGAATGAACGGCTTCTTCACCCCTGATGAGGATCCACCTCCACTCTGGATCTTGTATGTCTTCAAATAGTTCTCCACCCTCTCACCGGTAGAGACTACATCAGCAAAGTTGGAGGCATTGCAACCCACCAGGCGCTCCAAGTAAGGTCCGGGCAGAGTGTTCATGAACATGTTAGCCATTTCCTTTTCCAACATAGGAGGTTGAACATGGGAAGCTGTTTCTCTCTAGCGTTGAGCATATTCCCTGAAGCACTCATTGCTTTTAAGAGATAGATTCTGAAGTTGAGTTCTGTCCGGAGCCATGTCTGCATTATACTGATACTGCTTCACGAAAGCCTCCGCCAAATCCCTCCAGCAATGGATGTGGGCTCTGTCCAGCCTCATGTACCATTCCAAGGATGCCCCCAGCTAGGCTATCCTGGAAAAAGTACATAAGCAACTTCTCGTCTGTAAGACCCCAATTTTGACCCTAAGATCCCTCATGGCATCATAATATTGCATTTGCATTGCCTCAAGGATCTTTAGCATCTTGGTTCCCTTTGCCTTTGGGTGGGACTCCTTGTGATTGGTTTGAGATCACCAAGCATGCTTGAATTATACATTATTGTTTCTCTTACTTTTGTTTACTAACCAAAAGCACAAAAATGTGTCACTAACATCTTTTGTTTGAAGCTTGAGTATCATCCAAGACACTTTGTGGGTTCTATTTAGATGATCAGTCAACACAAGAGAATGACTTGAGATACTTTCAACAGGTTCAAATGGGGTCTATTCGTCAGTCAAAACGTTAATCTTGAAGGAGCAAAAGTTTGTTCATGAGCTGTCATGCTCGTTAAACGAGCAGAATGGGTCACCTAGCAAGTCCCAAGAAAAGCCACCAGAATCACCTACGCTCAGAGGAATTTCTTGAACTGTCATGCTCGCTAGGCGAAGCCCACGTGTTTAAAATAAAATAAAAAAAAAGAACGAAATAAATAAATAAATAAATAAATAAATAAAAATAAATAAATAAATAAATAAATAAAATATAACAGAAAAAGTTTGGACTTGAGCCTCTCTCATTTGAGCCCACAGGTCCACAAAAATCAGGTTATAAATTCAGAGTTTCAGTGAAACAAAATTTCATTCTATTCCTATTACCCTGGCAGGGAAAAAGATAGTGAGAGAAGAGCTAACAGAGTTCAGAGAAACCTCCAGAGACTGAAGGGAACTCATCGGCAAAGAACCAATTCCCTCTCATATAAACCCTAAGAGTGTTTTGCAAACCCAACCGTGCCATTCAATTTCATCGGTCTCTCCAATCAGGTTTGCCCTTATTCCCATTACTTTATGCTTTTAATTTGAATGCTCTGAATGTATGAGGTATTATGGGTGAATTTGATACCCTTTTGATGCATGTGTTTGGCAAGAGGTTTAGGCCTCCAACCCTTGGTTGCTTTTTGTGAGCTTTTTGTGAATTTTAATGGCATGATTCATGTGGTTACATTTTGATTTGGGGGCAACTCTTGATTACCCTATCTTGTTTCTCTAACCTGTTTGTTGAGTTTTGTTTTGTGAGGGCTCATATGACTCTTGCAGAGATGGCTTGCCTGGTGTTCCACTTTATTTGTGGGATACCCCCTGGAGGTTTATTCCGATTACCTGTACTGACTCGCTTTCCTTGATGGTATCAACTCGAGATCTCTGGGTTTCCTGTACCCTTAATTGCTGTTATTCCGGATCTTTATCCGTGTGGTACTTTTACCTCTTTCCCATATTTTACTGTTTTCTTAGCTGGAAGACCTCGATAGGAGGCAATGTTCTTGTGTCTTACTTTTGTCTGGTCGGTCAGTGGAGAGGGTTTCACCTTTCTGAATCCCCACTTTTTGTCATGAGCTCACCCTATCCAGGGTTAAGAGCTATGAGGTCTTATCCTCATTACCCCTTTTGCATGAGCGTTCCTAAAACACATACAAACTCATTGATTTTTCTTCTCCTAAGAACACATTTACTCCTTCTACTACAGGCGAGTAAGTCTCCAAAGGTCGAGCATCCGGTAGATTGCGTAGTAACGTCATTCAACCCTTAACCCTTCGTTAGCTGAACTACGTTTTGCTCTGATTCTCTTGAGATACGTAGGCATAAGACACGATATCTTAGCGAGCACACTCCTCTTTAACCCATAGGTAGCCGAGCTACGAAGACTCTGATTCTCAGATTCAGATGAGATACGTATGCAGTGGATGCGACGTCCGTGCGAGTCATTTTCTTTTGACCCTTCTTTTAGTAAGTAGTACATTAGATAAACATACACGCTTTTCTCATCCCTTCAGTCATGTTTGCACAAATAAATTTTCAAAAAAAACAACAACCTTTGCAACAAATGTGAAAAGGGCGCCCTAGGAGTACCTAGGATGTTTTGGGTGCCTAACACCTTCCCATTGCATAACCAACCCCCTTACCCAGATCTCTGACATTTTTACTAGTTTTTGATTTGATAAAACTTTTAGGTTTTTGTTCGCTTTCTAACCATTCCTTTGGATAAATAAAAGTGCGGTGGCGACTCGACTTGTATGATTTACCTTGGATTTAGTCAATATCTCTAATGGTAACGAATACCCCGCTACAGAAAAGTGGCGACTCTGCTGGGGACTACAATTTGCCTAGTGAGTTTTGCCTACTTTTCATATTTGTTGTATTGTATTGTATATTTTTTTTGTGTGACATATTTTTTGTGCAATTTGGGATTACTGTATTGTATGTAATGATTGAATTGCTTGAATATTAATTCCTTGTGTGCGTGGTGATCTTTGTGAGATGAGTTCTATACCCGAACTCGAGTGCACTTAGGATAGGAGAATGGCATAGTCTTGTCGACTTGTGTGGAGTTATTCCTTAGCAAGTTGACTTGCAAGTCCATTCACTTGGTGGAGGTCATGTTGGGATCAATAATGTCACACAAGTAGTTGTGGTTAGACATTACTTTTTCCAATATAGACCTTAGAAGCCAAGGACCTTAGTTTACCAAACCCATCTTGACCTATTCGTAGGATGTAGTGCGAAAGTCGTTCAAGTGTATGATTTGATACGATTGTTACGCGATACTACACTCATAAGAGTCTCTCTTGAGAATATTTTTGGAATACGAGTAGTCGTTTCTCCAATAATATCCGAAAGACGGGATGATGACTATGGGAACCTCTTGTAGAACATGTTTGGCAGGTTTAAACCCTAGTACACTCCCTTTGGGTGGTTCTTAACCTAAACTCCATGCTCGTGACTTGCAACAAACCCTTGATTCATGGTTAATCCGTTCAGGTATCCTTAATATCAATGGAACTTGGGTGTTGATAAGGTGTAAACCATAATCCACCAAAATGGATGGTTGATATTAAGGATAACATGATCCATCCCATGACCTTTGTTTGGTGTGCTTTGCCTGATCCTTGAGTGTGATTGTTGCATTCATGCATTCATGCACCCATTTGCATTCATATCATCAAAATAATAAGAAAATTTTCAAGGAACTTAAGAGGTCTATTTGCAAAATTTTCAGACATGAAAAGACAAAGAAGGAATACAAAGAAGTACAGTTTCAGACAACCATACTTGAAAGAGTTAAGGAATTTGACATCTTATGTATTAGATCCCTTGGGTTTCAAGGCTCGTTTTGGGAAGCTTCTTCCTCTTCTGACCACTCAGATAGATGAAGGATTGATGAGTGTATTGGTGGAGTTTTACGATCCTTTATACCGTTGCTTCACGTTTCCGGATTTCCAGCTTTTGCCCACCCTTGAGGAGTATGCTTACCTTGTGGGTATACCTATTCTAGACCAGTTGCCGTTCAGTGGCCGGGAGAGTATTCCTAATTCTCAAGAGATAGCTGACATGTTACACATAGATGAATCTCTGGTTGGTGCTCATATGACTACCAAAGGTGGAATTCAAGGTCTCCCTTCTGAATTCCTCATTGCTCAAGCTACTATGTATGGGAAGGCCATGAGTGAGGACGCCTTTGAGGCCATATTTGTACTTCTCATCTATGGGCTAGTGTTATTCCCCAACATCGACAAGTTTGTGGATGTGAATGCTATTAGGATTTTCTCCACTCTTAATCCCGTTCCGACTCTGTTGGGCGATACCTACTTCTCTTTGCATATGAGGAATGCAAAGGGTGGTGGCGCCATTGTGTGTTGTTTGCCTCTGTTGTATAAGTGGTTTATTTCTCACTTACCTCAGACAGTCGCTTTCAAGGAGAACAAGGAATGTCTACGGTGGTCCACGAGACTTATGTCTCTCACTAATGATGATATCTCTTGGTATAACCGTGTGTATGACGGTGTGCAGATTATTGACTCTTGTGGCGAATTCTCCAATGTACCTCTTCTTGGTACATGTGGTGGGATTAACTACAATCCTGTTTTGGCACGTCGGCAGCTTGGGTTCCCCTTAAAGGATAAACCCAATAACATTTTGTTAAAGGGTGTATTCTTTCAGGATGGTAAAGATCCTCAAGGCTTGAAAGCTAGGATGGTCCGCGCTTGGCGCAAGATTCATTGGAATGGAAGGAAAGAGTTGGGTCCTAAGAATTGTATCGCTTTGGAGCCTTTCACTGTTTGGGTTAGGAAGAGGGCGTCTGAGTATCTCATGCCTTACGAGTATCCGAGACCTACACCTATGATTATGGCTGGGCCTTCAACCCTCCCTAATCAAGGAGTAGAGGAGTTGAGAGACGAAGACCATTCACGTGCCTGGATCCGTGAACGTAAATAGTTGCTTCAGCAGATTAAGGAGAAGGATGAGTTGATTGAGTTTCTTGAGCATCAGGTTATTGATGACCCTGATGATGTATAGACTTCTTTACTTCCTCAGTCTTCTAAGTTCTGGAAGAGGAAGTATGATCGACTCGCCAAAGAGAAGGCCGATATGGAGGCAGCCTACGAGAGGGAGGTGAAGAGGCTTTGCGCAACTTATCTTCCTGTGTCCCGAGCTTTAGATGATTGTTTCTAGGGATCCATAGGATGATTATTTTCCTTTTCTCTTGTATATGATTGACGATGCTGCACTTCTTTTCCCTGATATTATTTGATGAGATATTTCCATATGTGATAAAATGCTTAATATTTCCAAAATTTGCAAATAAAACTCTAAAGTTCCTTTGAAATAAAAAACAAATCATATGCACAAGCATTGCATGCATCATATGCATAAGAGGGTTTTGTTTCCGGTCCCTTGCCCTGTGGTCTAACTCTGTGTCCTTCATTTACTTTGAAGACAAGCTGACTCACCGGTACTACACTAGAGCCAACATTTCAAGACTGATGGATCACTTGGCATAGGTTTTTCTTCTGGTACTTTCAACAAGTAAGGGTTATTCAAGAGTGGAGGGTTCATCCACACCAATCAAGATGAAGAGGCTGCTGCTGTCTTGGAAGAAGATACAAAGGATTCTGGCAACTTCATCATCCCTGGAGGGGTCTGCAATAATTGGGTCGCTGTGGATATTCCAACAGTTGTCCATAAGTCAGCGTAATAATCACTTTGTTTGAAAACCCTTCTCCCATGCCAAAAGGAGGAGTGATGACATTGTTGGCGCATAAGTACAATGATATTTTCATTCAATAAATTCATGTTAAATGTTTGTTTTTCCATTTATTTTCCCTTTTCGCTTTTGCATGAAATTGGTGATCACATAAAACCTCAAAATGGAATAAAATCAATCTTTTCATCTGCATAATGATTTGCCTTGTTTGAATTCTGAATCTTTTCATATCCAAAATCATTATGCAGGTTGATTTCTAATCCCATTGAACATAATGACCCAACACCATCTCCCAATTTGGAATTCCCTGTATTTGAGGCAGAGGAATATGATGTTGAAGAGATTCCTTATGAGATCACCCGACTACTTGAGCATGAAGAGAAGATCATTCATCCGCATCTTGAGAATCTGGAAACAGTCAACTTGGGGTCTGAAGATTGTGTGCGAGAGGTAAAGATTGGGGCACTTCTGGAAGAATCTGTTAAGAAGGGGTTGATTAAGTTGCTACGAGAATATGTTGACGTCTTTGCTTGGTCGTATGAAGACCTGCCAGGTCTAGATACTGATATTGTGCAACATTTCCTGCCTTTGAAGCCTGAGTGCATGCCTGTGAAGCAGAAACTCAGAAGAACTCATCCTGATATGGCAGTGAAGATCAAAGAAGAAGTTCAGAAGCAAATTGATGCGGGGTTTCTGGTGACTTCTACATATCCTCAATGGGTGGCCAATATTGTGCCCGTGCCTAAGAAAGATGGAAAAGTCCGGATGTGTGTGGACTATAGAGACTTGAATAAAGCTAGTCCGAAAGATGATTTCCCTCTACCACATATTGATATGTTGGTAGATAATACAACTAAATTCAAAGTCTTCTCGTTTATGGATGGATTTTCCGGATATAATCAGATTAAAATGGCACCCGAGGATATGGAGAAGACAACATTCATCACACCTTAGGGAACGTTCTGTTATCGAGTGATGCCCTTCGGTTTGAAGAACGCCGGAGCCACGTATCAACGAGCTATGACTACCTTGTTTCATGACATGATGCATAAAGAGATTGAGGCATACGTTGACGATATGATCGCTAAGTCAAGACAGAGGCTGTACTCCCAGTAGAGGTGGAAATCCCTGTTGGAGTCATGGCCATCCAAGGCGCATCGGAATTTAAAATTTTCTCCATTTAGTGATCCTTATGAATGGGCATGATCAGTGATAGAATCGTTACCTCTTGTGGCGATTCAAACCTTTGGTGCAGATCTCTTATAACGATCAAAACCTTTGATACAGATCCACGGGGCGATCACGAACGTTGAACGATGACAACGTCTCTACTCAGTCCACACGAACGGATTCCTTCAATCGCAGTGCTAGCTGTTATGAATGAAGGCTTTGAGTGAGAGAGAGATACAAAATTCCAACTCTTCAGTTGTGTTGTCTGTCTCAGTGAGTTACTATGCTTCTACCCAAGGGGTTATATTTATAGAACCACTTGTGTGGGCTTCAAGCCAAAAAGCCCACTTAAGTGCATTTTGGCCCATATCTCATAAAATGCCAAAATCACTTAAGTATTTGGTACCTTACCATATTTCGTATTCTACTAAAGTACACCGTACCTTACGATGTTCCTTAATTATTCTATCTCTCATCAATCCGTCCTTTGTGTGTGACCCTATAGGTTTTCGCGACGTTGGCAATTATATTAAATCACGCATTTAAGATAATAAACAGTGAGCGGTATCTAGCAACACATCACTGCTACCCAAGTCACGAAAATGTCATGTGATCTGACAAAACCTCCTGTGATAATAATTATGTGTATAATTACCCCTTTGCCCTTATGTCTATATTGAACACAAGGTATAGACCGTGTCACCCTTGTCCAGTTCAATATTGGGCCCATAGACATTTATCCTGTTACGCAGGATTGGCAAATTCCACCTAGGACACTCATGTCCCTCAGCATGCTTCGTGGAGTACCCATCAACTGTCTTTATGGTCATCTAGTTACGGACAACGTTGGATCAACAATAAAGCACTCGACTCTACATCTAGGATCCATAGTGGTTTCAGGTCGAAGAGTGGTATACACTATTATCACCATGAGAATAACTTATGACACTTTGCATAACTTTCTATATAGTATTCTCATAGAGGGTCAATCCGGTATAAATATTACTCCTAATATTCATACCTATGTTTAAGACTTGATAACTCTTTATCCATGATCCATGAGATGTGATCATCAGTCTACAAACATAATAGTCTTAATGCTTTAATGTTATCCCACTTCACATTAAAGCTCGACTACGGATACTTTAAGAATATTGCCCTTATGTTTAATGTGTTCTCATGATTAAGTCACACTTAATACATTAAACGGACTATCTATTCTAGGGACTTTATTAATCAACCATAATAAAGAAAATGCCTTTAAATAATTCGATACAAGTACCAAAAGTATTGGCCTCTAGGGCTTACACCAACAATCTCCCAATAGCACTAGAGCCAATCAGGCATACCCCGTATGCCCATTGATCTAGTATGGCCATCATGCTGCTGTTGCGCAAGAGGCTTTGTCAGTGGGTCAACTATATTGTCAAGTGTAGGTACTTTACATATTTTCGCACAACGCCTAAGTATGTGTTTGGATCGTTGGTGAGATCTAGGCTCCTTAGCTTGTGCGATAACACCATTGTTATCATAATAGAGACCAATGGGATCCACAATGCTAGGGACTATACCAAGTTTATTGATCCAAACAACTTCCTTTGCTGCACTTAAGGCAACAATATACTCGGCCTCAGTTGTAGAATCAACAACTGCATCTTGCGTTGAACTTTTCAAGCTCACAGTGCCACCATTTAAGATAAACACATAACCAGATTGGAATCATTCATATTAAAGCGTCTCAACACTTTGTCTATGTACTCTGACTTAGGCCAAGCATTTCATGATCTATCTCTATAGATTCTGATAGACTGCTTCACCCAGGTCCTTCAAAGAAAAGCATTTCCCCAACCAAGACTTTACTTGTTGCAGGGTAGGGATATCGATTCCAATGAGTAATATGTCATCTACATATAATACCAGGAATACGATCATGCTCCCACTAACCTTCTTGTAGACACAAGTCTCATATTCGTTCTTGATGAATCCATACAGTTTTACTGTTTCATCAAAACGAAGATTCCATGAGTAGGTCACAGGCTCATCTTGATCCATGAGTAATACATCACCTAGATCAGATATCCATATATCTTAGGTAGGTGATGTATCCTGCATGACCTACGCTGGTCTTGTTCTACTTGAGCAGGTTGCTCTTACACAACTATTTGTGTTTCCTGCTCTAATTCCTCCATAGGTGTATCGATACTTTGTGATTCTTGAATTTCTTCAAGTTCTACTTTCCTCCCACTGATTCCTTTGGAAATAAAATCCCTTTCTAGGAAAACTCAAATTCAAGCGACAAACACTTTGCCCTCAGAAGGATTGTAGAAATAATATCCTCTTGTTTCTTTAGGATACCCCACAAATAAGCATTTGTCAGATTTGGGCTCAAGCTTAGTTGAAATTTGTCGTTTCACATAAACTTCGCAACCCCAAATCTTCATGTAAGACATATGTGGTCTCTTACCACTCCATATCTCATATGGTGTCTTTTCAACCTTTTGGATGGAACACGGTTAAGTGTGTAAGCTGATGTCAATGGTGTATGTCCTCAAAAGGAGTTTGGAAGATTGGTGTGACTCATCATGGATCGGACCATGTCCAACAGGGTTCGATTTCTTCTCTCAGGTACACCCTTCCATTGGGATGTGCCAGGAGGAGTAAGTTGGGATAGGATCCCACACTCTTTCAGATGGTCATCAAACTCTAGGATTAAATACTCACCACTTCGATCTGATCGAAGAGTTTTAATATTCTTACCTAGTGGTTTTAACTCGTTAGGTTTCACCCTTTTGTATTAATGTTATTAATAGGCATTTCAAGATCAAGGACATATAGTCCATTGTTCATTTGTGCAGTAGCATATAATATATCATTCAAATGAATTGAGCAACAATTGTTCTTTATTATAAATGAAAAACCAAACTTGTCCAAACAAGCAATGGAAATAATATTCTTGCTAATTGCAGGTACATAATAACAGTTCTCTAACTGAATTATTAAACCACTAGGTAAAGTCATTACAAAAGTTCCTACGGCTAAAGCAGCAACCTTTGCTCCATAGCCAACTCGTAGGTCGACTTCACCTTTTGCCAAATTTCTACTCCTTTTTAGTTCCTGCACATTTGTACAAATGTGAGAACTGCATCCAATATCTAATACCCATGATGCAGAAGTAGATAAATTAATAACAAAAATACCTGAAGTTGAAGTCTCTACTCCATTCTTCTTATCTTCCAGGTACTTTGGGCAGTTCCTCTTCCAGTGTCCGGTCTTACCGTAATGGAAGCAGGTGACTTCTTTTGCCATGCCTCCACTAGGCTTCAAAGCAGCAGTGGGTCTGGGATTGGCAACTTCCTTGCCCTTCCCCTTATCACTCTGCTTAGTGGGCCTTTTGTTCTGTCTCTTTCCATTTTCGATCATCAGAATGGACTTCCCTTTTGACTTCAGATTCTGCTCGGCAGTTCTCAACATGCCGAGCAGTTCAGGAAGAGATTTGTCCATATCAATCATATTGAAATTTAGGACAAATTGACTGAAACTATCTGGCAACGATTGCAAGATCAAATCAGTTGCAAGTTCCTTTTCGAGGGGAAAACCCAATCTCTCAAGGTTTTCCACATACCCAATCATCTTGAGTACATGGGGACCTACAGGGGCTCCCTCAGCTAACTTGCTTTGAAAAAGGGCTTTTGAAACTTCAAACCTCTCATGTCTTGCTTGCTCTTGATAGAGCAACTTCAGGTGTTCGATCATATCGAATGCTGACATGTTCTCATGTTGCTTTTGCAATTCTGAGTTCATGGTAGCCAGCATGAGACAAGCAGTTTCATTGGCATCATCGACATGCTTCTTATAAGCATCTCTTTCTGCCTTAGGTGCAGAACTAGGAGGTTCCTCTTCAGGAACAGGTGTCTCCAAGACATACAGCTTTTTATCATGTTTGAGGACAATCCACAGGTTTCGGTGCCAATCCAGAAAATTTGTCCCAGACAATTTTTCCTTATCAAGGATTGATCGCAAGATGTTGTTAGAGGTGTTTGCTGTCATGGTAATCTACACAAGGATTAATGAAAAATATAAGTATCATTGACATATTTAATTAGGCCTTTAATTAAACATGCTCCCACTATTTTACTCAAAACAAATGACCCTCATCATCTGATTCGGAAAATCCCGTTGGAAGATTTTCTAGTGGGTCGAGATCCATATTTCACTTCGTTCTAAGTCCGCGTAGGCGGATTACACAAAACTAGGTTATTTAGGTAGGAACTCCTTCCAATTGTATCTCATACAACTCTCGAAAATTGCAATTGGGTGAATAACTCCTTATTCCAATCCATCATATGGATTATTCCCAACTCTTGCTTCTAAACATATATAAGAAAATTATAATCAAGTTTGACTCATTGTTTTAGCAGTTGGATATTACAATTATCCCATCGCACCTTAACTAATACAAAACATGCACCTCGCGTAGGCGAAACCTACATTATTCGATACCAGTCTTGATGAGTGCTAAAACTTGGAAAGCAAACATATATAATATTCTCATAATTTGTTTAGTTAAGTTTGACCCATTGTTTTAACAGTTGGATATTACAATTATCCCATCGCACCTTACTAATATATAGATCATGCACCTCGCGTAGGCGAAACCTACATTATTCATTACTAGTCTTGATGAGTGTTAAAACTTGGAAAGCATAAACTTAATATTTAATTTGAGGGAATTGCAATTTTTCTGATCTCACCGGCTTGTTTATCATATAAACCGTCTCTCACATGCATCAACATACATTCACATGCATCAACATACATACATACATAATGAAACAGTTATGACCCCTAGCGCAATTGTTCTCCCAAGCCAATGAGAGAACCTAAGCTAACCTACAACAATCTAAGCTTCTCCAAGCAAGATCTTCAAGGTTGTCCTCATTTGGCACTGACTTCTTTGCTTTCTTCATATCATTAGATTACATGAAAGAAACTCGTTTTACATACGAGGGAGTGAGATGAGAAAAGAAGTTACATTTGGGAGATTAAGAGAGAGGCACGACACGCAGGTCGTATTTTAAAAAACCAAAGCAGAATAAAGGAAAACTAAGGCCATAACCGATCACCACAAGACAATAATAAACACTTTATTATTATTATTATTAATTCCTTTAATTAATTAAAATCAAATTAAATTTCGACGACCGATCACACTACGCATAGTTAGCCGGGGTTCCGCTGCCCGGACAGCGGGAACGGGTGTTCCGCTGCTCGGTCAGCGGACGATGGTTCCGCTGACCGTTCAGCGGACAGGGGTCAAGGGGGCAGCGCCCCTGCTCGAAAATTTTAATGAACAATTCATTTAAAATTGACGTCGTTTTTCGTATCAACACTTGATACTTCAAATCACTTTTTCTAGCCGAACGGGTGAATTTTTCCTTGCGTTAACCGGTTAACTATATGCGTTAACCGGTTAACACTGTTTGAAAACTTTTAGAAAATTCTTTTCTGCCTTGCGTTAATCGGTTAACCATATGCGTAAACCGGTTAACACTGTTTGAAAATGTCTTGGAAAACTGTTTTCCGCTTTGCGTTAACCGGTTAACCAAATGCGTTAACCGGTTAACACTATTTGAAAATCTCAAAAATTTTATTTCGCATTCCGTTAACCGATTAACAATATGCGTTAACCGGTTAACACTGTTCCAAAAATGTTTAGAAGGCTGTATTCAGTTTCTCGTTAACCGGTTAACCATACGCGTTAACCGGTTAACACTGTTTGGAAAAGTGTTTAGAATGCACAACTCTTGTGCAGTCAAACCCCAATCGCATAACTCTCTGACAACACAACCCTTGTGCCGTCACTAACCCTGATGCACCAATTTCAGACCGTCAAACACATCTCGATTGTTAATTCAGTATGATTGATCAACACGTCATTGCTTCACCATACTAATGTCGGATCAAGAAGCAAACGACCATTGATCGCTCAAAGGAAAACAATCATCGATGGTTTGAATGAACGAAACGAGAACACTATATCATATATAATGTATTTTGCATCAGGATTACATATATCACATATATGTAACTTGATTGATCTCAATTTAACCTTTGATTCATTCTGTCTTTAATCATATTATTACAGAACAAAAACAAATATCAGATTCATGGTTTCGTAAGTGGCTCTGATACCACTGTTGGAGTCATGGCCATCCAAGGCGTAGCGGAATTTAAAAATTTCTCCATTTAGTGATCCTTACGAATGGGCATGATCAGTGATAAAATCGTTACCTCTTGTGGCGATTCAAACCTTTGGTGCAGATCTCTTGTAACGATCAAAACCTTTGATACAGATCCACGGGGCGATCACGAACGTTGAACGATGACAACGTCTCTACTCAGTCCACACGAACGGATTCCTTCAATCGCAATGCTAGCTGTTATGAATGAAGACTTTGAGTGAGAGAGAGATACGAAATTCCAACTCTTCAGTTGTGTTGTCTGTCTCAGTGAGTTACTATGCTTCTACCCAAGGGGTTATATTTATAGAACCACTTGTGTGGGCTTCAAGCCAAAAAGCCCACTTAAGTGCATTTTGGCCCATATCTCATAAAATGCCAAAATCACTTAAGTATTTGGTACCTTACCATATTTCGTATTCTACTTAAGTACACCGTACCTTACGATGTTCCTTAATTATTCTATCTCTCATCAATCCGTCCTTTGTGTGTGACCCTATAGGTTTTCGCGACGTTGGCAATTATATTAAATCACACATTTAACATAATAAACAGTGAGCGGTATCTAGCAACACATCACTGCTACCCAAGTCACGAAAATGTCATGTGATCTGACAAAACCTCCTGTGATAATAATTATGTGTATAATTACCCCTTTGCCCTTATGTCTATATTGAACACAAGGTATAGACCGTGTCACCCTTGTCCAGTTCAATATTGGGCCCATAGACATTTATCCTGTTACGCAGGATTGGCAAATTCCATCTAGGACACTCATGTCCCTCAACATGCTTCGTGGAGTACCCATCAACTGTCTTTATGGTCATCCAGTTACGGACAATGTTGGATCAGCAATAAAGCACTCGACTCTACATCTAGGATCCATAGTGGTTTCAGGTCGAAGAGTGGTATACACTATTATCACCATGAGAATAACTTATGACACTTTGCATAACTTTCTATATAGTATTCTCATAGCGGGTCAATCCGGTATAAATATTACTCCTAATATTCATACCTATGTTTAAGACTTGATAACTCTTTATCCATGATCCATGATATGTGATCATCAGTCTACAAACATAATAGTCTTAATGCTTTAATGTTATCCCACTTCACATTAAAGCTCGACTACGGATACTTTAAGAATAGTGCCCTTATGTTTAATGTGTTCTCATGATTAAGTCACACTTAATACATTAAACGGACTATCTATTCTAGGGACTTTATTAATCAACCATAATAAAGAAAATGCCTTTAAATAATTCGATACAAGTACCAAAAGTATTGGCCTCTAGGGCTTACACCAACAATCCCATCAATGAGAATCTTGATGGAAGCCAAGTTGACTGATGCTGAATGGGTTCAGAGTCGTTGTGACCAGCTGAATTTGATTGAAGAGAAGAGATTGACTGCCATGTGCCACAGTCAGTTATATCAGCAAAGGATGAAGAAAGCTTTTGATAAGAAGGTCAAGCCTTGTGTGTTCCGAGAAGGTGACCTTGTGCTCAAGAAAGTCTTGTCTTTCGCGCCCGATTCCAGGGGCAAGTGGACTCCGAACTATGAGGGTCTGTATGTTATTAAGAGAGCCTTACAACTATGGGTGGGGAGGATTTCACTCGTCCTTTGAATTCAGATGCAGTCAAGAAATACTTCACCTAAAAAATAAAAAAACTGAATAGTTCACTAAGTTGAAAACCCGAAAGGGCGGCTCAGGCAAAAATGAGCGTCTCGGTGGATTGAAAACCCGAAAGGGCGGTCCAGGAAAAAGTTAGAGACATGAAAAATGAATATAGGTATCCCGCTAGATTGAGTACCTCATCCTGGGGCAATCTAGGCAAAAATTAGGGATTTGGCAAGTAACTGCATGCTGACAAGACTTTGTTCTACAACTGTCGTCCGTCAGAGATCCTTGCTCATTATCAGCCAAAGCTTCAAATACATCGGATTCAGAATTGGTGGAGAAATGGTCATTATGTTCAATGTAGCCCTTTTCCAATATATATCACCAATTTCAAATTTGTAAAGATCTATGGAGTCTTGCCATTCGCAGACTACCATTCTACCAAATAAATTTGAGCCTTTTATCCAATTATTGGCACTCTTATCTTTTTCTATTCAACAAATGTTTTGCATGTTTTGATTAAGAAAATATCATTGTTTTAAACGATCAATTTTTTTATAATTTGTTTTTAAACAAAGTGAACATTCACAATGACGAAAGGATACTTAGGAGATCCTCAGTGCTCTCCCAAGGGTGGTACGATCCCCAACAGGGTAAGGTTTTGTCCATACTCCTAGCATGACTGTATCTCCTCCCTCCGGAACCTTTTGTGGTTTATCCTACCTAGTGGATTGCTTGTTGAGAGTCACCTTTCTTCCCTTCAGCAGAGTAGCAATCTTTCTTCCTCAGCAGCTTGGATCTCTTTGGGCAAGAGCGGTATTTACTGGTTGATCCCGATAAATCTTTTATCTCCTCGGATAGATTCCCCAGTAGAGTTGTTGGTGTGGTGGACCTTGTCTGTGATAACTCTCGTCCCCAGCTGGAATGATTGATGATTCATCCCTTGCAGAGTTCTTTGCTTCCTGGTATCTATGATCCCCAGCAGATTGGATACTCCCCGGTGAACTTGGCTTTCTCTTTTGAGATGTAGTACCGGGTGGTTGATTCTTGGACCGGGTTGTGTTAGATATGTCTGTTTGTCAGCATACATCATACATAAACCACGCATATACATGCATAATTATAACATTCAGATATTTGTGTTGCATTCTTTGCCATATATCGTTGTTTGCTGTCTCCTGCTATTTGGTGATATACTTCCCCGAGCAGATGTGTGTGTCTGATCTCTCCATATAGAGTCAGCTCCATAAGCAGAAAGCGTCTATCCTTTCTTCCATATTCCCCACCGGGTTATATCCTCGTGGATGTTGATTGTTTTTGTTCCTTCCCAACACATATACTGGGATGGTTTTCCCCATTGAGTTATATCCTCACCGGGACAAGTCTTGATTTGGTGTGCCTATCTAGTTTGATCCTAGATCGGTCTCTTGAGACTCTTTTCCTGTTTCCCCGTGGTAAATGAATAATTGCTTAATAATTAGTAATTATTATCCCCGGCGGAGTCCGTGGTTTTTCTACCCTTATACCGGTAGTCACAAACCTGCTTTCTTTCCCCTGCAGAGTTAACCTTTTATTCATCATAAGCGATGACGGTTACCTTTCCGTGGTTTCCTACCCAGTATCCGGTAGGTGTAATCCCCTCCTTAACGGTTATCTTCATCCAATATTTGGTGTTGATATTCCCTCTGTTGCCTGGATAATTGCCCTGATTATGCAATTTATCCCCAGCGGGTCATCTCTCGTCTACCATGTTGTTGTTGGTAACGATTGTTCCTCCCCTGAATTGGTCATCATTACATACCTAGTTTCGGTATCCCGATGCCTTTTCTTTTCGGTCGATTTATCCTTTATTAACCCAGTAACCGGTTGTGGATAATCGTCCATGCGAGTATATTATCTACGTTCTGACGGTAATAGATAGTATATCTCATGCACTCTCGGGTCTGAAGCCTTTTGTTCTTCCCTAGTTGAGTAAGATTCGTATCCCCTTTGTGGAGTCGAATATCCATCCTGTAATCGAGTTTGCTTTTAGCCCTCTTTTGGATGATGAGTGTTTCGGGAATATTCCCCAATTCACGCCTTGGTTGGTCACCTATTATATGCCCAGTAACCGGTATCCCTGGTGTTCCTTCCTCTCTGCTCCCTATTATGACTTTTTGTCCCCTGTGGCGTCAGAATCCCTGAGTTGAAGTATACCTTTTAGGTTTTCCTCAGACGTTTTGAAGTTTTGATATCTCTCACCCTTATACCGGTCTTGGATATTCATCTCTTCCTAAGCATGTTGTTTCTCTCACCCTCATACCTGGCGTTCAGATCACATGTCTCCTTGAGCTTATTACTGAGTAACCGGTAATACCTCGTCCCGCTGCTTCCCCAGGAGTGTCCTTGTGGACATCCCCAACGAAGTCCCTTAGTGGATTGTTTTCATCCGGATTTTATCCGAAGTATCCGCTGTGGATAGTTTTTTGCTGTATTGGTATATTCCCCAATACATGCATCTTCGAGTCAGCTTGAGTCTTTCCATTGGATCTTTTCCCTTTGAAATTCTGTTCCCCACGCTTTGAGTCGTGACCTGCTCGCTCATTTTTTCCCCTTTTCTATCCCCAGGAGAGTCCCCAGGGTCTTGGTCCCATGGAGTGAATTGCTCATAGGGATTATCAGTGGCTTCTGATTTCTTTGCTTTTGTGAACACATATCTCCACAGAGTGCTACCATTTTTCATACCTACATTTGCATCATGAGGTCTCTTAGGGACCAAAATTCGTCTCTTTGTTATTATTTAAGCCCATTCTACCCCGTCGAGACGAAGATTTTAACCTTCACTTCTCCGACTAGAATGACCTTAAATAGGGGCATCTGTAAGACCCCAATTTTGACCCTAAGATCCCTCATGGCATCATAACATTGCATTTGCATTGCCTCAAGGATCTTTAGCATCTTGGTTCCCTTTGCCTTTGGGTGGGACTCCTTGTGATTGGTTTGAGATCACCAAGCATGCTTGAATTATACATCATTGTTTCTCTTACTTTTGTTTACTAACCAAAAGTACAAAAATGTGTCACTAACATCTTTTGTTTGAAGCTTGAGTATCATCCAAGACACTTTGTGGGTTCTATTTAGATGATCAGTCAACACAAGAGAATGACTTGAGATACTTCCAACAGGTTCAAATGGGGTCTATTCGTCAGTCAAAACGTTAATCTTGAAGGAGCAAAAGTTTGTTCATGAGCTGTCATGCTCGCTAGGCGAGCATAATGGGTCGCCTAGCGAGTCCCAAGAAAAGCCACCAGAATCACCTACGCTCAGAGGAATTTCTTGAACTGTGATGCTCGCTAGGCGAAGCTCATGTGTTTAAAAAAAAACGAAAAATAAATAAATAAATAAATAAATAAAATATAACAGAAAAAATTTGGACTCGGGCCTCTCTCATTTGAGCCCACAGGTCCACAAAAACCACGTTATAAATTCAGAGTTTCAGTGAAACAAAATTTCATTCTATTCCTATTACCCTGGCAGGGAAAAAGATAGTGAGAGAAGAGCTAACAGAGTTCAGAGCAACCTCCAGAGACTGAAGGGAACTCATCGGCAAAGAACCAATTCCCTCTCATATAAACCCTAAGAGTGTTTTGCAAACCCAACCGTGCCATTCAATTTCATCGGTCTCTCCAATCAGGTTTGCCCTTATTCCCATTACTTTATGCTTTTAATTTGAATGCTCTGAATGTATGAGGTATTATGGGTGAATTTGATACCCTTTTGATGCATGTGTTTGGCAAGAGGTTTAGGCCTCCTACCCTTGGTTGCTTTTTGTGAATTTTAATGGCATGATTCATGTGGTTACATTTTGATTTGGGGGCAACTCTTGATTACCCTATCTTGTTTCTCTAACCTGTTTGTTGAGTTTTGTTTTGTGAGGGCTCATATGACTCTTGCAGAGATGGCTTGCCTGGTGTTCCACTTTATTTGTGGGATACCCCCTGGAGGTTTATTCCGATTACCTGTACTGACTCGCTTTCCTTGATGGTATCAGCTCGAGATCTCTAGGTTTCCTGTACCCTTAATTGCTGTTATTCCGGATCTTTATCCGTGTGGTACTTTTACCTCTTTCCCATATTTTACTGTTTTCTTAGCTGGAAGACCTCGATAGGAGGCAATGTTCTTGTGTGTTACTTTTGTCCGGTCGGTCAGTGGAGAGGGTTTCACCTTTCTGAATCCCCACTTTTTGTCATGAGCTCACCCTGTCCAGGGTTAAGAGCTATGAGGTCTTATCCTCATTACCCCTTTTGCATGAGCGTTCCTAAAACGCATACAAACTCATTGATTTTTCTTCTCCTAAGAACACATTTACTCCTTCTACTACAGGCGAGTAAGTCTCCAAAGGTCGAGCATCCGGTAGATTGCGTAGTAACGTCGTTCAACCCTTAACCCGTCGTTAGCTGAACTACGTTTTGCTCTGATTCTCTTGAGATACGTAGGCATAAGACGCGATGTCTTAGCAAGCACACTCCTCTTTAACCCATAGGTAGCCGAGCTACGAAGACTCTGATTCTCAGATTCAGATGAGATACGTATGCAGTGGATGCGACGTCCGTGCGAGTCATTTTCTTTTGACCCTTCTTTTAGTAAGTAGTACATTAGATAAACATACACGCTTTTCTCATCCCTTCAGTCATGTTTGCACAAATAAATTTTCACAAAAAAAAAACAACCTTTGCAACAAATGTGAAAAGGGCTCCCTAGGAGTACCTAGGATATTTTGGGTGCCTAACACCTTCCCATTGCATAACCAACCCCCTTACCCAGATCTCTGACATTTTTACTAGTTTTTGATTTGATAAAACTTTTAGGTTTTTGTTCGCTTTCTAACCATTCCTTTGGATAAATAGAAGTGCGGTGGCGACTCGACTTGTATGATTTACCTTGGATTTAGTCAATATCTCTAATGGTAACGAATACCCCGCTACATCGTCATCGGAGTATGCAACCATCTTTCGAAAGTAGGCTTGCACATGGGTCTTTGCGCAAGAGTTGCCACTGTATTTGTCGAATATCGGGACCTTGAATTTCGGTGGCACCCTCACGCCTAGGACCAATCCCAAGTCAGCAACGTCTACTCCCAGAGGATTCTGTCCTTCCACTGCCTTCAACCTCTCTTCCAGTCTCCGAAACATAGGGTCCATACCATGACTCATTCCAAAGTCTTCCTGAAGCAAGGGGAACTTATCCTCCTGGTCATCATGGACGGGTTGTTGACCGGAGATGACATGTAGGATCGGGGTAGGCCCCGGTCCACTAGGTTCATTAACCTCTCCACCTGGAGGATCAGTCAACGTCTCTGGTTGAGTAGTGGCGGGATTCCTCTGCATCATCTGCCTGAGCTCTTGCTGTCCCTGAGCCACCCCTTGAACCACATCCATGAACTGATTCATGCGAATCTTCATCTCGGCGAGCTCTGCTTGTAGGCTTTCCATTGCTCTCTGGTGGTTTCTGCGGGTACCGTACCGGTGAATGCCTGAGTTAGCTATCCTGTTAGTGGAACACCAAACAACTGAGAACACTGTGGCGGTACCTGTTATGCAAGACATGCTATGGATATGCAAATGCAATGACATGTTTATCAATTCCAACGGGTATTCTACCCCCTTGATTTCAGTCTCACATTTGATAAACAATGTAAGAAGAAAACCCCGACTAGAATCAAGAAGAAGATATGAACCCCTGGAAATGGATAAACATGTGTTAAATGATATGAATGCAAAATGATGTGATGCAATGCAGTGACATGGGAATCAGGATTGCTGTATCTGCTTGAACATCTGTCGGGTCGCACTGTCTGAAGAGAAACCCACTGAAGAATATAATACAAGATCAAAGCTCTGCTCCAGAAAACCGGGTTGGTTGGAGGTTAAGGTTTCCTGAATTTAGCCCGCCCCTCACTGGTAGGTTCTAAGAACAGAGGTTTGTCAACTTCGGCGCTTCGGTCGAAAATAATACGTTTACCACTGAAGGTTTAGCATTATTACGGGATAAAAGACCTCCACTGACTCCCCTCAACAGGACATCCTAATAGCAAGTTCCCAGTCTCGGGGTCCTCGGATTGATCAGCGAGAATGCGCCCACCAGAGCTAACATAATCACGTCTCGGAGGAGAGGCCTCGATTGAGTTCTCGGGAAATGGTCACCAGAGTCGACGATTTCTAGAGGAACATCTTCCGTTATGGAACACCCATAGGACAAAATATATCCAAAAGAAACCTCGTCTGGATGTGGGTCTTCATGAACGACTTAACGTAGCAACACGCCACGCAAGCCTCATGACTATCCACTCTAAAACCTGTGTGTACACTCAAGCCTGGGTAATGGGCTTATCTCTCATAGAACACCCCATCCCAACAAACAAACAAACCAACAGCAGAGCCAACAGATACAGCAATGATATGTACATAATGCAATGAAGCAGGTAAATGCTGAAAAATAAATAACTGTACAAAAGAATGAACACCCAATAAACAAACAACCTACAAAAGCTAGGAGGGACTCGCTCAGGGAAACCAGGGTCCCCAGCAGAGTCGCCAGCTGTCGCAACCTGAAAAAGGAGATGCGAAAAAACAACCGGCGAGAAAAGAAATGACAGAAGAGTCGCCACCGCGCGTTATTCATCCCAAAGGAGGGAAAGGAAACGCTCGAAGTAAACCCGGAAATAGGAAAGGAAAAGATAAGGTCTCGCAACCAAATCTTGGGTTCGGGAGTCGATTATGCGAAGGGAAGGTATTAGCACCCCTACGCATCCGTAGTACTCTACGGGATCCACTCTTGTTGTTCTTGTCTAAAGGGTGTGGGTTTATCTAGTGTACTATTTACTAAAAGGAGGGTCAAAAGAAAATGACTCGCACGGATGTCGCATCCACTGCATACGTATCTCATATGAATATGAGAATCAGAGTCTTTGTAGCTCGGCTACCTATGGGTTAAAGAGGAGTGTGCTCGCTAAGACATCGCGTCTTATGCCTACGTATCTCATCTGGAATGAGAATCAGAGCAAGCCGTAGTTCGGCTAACTACGGGTTAAGGGTTGTGTTTTTTAGATGAACGACGTTACTACGCAATCTACCGGATGCTCGACCTTTGGAGACTTACTCGCCTGTAGTAGAAGGAGTTAACGTGTTCTTAGGAGAAGAAAAATCAATGAGTTTGTTTGTGTTTCGGGAATGCTCATGCAAAAAGGAAGTCCTAGACGAAGGAACAGTGCTACCTAATTGTCATGCAAACGAGAGACTATACGAAGCCTAGCAATCCTATAGGGAGACGATCATACCATACAAAACAGACATGCATAAAGTAAACGCGCCAACAAGGGGCTTAAGCATAAGTGGGTAGGGCTTTAGTCAAGAGGGGTCATATCTACCTCGACAAACAAGCCATGGAAAGGTAATCAAACGGGCTCTTAACCACTGACATTGAACGTCAGGGTGAGCAGATCAGAAGGGTAATGAGGATAAGACCTCACAACTCTTAACCCTGGACGGGGTGAGCTCATGAAAAAAGTGGGGATTCAGAAAGGTGGAACTCTCTCCACTGACCGACCGAACAAAAGATCTTGGGCTTTTGTTCTGGAGCATCGACACGTAGTGCGAGCATAAAGAACGACACACTGAATAACGGGGGATTGGCTACTAATCCCTTTTATCCGTCAATTGCCTCTTCGTGGAGGTCTTTGGGCACAAAAGTAAATAAACAAAAGAAAACATTGCCTCCTATCGAGGTCTTCCTGCTAAGAAAGCGGTAAAATGCGGGAAAGATGTAAAAGTACCACACGGATAAAGATCCGAAGTAACAACAACTAAAGAGACAAGAAACCCAGAGATCTCTCAAGCTGGCACCATCAAAGAAAGCGAGTCAGTACAGGTAATCGGAATAAACCTCCAGGGTATCCCACAAATAAAGTCGAATGCCAAGCAAGCTATCCTTTCAGGAGTCATGTGAGCCCTCACAAAAAACTCAACAAACAGGTTAGAGTGACAAGATGGGGTGCAATCAAGAGTTGCCCCAAATCAAAATGTAACCACATGAATCATGCCATTAAAATTCACAAAAAGAGCTCACAAAAAGCAACCAAGTGTAGGAGGCCTAAACCTCTTGTCAAACACATGCATCAAATGGGTATCAAAATTCAAAGTCAGGGGGCAAGGATCCACACATTCAGAAATTTCAGGTTGAAAGTATAAAGTAGTGGAAATAGGGCATACCTGATTGGGGAGGATCGATTGAAATTGAATTGCACCGTTGGCTTTGCAGAACAATCTTAGGGTTTATATGAGAGGGAATTGGTTCTTTGCAGATGAGTTCCCTTCAGTCTCTGGAGGTTGCTCTGAATTAGTTAGAATCTCTCTAGGGTTTTGTTCCAAGGAAACTTCAGAGTGTTTTCAGCTTTCACCAATTCTCTCTCTTTCTTTTTCCTTTACTGAAATTTCAGGATTTATAACTTGATTTTCGTGGCTTTGTGGGCTCAAATGAGAGAGGTCCAAGTCCAAGATTTTTCTGTTATATTTTATTTATTTATATATATATATATATATATATATATATATATATATATATATATATATATATAATATATATATATATATATTTTTCTTTTTTTCAAACGCGTGGGCTTCGCCTAGCGAGCATGACAGTTCAAGAAATTCTTCTGAGCGTAGGTGACTCTGGTGGCTTTTCTTAGGACTCGCTAGGCGACCCATTCTGCTCGCCTAGCGAGTATGACAGCTCATGAACAAAGTTTTGCTTCTTCAAGATTAAGGTTTTGACTGATGAATAGACCCCATTTGAACATGTTGGAAGTATCTCAAGCCATTCCTTTGTGTTGACTGATCACCCAGATAGGATCCACAAAGTGTCTTGGATGATATTCAAGCTTCTTGGATCTAATTCCGATTGACATGATGAAATGCAATATGAAATGTTAAATGACCTAAAAATGAATGCATGAATGAGGGGGGCAAATTTTGAGGTATTACAGATTCCACAAAATGGAAAGACTCAACCAGGGGGAAAATAACAACATCTGCAGGGGATACAAATAAGTCAGGATAAGACTGAAGTACTCGACTCGTGCAGGGAAAAGCGATTTCATTAAGGAAATACGCACTCAACTCAATTGGGGAAGAAATAAACTTCAACATAGGAGGAGCAGAAATCTATTATCTACTACCTGTTACTGGGTAAGGAGATAATAAAGATCTGACAGAGAGAACATCCGTCATCGGTTATGATGAACATATCAAGGATGGCTCGCTGAGGAACACTAAGAGGGGGTATTCATTACCGATTACTGGGTAAGAATAACCTTGCTAGGGACAAACTGCAGAAAAGTAGGATTTACAACTACCAGTTACTGGGCAGAAGACCAAGGGTGAGAGTATCCGTCATCGGTTAGGATGAACATATCAAGGATAAACTCAATAGGGAAGAAAATCCGTCACCGGTTAAAGTGAACATATCAAGGATAGACTTGCCTAGGAACGTCAAGGAGGATACCCGTCATCGATTAAGATGAACATATCAAGGATATACCAACTGAACAAAAAACGTAATTACATCTATCGAAAACTGGATAGAAAACCGTCGGAGAGAGAATCCGTCACCGGTTAGGATGAACATATCAAGGATAAACTCTGCGAGGGGGACAACGTAGGATTTACAACTACCGGTTACTGGGTAGAAGACCACATCAAAGAGAAAACCCATCACCGGTTAAGATGAACATATCAAGGATAGACTCTGAAAAGGGGAGCAAAAATAGGGATTACATCTATCAGTTACTGGATAGAACACCAATCAAAGATAAAATCCGTCACCGGTTAAGATGAACATATCAAGGATAGACTCTGTTGAGGAGATAAAAAATAGGAATTACATCTATCAGTTACTGGATAGAATACCAGAGAAGAGAAAATCCGTCACCGGTTAAGATGAACATATCAAGGATTGACTCTGCTCAAGGGAAAAATAGGATTTACAACTACCAGTTACTGGGTAGACTACCAACAAGGAGAAGGAAACCCGTCATCGGTTAAGATGAACATATAAAGGATTAACTCTCTGAGGAACAACAATAGGGATTACAACTACTTTTTTACTGGGTAGAATACCAAAGAAGAGAATATCTGTCACCGGTTAAGATGAACATATCAAGGATAGACTCGGCGGGGGGGGGGGGGGGGGGGGGGGGGGGGGAGGGAGGGAAGAAAGATATTCGTCACCGGTTAGGATGAACATATCGAGGATATACTTCCAAGGGACTCTACCGAGGAGACCCAAACATCTATCTAGGTAAGAGCTAGAAAGAAAACAGTCAATCAAGACTCAACCCAATGAGGACATAAAAGGGGAGTAATTCCACCCAGAAAATCTACTGGAGAGGAAACTGAAATAATCAACTATCCACGAGGAAACAAACTCAATGGGGAAACAGAGAAAGGTTAAAGTCTTTCTTCTTAAGGGGATGACACTCTACAATTGAAAGAGGACAAACACCAGATTTGGTATGGGGATAAAGTACCTCCATAACAAAGAATGAGAATCTCAAACAAATCAAATATGAAGATACAGGATATGCAAATCATGAAATTACGAATGTATATGTATATGTATATATGATGATTATGCTGAAAAAACGATCACAAAGGATACAGAGGTGTTGCACAGAAAATGAACCACTGGTACAATCCTCGGTCAATCCACAAAATATGGAGACAACTGCCAGAGAACAGAGAAATCAACATCCCAAAAGGCTCAACTCTAGCTGAGGATGGAGGAGATCTACTGAGGATAGAACATTCAAATTTGTGGGGAATTTTAGGTCAACACCATAAAAATGGGAGACAACCCTACAGAGAAAATAAATCAACAACAGCTGCTCAAAAACTAGGAGGAAACTCTAACTGGGAGCAAATGCAATCCATTGGGGAAGATCAACCAATCTCTGAAGATCAACCCTGCTGAGGAGATACGAACTTTACTGGAGATATACAAACTTCGCTGGGGAGGGCCGCAACTCTGTTAGGGATGGAGAAAGAAACTCCACTGGGGAATGTACAAGCTCCGTTGGGGATGTACAAAATTTTTGGCGACTTCACTAGGGAAATGACACGCCGCAGGGTATCTGAATCAACCAACTCGGCTGGGGAAGGAAGTCCCACTAGGGAACAAACACTCCACCGGGGAACTGAATCTATCAGCTGGGGATAACAACATTCCATTGAGGAAATGAATCAATATTGATGTCTAGGGATACCCGAAGAGTTACTGCTTGGGGGAACCATAGATGCTTCGCACTTAGGGACTTGCTATCCGTTGAAATGTTGTTGATATTACTGTTACTTGCTTTGAAAAAGTTCTTGCTTTTATTCTTTAATGAAAACATGATTTTGATTTAAAACTTTAATTTTAAAATGATCATAATAAAATTTAAACTATTGGCTGAAGTAAATAGGAGCAGAAACAATTTGGATAAAGGCTCAACTTTATTTAATATGATGGTAGTCTGTAAATGACAAGACTCCATATATTTTACAAAGTTGAAAATGGTAATTTACATGGAAAAGGGGTACATTGAATACAAATGATCCTTAATCCTTCTACCAACTCTTGATATCCATTGTACTCTTGACCGCTGCTGGAGATGAACTGATGTTAACCCTTGTGCTCAAACAAACCTTCAAAAATCATTGAAGATCAGCAGAATGCAGTTACTTGCCATAATCCCTAATTTTTTGCAAAGTTTCCCCGAGGTGGGGTACTCAACTTATCGGGAAATTCTTTATGTTTTTAATGTCTCTAATTTTTACCTGGATCGCCCTTTCGGGTTTTCAATCCACCGAGACGCTCATTTTTGCCTAAGCCGCCCTTTCGGGTTTTCAACTTAGCGAGTTGTTCTTTTATTTTTTAGGCGAAGTATTTCTTGACTGCATCTGCGTTCACAGGACGAGTGAACTCTTCACCATCCATAGTTATAAGAATTAGGGCACCGCCTGAAAAAGCTCTGTTAGCAACATATGTGCCTTCATAATTGCGAGTCCATTTTCCTTTGGAATCTGGTTTGAACGTTAAAATCTTCTTGAGCACAAGGTCACCTTCTCTGAATACTCGAGGTTTGACCTTCTTATCAAAAGCTTTCTTCATCCTCTGCTGATATAACTGACCATGATACATGACAGTTAATCTCTCCTCTTCAATCAAATTCAACTGGTCAAACCTAGTCTGACACCATTTTGCTTCAGTCAACTTGGCTTCCATGAGCATACACAGTGAAGGAATCTCAACCTCTACGGGGAGCACTTCTTTCATACCACATACAATAAAGAAAGGGGTTGCCCCTGTTGAAGTGCGGACGAATGTACGATACCCATGTAAATCAAATGGGAGCATCTCATACCAATCCTTATATGTGACAACCATCTTCTGGATAATCTTCTTGATGTTCTTATTTGCAGCTTCAACAACCCCATTCATCTTAGGTATGTAGGGAGAAGAATTATGATATGCAATCTTGAAGTCTTTGCAAAGAGCTTCCACCGTATTGTTATTTAAGTTCGATCCATTTTTAGTAATGATCTTACTTGGCACACCATAACGGCATATGATCTGATTCTTGATAAATCTTACAACAACTTGCTTGGTTACATTTGCATACGATACCGCTTCAACCCATTTTGTGAAGTAGTCGATTGCCACTAAAATGAAACGATGTCCATTCGAAGCTTTGGGCTCAATCATCCCAATCATATCAATTCCACACATGGAGAAGGGCCATGGGAAAGAGATAACATTCAATAGTGTCAGAGGAACATGAATCTTATCAGCATAGATTTGACACTTGTGACATTTCTGCACAAATTTGTAACAATCAGATTCCATTGTCAGTCAATAGTAACCTACTCGTAACATCTTCTTTGCCATTGCATGTCCATTGGAATGAGTACCAAAGTAACCTTCATGCACTTCGGTCATCAACAAGTCTGCTTCGTGTCTATCCACGTATCTAAGCAAAACCATGTCAAAGTTTCTCTTGTAAAGTACATCACCATTCAAGTAGAAATTACCGGCTAATCTTCTCAAAGTCTTCTTATCTTTCAAAGATGCCCCAGGCGGGTAAATCTGACTTTGGAGGAAACATTTGATGTCGTAATACCACAGCTTCTCGTCTTTGATCTCTTCAACAGCAAACACATGAGCTGGCCTATCAAGACGCATCATAGATAAATTGGGAACTTCATTCCAATATTTCACTACAATCATTGATACCAACGTTGCAAGAGCATCTGCCATCTGGTTTTCATCTCGAGGGATATGATGAAATTCAACCTTTGTAAAGAAAGTTGAAATCCTCCTCGCATAATCTCTATATGGTATTAAATCGGGTTGATTTGTCTCCCATTCTCCTTTGATCTGATTCACAACCAAAGCCGAATCACCGAAGACATCCAAATACTTGATTCTGAGATTCATGGCCTCTTCAAGCCCCATAATGCAAGCTTGATATTCTTCCATGTTGTTTGTACACTTGAAAGTCAGCCTGGCTATAAATGGTAGATGCGTTCCTTGAGGAGTAATAATCACTGCCCCAATTCCATTTCCATATTGATTAACAGCTCCATCAAATACCATGCCCCAATGGGAACCAGGTTCTGGCCATTCTTCAAGCAATGGTTCATCACAATCTTTCATTTTCAAGTATAAAATCTCTTCATTAGGAAAATCATACTACACTGACTGGTAATCTTCAATTGTTTGGTGAGCCAAATGGTCAGCCAAGATACTACCTTTGATCACTTTCTGAGATCGGTATTCAATATCATACTCTGATAACAACATCTGCCAACGGACAATCCTCCCAATTAAAGCAGGCTTCTCAAATATATACTTAAATGGATCCATTTTGGATATCAACCAAGTGGTATGATTCAACATACACTGGCACAGACGGTTAGCAGCCCAAGCCAATGCGCAACAAGTCTTCTCAAGCATTGAATACCGAGTCTCACAGTCGGTGAACTTCTTACTGAGGTAATAAATTGCAAATTCTTTCTTCCCAGTCTCATCTTGCTGACCAAGAACACAACCCATACTATCTTCTAGCACAACCAAAAACATGATCAACGATCTTCCTTCAACATGTGGAGACAAAATAGGAGGTTCAAGCAAATATTCCTTGATACTATCAAATGCTTTCTGGAAGTCTTTGGTCCAATCACAAGACTGATCTTTCTGATTAACCTTGAATATAGGCGCACATGTGGCAGTCATTTGGGAAATGAATCTGGAAATATAATTTAAGCGGTCGAGAAAACCTCTGACTTGCTTCTCAGTTTTGAGCGTAGGCATCTCTTGTATTGCTTTAACCTTGGCAGGATCAACTTCAATACCCCTCTCGCTGATGATAAAGCCCAACAACTTACCAGAACGAACACCAAAAGTACACTTATTAGGATTCAAGTGGAGTTTATACTTCCTCAAGCGCTGGAATAGTTTCAACAAATGCTCAACATGTTCCTCTTCATCAATTGATTTAGCAATCATGTCATCGACATATACTTCAATCTCTTTATGCATCATATCATGAAAAAGAGTAGTCATTACTCTCTGGTAAGTTGCACCAGCATTCTTTCGATCGAAAGGCATCACTCTATAGCAGAATGTTCCCTAGGGTGTAATGAATGTGGTCTTCTCCATATCTTCGGGTGCCATCTTGATCTGATTATACCCGAAAAATCCGTCCATAAACGAAAAGACTTTGAATTTAGCAATATTGTCTACCAACATATCAATGTGTGGCAGAGGGAAATCATCTTTCGGACTGGCTTTATTCAAATCTCTATAGTCAACACGCATGCAGACTTTTCCATCTTTCTTCGGCACTTGCACAATATTGGCCACCCATTACGGATACTCAATAGTTACAAGGAAACCAACATCAATTTGCTTCTGAACTTCCTCTTTGATCTTCACAGCCATATCAGGATGCGTTCTTCTCAACTTCTGCTTGACTGGCGGGCATTCTGGTTTCAACAACAATTTATGCTGCACAATCTCAAAATCCAACCCAGACATGTCTTGATAGGACCAAGAAAACATATCTGAATATTCTCGAAGAAGATAAATCAACCCCTTCTTAGCACCTAGACGCAGTCGAGACCCAATCTTGACTTCCTTCACATCATCCTCGGAACCCAAGTTGACTAACTCAATCTGCTCTTCGAATGGCTGAATAATCTTTTCATCTTGCTCAAGAAGACGAGACAATTCCTCACTCACTTCTACATCACTTTCCTCCTCGGCCTCAAACACAGGGAGTTCAAAATTTGGAGAAGGAGAAGGATCATTGTATTCAATGGGGTTAGGAACCAACCTGCATAGTGACTTGATATTTTGATTTTAGAGAAGTGAATTTTTGTGACCAAATATTATGTAGATGGACAATTACATTGTTTATTTATGTTTTTTTGGTGATTACCATTTTCAGAATAAAGAAAAAAGTAAAAATAAACATCAAAGATGTGGATGAATAGAATTAATTTTATTAATGATCAATTTAAAATGCCCAAACAATGTTCACTTCTCCCTTAGGCATAGGAGAAGGATTTTAAAAATATAAAAGCAATTACTTAGATTGATGCAAAATAACAGGAATATCAACGACAGTCCAATTGTTGCATGTCTTTCCATGCGTTACAAAGTTGGTGCAGTCTTTCTCTTCACTATCCTCTAGCGCAACAGCTAAGTGTTGTTCATTTCCATGAATGAACCCTCCGCTACGGAAGCTAAGTTGCATATCCTCAGATCTAACAGCCGACGAGCCCTTCTGGATCCCCAAACCAGTTCTGCCTTTGTTGTTGGAGACCTCTACCATGTGCCCCCACTGATCAACATGACCTTCTTCAACAATATTCTGAGCATCTTTCAGAGAGGACATAGGTGCCCCAACTCTCTTCTCAACAGCAATAGATAAGGCTTGGAATGGAGTTCCAACCTCATCCTTAGCTTCCACATACGAGAAAGATGACAGATGGCTAACCAACAACGCCTTCTCTCCTCCCACAATCACTAGCTTGCCATTCTTGACAAATTTGAGCTTCTGGTGCAGAGTGGAGGTAACAACCCCTACCTCGTGAACCCATGGCCTTCCCAATAAGCAAATGTAGGCCGGGTGGATATCTATTACTTGGAAAGTAATTTGAAAATGGCTCGGACCTATCTTGATTGGAAGGTCCACTTCACCAATAACTGTTTTGCGCGAGCCATCAAAGGCTTTGACAATTACCCCACTATATCTCATGGGAGATTCTTGGTAAGATAACTTTGACAAAGTTGACTTCGGAAGCACGTTGAGTGACGAACCAGTGTCAACTAGCACATTTGACAAATCATCTTCTTTACAGTTCATTGAAATATGCAAAGCCAGGTTATGATTTCTTCCCTCCTCAGGGAGTTCTTCGTCACAGAAGCTCAAATTATTGCATGAAGTGATGTTAGCCATAATATGATTAAATTGATCCACAGTAACATCTTTCTCTACATACGCTTGTTCAAGAACTCTCTGTAGTGCTTCTCTGCGCGCTTCAGAATTCAAAAGCAGAGACAACACTGAAATTTTCGAGGGGGTTTGGAGCAACTGCTCAACCATATTAAATTCACTCCTTTTGTTCAGTCGGAGTACCTCAACATCATCATTGGCTTTCAATTTGCTGGATTCCCCAGAATTATCTTTTGAACAACCAACTGGATCTACATTAGGTATCTCCACCTTCTTACCAATAGTCGTTTCCTCTGGGACCACCGGCCCAAACACTCGACCACTACGGGTCACCTTCGTAACATCAGCAATGCTCACCACTGAACTATTCATAGGTAACGGGACCTCTTGACCATTCTACCATCTGTCCCCACTGATCAGACTGACCATATTCAAAAATTCTATGTGCATCCTTATATGAGAACATGGGTTCCCAACTCTCTTTTACTTAGTAATAGACAAAGCTTGGAACGGAGTTCCAACCTCATCCTCAGCTTCTACTTAAGAGATAGATGACAGGTGGCTTACCAACAAAGCCTTCTCCCCACCAACAATGACCAGCTTTCCATTCTTGACAAACTTCGATTTCTGATGCAATGTCGAAGTAACGACTCCTGCCTCATGAATCCATGGCCTTCCTAACAAAAAGCTATAGGCCAGGTGGATATCCATTACCTGGAAAGTAATCTGGAAATCACTCAGACCTATCTTCACTAGAAGGTCCACTTCACCGATCACAGTTTTGCGAGAACCGTCAAAAGCCTTGACGATCACGCCATTATATCTCATCGGAGTTCCTTGGTATGACAACTTTGACAGAGTTGACTTCGGAAGTACGTTCAATGAGGAACCGGTGTCAACCAAAACATTTGATAGAGCATCCTCCTTGCAATTCATTGAAATATGTAGAGCCAAGTTATGATTTCTATCCTCCTCGTTCTTCATCGTAGAAACTGAGATTGTTGCAGGAAGTGATGTTAGCTACAATGAGATCGAACGGATCTACCGTAGCATCATGTTACACATAAGCTTGCTCTAGAACTTTCTGAAGTGCTTCTTTTTGCGCTTATGAGTTCATTAGCAGAGACAACACTGAAATCTAGGAGGGGGTTTGGAGTAGTTGCTTCACCACATTAAACCCGCTCTTCTTTATCAATCTGAGCACCTCATCGTCTTCGTTTTGCTTCAAACCGCTGGATTCACCAGACTGAAACTTTGGAGCATTAATAGAATCTACCACTGGCACATCAACTTTCTTGATAATAGATGAATCTTCCACATTCTTCGGGAACACCGGCCCAAAGACACGACTATTGCGGGTCACCTTAGTAACATCAATTATGCTCACAATAGAACTGGTCGTAGGCAAAGGAGCCTCTTGACCATTCTCTGGCATGGTAGCATTGTACTAATACGGGACAACCATATCAGATGCATACGGGACGGGACCCGCTAACCATATAACCAATAACGATACGATCTGTTGCTGATGTTGTTACCATTGTTGTTACCGTATTAGATTACTACTCTTTCAGGATTTTTGAAAATGGGAATAATAACATTCACATTGTCATCTACATGATGGGACTAGATAATCTGAATCACACCTTCATCCATCAACCTCTGGATGTCTCTCTTCACAATCATACAACCTCTAGGATTGACACTACAAATAGCACAACCATCATGGTCATGCTCACAATCGCTTACCAAATAGATATCCTTGTGCATCGTCACTAAGGACCTTCTAATGAATCATACATCAAATACCTTGAACTCCCCAAGACAGTCGTCCACCATATTGACATATGAATTACCATGAGCAGGTAGTGGGTTAGCTTTGACGTTTGGCGCATGGTCCTCAAAGGACACCATTCCACTCTTAACCGACTTTTGGACTTCATACTTCAAGGGGTAGCAATTCTCAATATCATGATTGGGTGCTCCTTGGTGAAAGGCACATCGAAGCTCCGATTTGTACCACCATGGAAGTGGTTCAGGGATTTGAGGTGGGTTTCTCGGTTACAAAAGGTTCTTGGGAACCAATGATGGATACAATTCTGCGCATGTCATAGGAATAGGGTCGAAAGATACCTTCTTCCTCTCAAAGTTTTGTTGTTGTTGATGATTGTTGGTATTGTTGTTGTTGTATGTGTTTTTTCGTTACGGTGGCGGTTGTTGACGTTGTTGTTGTTGAATTGGTGTTGACTAATTGTTAGAAAATACTGGGATTATAGATGATACTTGACGATAGTGTTAACGGGGTGGTTGACTTCTTCTTACATGAGACCTCCTCTGCCTCCCAACAGACACTGCATTAGCTTCTCTTTCCTTCTTCTTAGAAAAACTGTTACCATACCTCTTGTTGGATTATGCTTCCTCCTTAGATAACCGTCCCTCTCAGAAACCTTCTTCTAGCCTCATCCCCATGTTTATCATCTCGGTAAAATCACTGGGGGCACTGACAATCATCCGCTCATAGTAAAATGAGCTCAGGGTCTTGAGGAAGATCTTGGTCATCTCCTTCTCTTCCAAAGGAGGGGTAATCTGAGCAGCAAGCTCTCTCCATCTTTGAGCATACTCCTTGAACGTCTCCTTATCCTTATAAGATAATGACCTCAACTAGTCCCTATCCGGAGCCATATCCACATTATATTGTACTGCTTTACGAATGCTTCACCCAAATCGTTGAACGTGCAAATACTCTCACTATCCAAACCCATGTACCATCTCAACGCGGCACCGGTCAGACTGTCTTGAAAATAATGGATCAATAACTGATCATTATTAGTTTGAGTAGACATCCTTCTGGCGTACATCACAAGATGACTGAGTGGACAGGTATTCCTCTTGTACTTTTCAAAGTCAGGAATTTTGAACTTCACCGGGATTTTCACATTTGGAACCAAATAAAGTTCCGCAACACTTTTACCAAACAAATATTTACCCCTCAATGTTTTCAACTCCTTTCGCATCTCAAGGAATTGATCTTTCATTTCATCCATCTTCTCATAAACATCCGGACTCTCAGACGGCTCGGAATGGTAGATGGTGTCCTCAACACGAGGCAGAGTATGAACAACCGGTGGCAACACAAACATGACCGAGCTAGATGCCAGCATGGAAGCAAAAGTAGGCGTGAAACCCTCGAGCACAAATTTGGGCGGCATTCCCCACGGGAATCCGAAAGGCATGGTAGGCGCAAAATGAGCAGTAGTGGCAGGAATGGTGGAGGTAGCAACCTCGGAAATGATAGTCCTCTGAGGAGGAGGAGGAGTTACAGGTGTTGGAGAAGATTGACTCTAAGCAGCTAACACTGACTCCATCATGGCAATCAGACGGGTGATCTCATCCTTCAAATCTCTGTTCTCTTTCTCTAGATGCTCCATAATCTTTGAGTCATTTGCGCGGGTATTGTATCGATGAATCAGCTTGGCTGAAGCACATAAGAAATAACAATAAGACATCTGGAGAAAGAGAAACCTGCTATGCAAATGATGCATGAAATGCAATGCTTGATTGTTTTTATTTCTAAGGAACTTACTATATTATTTGCAATATATATATATATATATATAATATATATATAATATATATATATATATATATATATATATATAATATATATATATATATAATATATATATATATATATATAACAACAACAATTGCAACAAATTGATATGACCATAAAAATCTCTTTTATCTATATAATTGGAAGGATTACACTGAGTATAATTTCAGAAACCAAAATACAAAACACAAGAGAAAAGGAGACTAGTCATCCTAAGGATCCCTAACAACAATATCAGAAGATCTGGCCACAGGCGCGTACTTCCTTCGAATGCGACGAATCTCGATCTCAAAAGAAGCCTTCATCCGAGTCTTCTCGACGACAAGATGAAACCTCTGGTTCTCTCTGTCTTTTTGTTACTCGGTCTTCAAGTAGCTCAATAAGTGCATCTATATCCTTAGACTCAAGCTGCAATTCTTCATGCTTTCTGCTCAAAGCATGGAAATGCTCTTCTCACATATCCTTCTCTTGCTTCATATTAGCGACTGCGTCTTCCAACTCCTCTACATATTGGTTAGGGAGAGTTAATGGCTCAACCATAACCATAAACATAGGTCTCTCACAAGCATACGACATATTTATTTCCAAAGCTCTCTTCTTCACCCAAAGAGTGTAAGCTTCCAAAGCTACACAATTGCGCGAACCAAGCTCGGATCTTCCTTTCCTCTGCACGTTATGCCAAGTATGCACAATCTTCTGCTTCAAATGTTGGGGATCTTTACCCTCTTGATATAAAAGACCTTCTAACAAAGTGTTATTAGGTTTGTCTCTCAAGGGGAACCCAAGTTGACGACGGGCCAAAGCAGGGTTGTAGTTAATTCTTCCTTGTGTACCAATGAGAGGTACATTAGATAATTCACCATAACAATCAATAATCTCCAAGCTACTTAATGAAGGATCATACAAAACTATATCATCATTAGTGAGAAACATAAGTCTCTAAGACCACCTTAGGCATTGTTTGTTCTCCAAAAAAGTAAGCGTCTGAGGCAAGTGCAAAATAAACCACTTGTACAGAAGGGGAACACATCACACAATCGTTTCACCACCTTTAGAATTCCTCAAATGAAAAGAAAAATACATATCAACCAACAAAGTAGGCAAAGGATTCCCAATTCTAATGGCGTTAACATCAACAAAACCGTCAATGTTAGGGAGCAAAGCCAAACCATAGATGAGCAACATAAAAGTAGCTTCAAAAGAATCCACACTACCGGCTTGAGCAAAGGCAGTAGCTTCCTTGATGAGGAATTCAGAAGTCAACCCAAACAATCCTCCTTTCTTCACCCAATGAACCTCTATCTCAGACTTCTTCAAGTGAAGGGCTTTAGCTATAAGATGAGATCTAGGAATCTCTTCCAATCCACTAAATGTCACTTTGTCAGAAATGGGTATTTCCAAGAGATGGGCATACTCCTCCAACATAGGCACAAGCTGATAATCAGGGAAAGTGAAGCAGTAGTAGAGAGGGTCATAAAACTAAACCAACATGCTCAGGAGTCCTTCAACCACATCAACAGACAGAATAAACAGAAGTTTCCCAAAACGTTGCTTGATGTCCAAGGGTTCTAATATAAAGGATGCTAGCTTCCTTAACTCTTTCAAGCCGGGACATCTGAAACTGTACTTCTTGGTGTTCCTTCGTCCATAATCCATGGTCTGAAAATATTTGCAAATAAGACCTTAGTTCCTTGAAATTTTCGTGTGATAAATGTTATGATGCGCATGAATGCATGAATGCAAAAATCACAAATAAGGGATCACACACAGGGCAAACAAATAAAGGTCAAGGGATGAATCAAGTCATTGTCAAGATCAATCATCCATTTTGGTGGATTATGGTTTTCACCTTATCAACACCCAAGTTCCATTGATATTGACAAGACTTGATTGGATCAACCAAGAATCAAGGGTTTGTTGTGAGTCACGAGCATGGAGTATGGGTAAGAACCATCCCAAAGGAGTGAACTAAGGATAAAAACCTGTGGATTATGTTCTAAAAAGTTCTCAGAGTCTTAATTCCATCTATCAGATATTACAAGTTAGGATGACTGACTCATGAACCCATAATATTCTCAAGAGAAACTTGTCTGAGTGTAGTATCACATAACAATTGTTATCAAGTCTACACCTGAACAGTCTCCGCACTACGTTCTAAAGAGGCTAAGAGGGGTTAAATGTTCTACGACCCTCAGCTTCTCGGACCCCAAATCAGAGATAGTAATGCCTAACCACAAATAGCTTGTGTGACATTCATAACTCCAAAAGGGTCTCCACTGAGTAGATGGTGTTGGTGTAAGCCCTAGAGGCCAATACTTTTGGTACTTGTATTGAATTATTTATTAATAATAAAATGCTTTTTCTTTATTATGTATGTTTAGTAAAGTCCCTAGAATAGCTAGTCTGTTTAATGTATCAAGTGTGACTTAATCATGAGATCACATTAAACATGAGGACATTATTCTTAAAGTATCTGTAGTCGAGCTTTGTTGTAAAGTGGAATAACATTAAAGCATTAAGACTATTATGTATATAGACTGATGATCACATCTCATGGATTATAGATAAGGAGTTATCAAGTCTTAAACATATGTATGAATATTAAGAGTAATATTTATACTAGATTGACCCGCTATGAGAATACTATATAGAATGTTATGTAAAGTGTCATAAGTTATTCTCATGGTGATAGTGGTGTATACCACCCTTCGACCTGAAACCACTATGGATCCTAGATGTAGAGTCGAGTGCCTTATTGCTGATCAAATTTTGGCTGTAACTGGATGACCATAAAGACAGTTGATGGGTACTCCACTAAGCATGTTAAGGGACATGAGTGACCTAGATGAAATTTTTCCATCCTGCGTAACAGGATAAATGTCTACGGGCCCAATATTGAACTAGACAAGGATGACACGGTCTATGCCTTGTGTTCAATATAGATATAAGGGCAAAAGGGTAATTGTACACATAAGTATTATCACAAAAGGATTTGTCAAATGTCATGACTTTTTCATTTCTCAGGTAGCAGTGATGTGTTTTTAGATACCGCTCACTATTTATTATGTTAAATACGTGATTTAATATAATTGCCAATACCGCGAAAACCTACAGGGTCACACACAAAAGAACGGATTGATGAGAGATAGAGTAACTAAGGAACACCGTAAGGTACAGTGCACTTAAGTGAATTGTAGAACATCGTAAGGTACAATATACTTAAGTAGAATATGAAATATGGTAAGGTATCATGCGCTTAAGTGATTTTGGCATATTATAAGATATGGGCCACATACACTTAAGTGGGCTTTTTAGCTTGCAACCCACACAAGTGGTTCTATAAATGGAACCCTTGTGTAGAAGCATTAAAAAGTTGCAATTTCGTTTCTCTCACTCTCTCTCACTCAAAGCCTTTATTCGTAGCAGCTAGCACTGAGATTGAAGGAATCCGTTCGTATGGACTGAGTAGAGGCGTTGTCATCATTCAACATTCGTGATCGCTCTGTAGATCTACATCAAGGGTTTCAATCGTCACAAGAGGTAACGATTCTATCACTGATCATGCCCATTCGTAAGGATCACTAAAGGATAAAATTTTAAATTCCGCTGCATTTTGGATCGCTCTTCTCCTTCAGATGGGTCTCATGCCAACTTATTAAGGACTACTGCACACAAGTCAAACATGACTATACCATCCTCCTATCTTAATTGCACTCAAGTTTGGGTTAGAACTTATCTCACCACTCAGAGATCACCAAGCATAACAAGCAGATTATATCATACAAACCAATATACATACATCAAATATACAATTATATACATACAAAAAAGTAGGCTAAACCCACTGGAGACTACTCCCCAGCAGGGTCGCCACTTAATTTCTGTAGCGGTAAATTTATGATCATCAAGCTATGGATAAGCTAGCCGTCAATAAAACCATAGTCGCCATCGCGCTTTTATTGTTTCCAAGGGAAAAGGGAAAAGTACGAACAAAACCCAAAAGATACAAATCAAAACTAATAAAATGCCAGAGATTACAGGTAAGGGGGTTGGTTACATAGAGGGAAGGTGTTAGCGCCGAAAGTGTCCTAGATACTCCTAGGGAGCCCTTTTTTGTATGCATGTGTATTTTTGTGCAAAAGATGTTTGCAATAAATAGAGTGGAGGGATGAGAAAATAATTCATTAGTTATATTTGTGCTTGACAAGACCTTCGGACTTGTGCCTACGTACCAACATAAAAATGAGGGATCAAAACCTCGTAGTTTGTGGTAACAATTTCAAAATGGGTGTATTGCTTTTAACAAAAAATTAAGTTTAACAATGGCACAAAAGGCCTAAAAAGATTTGAATGAGTGTTAGTTCCTTTTGTCTTTTGAAATTTTAAGTCAAGTATAGTTAGGTTCATTTACAAGTTTGATTAAGAAAAGAGTTTTAAAATGCAATGGCATAAGGCCAAAGTTTCTAATTTTGAAATATGGTCTAAGTTAAAAACACAAGCAAAGAAGATTTTAAAAGGAGGGACAAATTTGAAATTAAAGAAGTGGGGAGACTAATCCTAAGCAAAAATTAAAAGTTAAGAGTTGAAAAGATCTGACCAATGGGCTGCAATTCAATAGACAAGAATGTCATATAGAAACCCAAATTTCTCTTGGATTCTAGAATCAAGCAATATCAATACACAAATAGCATGATGAAGAGCAAGGCATCAAATAAAGATAGCCACATCCAAGCTTAACAACTTCATGATCTTCTTCAAAATTTCCCATGTATCAGATGGCTTCAAAGATGGCATAAGACACAGGTTCAAAATAACAGCTTCAATATGATCATGCTGCATTTGAACTCAAATGGATCTTCAACATTGTATCAGATGAATGTTCACTTCACAAGCACTTGGTTTCATGAAAGTTGGCATTGGCCAAGTCCTTTGCATAGGGAGTGTTGCCTAAATTCTAAGTCCAATAGTCTCAGATCAAACCAACAGTCCACACAAGATGTTTTTAGGGGTTTTGTTCTTATTATGTACATTAAGGTCAAAAAACCACACAAGCAAACAAATATATACAAACACAATATATCACAAAATATGGCCCAAATGGGCAAAGTGAAAATGGCATTAAAGTAAACAAATTAAGTGGTATGAATAATGGCATATGGATAAAGCTTAAATATTAAAGTACATAAAAGTAAATGACTTAAAATTAAATGTTAGTTGTTACTTGATTAGAAGTTAGTATTGCTTTTGCTTTGTTTTGTTTAAGTCATTCTTTGGATAACACTCAATCCACTTATCACAAACATACATCCTTGAACCAAGACATCTTCCAAAGGAAGGGAAAAAGGCCAAGTTTCCATACAATGCCATGAAAAAGGGGAGACTTACAATTGTTGAAAAGTATATCTTCGGCAAATATTTTTTTATCGTATCCACAAAGATTGGTTGATATTACCGCCGTTCTATAATCCGATTTGTTATAAGTTTAGAAAGTAACAAAGTTGTTTTGTTTGGAAAATCTATCGTGTGAGTAAGTGTTACTAAAAACAGTAAAATGGTTTTAATTAAACATAAAAGCTTGGCAAGATTGGAGTTCACTATTTCAAATGCTTATGATTCCTTATGATAACTATATAGATTTAAGATTATTGATGATGTTCAAGTATCCTCTCAAAGTCATTTATGTCTAAATGATATTGTGATAATCACTATATTGATCCTTAGACGATCTCTCCACCTAACTATCAATATAGCAATCTTTAATGTTTAATACCAAAGAAGAGTAATGAATAAATCTATCTCTACAACTTATTCACTACTTGAAAATCTGTTTTATGTCAAGACTCAAATAATCTCTTTCAACAACTACTCAAATCTGGTTTTCAACTTAGGGAAAAAACAGTATTCAATACATCAACAATCTTTATCATATATAAAAGTCAAATGGAATACATAAACAAATGAGAATAGCTACTACCTCCAATCTTGACAAAAGGGAGTTTAGCTCCTCATCATCATTGTTACAAAGCAGAATGTTAAAGAAGAAGAACTCTGTTTTTCTCTCTTACAAAAATATCTCAATGTATCAATGTGTGAATAATTTGAATGCTTAGAATAATGTATTCTCCTATACTAAAAGAGTTGACATTTCCTTAATTGATCATTTTCATCCAAAGCAGAAAAGCTATTCCAAGACAGACACCAAAATGGCAAAACCAGCTGGCATTGGAAACAACACACTTGGCCAAAACAGCTTGCTGGATTCGCAAGGTTCGCTGGGCGAACTGAAGCTTTCCATTCAGTTCGCTAGGCGAACTCTGTTCGCTGGGCGAATTGAAGCTACCTCAGCATCCTTGTTTTGCAAGCTTCATGTAATTGTTCTTCCAAGTGTTAATCTTCAAGAATAGGCCTCCAAATTGCATTCAACACTTCTTCCAAATTATGATTATGCATTTCGAAGCTCTCTTGTCCAAAAATTCTACAAAACTAACAAAAATTGTGAAATAACTACTCAAAACAACATAAATTAAATCTAATTGCATTTATACAAATAGTGAGAATAAAAGTGTGTAAATACATCAAAAATTGGTAAAAGGGACCAATAAAATTATATAAAAAATAGTACTAATTGGTCCCTAACAACTCTTCTCAACTTAGCATTTTGTTTGTCCCTAAACAAAAGTTTCCACCAACACAACCAAAGCAATGACACAAAAGATTGAAACAAGGATTAACCAAGGACATTCAAATGGTTCAAAAGTGTTTGACAATTTCTCAATCCACCTATCTCAATTCTAGACAAAACATGAATAACGAAAATGGCTGAGTGCAAAAATCATTCCAAGGAATTCAAAGCCATATATGTCAAAATTGAATCAAACTTACACACACATCATAATAATGATGAATAACATGAAGGGTTACTTTCACTCATCCAAGCAATTAAATCAACAACAACTCAAATCACGCGGTTATCACAATAAATACCAAATCATGTGAAAAATGAGAATCAAGAGGTCTTTCAAAGGTTGTAATGTGGCTTAGGTTACAAGAAAGGATATGATTAAGAGAATTCAACAAAGTTGCCTATCCTAAGGGAGCAATCCCAAACATTCAACTCTACACGATTTCCCTTTCTTTGATCCCTAACTTTTTCTTTTTCTTTTTCTTTTCAAATCCACACAACCATGAGCATTTTCTTTGCTTTTTTTTTTTCTTTTCTTTTTTTTCTTTGCTCTATGGTTTCAAGGGTGATTTCTTTTTCTTGTTTCTTTTCATATTTTTACCCTTTCATAAAAACTCACTTTTCCAAGTTTCTAATCAACTTTTCACTTTACTCTCCCCAACTTTAGATTCCAAAACCAAATTTATTCAATAATGCTCCCTACTTAGACATAAGCAAAAGGCAAATTTTTGCAAACAACTCGGTTTGAGGTTTCAATTGATACGAAAGAAATTAGGATTCATTTATTCCAAAATTTTGAATTGATTTTACGATGATCAATCAAATGAATCCTAAAATAAGCTCAAAGGGGTTTAACTAAGGATTATTCCTCACAAGGTTAGTTGATTCAAACTTTTTGGTCAAGTGGTTTTTCTCACAAACAATGCCTCTATCATTTTCAAAATTTTCACACAAAAATAGATTAATGCATGATTTAGCATAATAAGAATGAGTTGAAATAATGCTCGGTTTCCCGCTTTTTAGTGTACAATGGAAAGCTTCCTCACAATTGGTTAAGTCCTATTTTGCTTCAAAGGTGACATATATTTCAATGAGTTTATGATATGAAATTTGCACACACCATCAACTACTCATGTTAAGTCTAGAAAGCGATAAAGTGTACCTTGAAATGCCGACACTAATTCTTATCATCACCACTCAAAGTGTCCTATGCTTCTTTCTTTGTGATCATTTCTTGGTTGCTTTAAGCTTGACTTAAGAGTAAGAACAATTAAACAAAAATTTTGGTAAACCAATTTGATTGTAACACACTTAAATTTCAAAAAGTATTCATGCAATTATCAAAACAACTAACAAACCAAAGTTCAAAATTCAACAAAAATAGTAATAATACACAGAAACTCAAAATAAAAACAAACCCTACAATTCAACAAACTCCTCAATCTTCCTTCATTTCCTCGCCATGGGTTACACCACCTCCTGCATCCCCCCCCCCCAAAAAAAAACTGGCCTGCCCTCAGGCCACTTAGCATAATTAACATAATCCTCCTAGGAAGGGAATGGAGAGGAATAGTTTTGAAATTTGGAGGTTTGGAAGTGGAGCAGTGAGGTTGTTGAAAGAATCTCCTAAGTTTGTGAAAATAGGAATGAAACGAAAATGACATAAAACAAAACTTAAATGGTTCAGCCACGCTAAGTTCGCTGGGCGAACGACAAAAAACAAAACCCAATTTTTCAAAATTAAATGGTTCTGCCACGCTCAGTTCGCTGGGCGAATGACAAAAAACAGAACCCAATTTTTCAAAATTTAACACAGCAGAAAGTCAATAAAACAGAATTGAGAAAATGTAAAATTCAGACTTACAACGTTGGGTTGCCTCCCAACAAGCGCTTTGTTTAACGTCGTTTGAGCTCGACGGTTCAACGGTCTTCACGATCCGGCTTTATTGAGCAACTTCCTCAAGGGCTTTGTTGTCTTAAAGAGGTTTTTGATGAACCTTCGATAAAATCTGATACCACCCGTTTTCGGAACTACTTGCACAACACTTACCCATTCACCATCGGAGATAGAACAATTCATCCCGGTCTCTACTAGTTTGACAACTTCCTTCTTTTTCAGCACTCGTATCAATTGATTCTCCTCATTTGTGGACAATGTATTGCTAATGACCACCGGTTTAGTACAGTCATCACCAAGGAACACATACTTTAAATGCGACTCTAGTTTTGGCTCTTCCACTTTCTTTGTCATATCCAAGCCTTCGTTTGTCTCTTCATGATAAACAAGTTCTCCACAAGACTCTAATTCATGCAACATTTCTTCCATCTCTTCTCCTTCATTTTGGGTCGAAACTTTGTAGACTCCGATAAGAGATTTCTCTGATGGGTTAGAAACATGAACCTGGTTTGCGATCTCCACTGGTTCTTCCTTGGTGGCATCAATTCGGAAAGAATCACACTTATCATTGAAATGCTTTTTGGCTTCAAAAAGATTGAAGGCTACCTCTTCATCTTGCACCCTTACTTTCATTAGTCCATCATCAATGTCAATCATCATTCAGGCCGTTTTCATGAATGGTCTTCCAAGAATTATAGGAACCTCACGATCCTCATCCATGTCTACTATCACAAAATCTATCGGAAACAAAAATTTGTCCACCTTTACTAACATGTCTTGAGCAACTCCATATGGTGAAGTAGTAGACTTATCAGCTAGTTGTAAAGTCATCCTTGTAGAGTTGATCTCAACATTTCCCAATCTTTTGACAATGGATAGGGGAATTAAATTGATACTAGATCCCAAGTCAATCAAGCCATTACCCATGTATGTGCTTCCAATGGTTACCGGTAAAACGACTCGGCCCGGATCAGATCCCTTTATTGGGAGAGTCTTTTGAATGATGGCACTACAATGTGTGCATCGAGCAAGATTGTCTCGTCTTCCACATGTTTTATTTTCTTTGTGAGAATATCCTTCATGAACTTTGCATACCGTGACATTTGCTCTAATGCATCGGCAAATGGAATATTGATTTGAAGTTGTTTGAATATGTCCATAAACCGGGCATAGTGTCTAGCATTATCCTTCTTTGATGGTGCGTGCGGATAGGGTAGATGTTGAACTGGAATGACATTCACGCCTTTGTCTTTTGTTTTCTTTTTTCTTGGTTCAGTTTCCTTCTTCATTTCCGCTTCACACTCCTGCTCTTCCATCAATTGCTGGTTCTGCTGTTTTCGCGGCGCGAAGGGAGATCGTGGCGCGAACTGAGCAGTTTTTTCCACTTTCTCCTTTCCACAAGCCACATCCTCATTTTCTAACAAAGCATCCATATCATTCTCTACTGTGATTTCCTCACTTTTTCCACTTGTCAACTCTCTACCGCTTCTAGTAAAAATTGCTTTACAATGCTCCTTTGGATTAGTTTGAGTGTTAGCGGAGAAAGAGGATCCTGCCGTTTGTTCCGACAGTTGTTTCGCAAGTTGACCTATTTGATTTTCCAAATTCTTGATTGCTGCCTCGTTGTTCTTCTGATTTGCCATGGATGCTTGCATGAATTGTTGAAGAGTGTCCTCTAGCTTGGAATTTCCTCCTTGCGATTGTTGGCCTTGAGAATTTGGGTGTTGATAAGGACTTTGCTGCTGAAAATTTTGGTTGTTGAACCGTGATGGTTGATAACCTTGATTGTTCCTTTGATAGCCTTGATTTTGATTGTTCACATAGCTTACTTCTTCTAGTGGAGGGCAAAAACTAGTAGGATGATCTCCTTGACATAATTCGCAACATGCTACTTGATGTCGAACTTGAGACCCTTGAATTTCCTTCATTTGCTGTGGAAGCTTGGCCATTTGTTGAGTAAGCAACTCCACTTGTTGAGAGAGTAGCTTGTTTTGAGCAAGAATGGCGTCATTGGTATTTAACTCAAGAACTCCCGGTTTACGTTGTGAAGGGCTACGGTCATGTTGACTTTGGCAATCATTGAGTGCCATCCGGTCAATAATGACTTTTGCTTCTTCTGCATTCTTTGACATAAGAGAGCCACCCGCGGTAGCATCCAAAAGTGTTATGTGAGTTGATTGGAGCCCATTTAGAAAAATATGGATTTGAGTGAGCTCATCAAAACCATGACCCTTGCATTTTCTCAACATTGACTTGAATCTTTCCCAAGTCTCATTCAAAGACTCGTTGCTTCCTTGAGTGAATACCACAATAGCCGTTTTGGCTTCCATGAATCGGGATTGAGGGAAATATCTTTCTAAGAACTTTTCTTCTAACAAATTCCAATCCGTCATCACTCTTGCTGCTTGATCAAGGTACCATTCCTTTGACTTTCCCACTAAAGAGTGTGGGAACATCCTTTTGAATAATGCCTCCTCACCCGTTTCATCAATTCCCGTAGAACCCGCAATCTCATAGAATTTGATGAGATGGGTATACGGATCTTCATGGTCCATTCCGGTGAATGGATTTGCATAGAGAAGTTGGAGGATTCCGGTCTTCATCTCCGTATTTCTTCCTCCACGGGCAAATTGAGCATTTCTTCTTGGGCTATTAGCGGACATTTCGGTACGATTGTCATCCGCCATGTTTCCGTCACAAGCTTCTACAACCACTTCTTCGATTTGAACAAGTGCGGAAGTAGATGCTTCTTCTCTCCGGTTCCTCTCTTCGGCTAGTTTCCTTCTTCTTCGTGTTTTGCTATTGAGCTTTCGAAGTGTTCTTTCAATTTCGGGATCGAATTGAAATTCCTCCTCGGTAACTTTTCCTCGCATGCACTAGAATCTACAAAACTAACACACCAAGTGAAACAAAAGAGGGATAGTAATACAAGTAACAAAACTTAAAACAATGAATTATTGCAATGCTTGTAATATCGAACACCAATCCCCGACAACGGCGCCAATTTGTTGAAAAGTATATCTTCGGCAAATATTTTTTTATCGTATCCACAGAGATTGATTGATATTACCGTCGTTCTATAATCCGATTTGTTATAAGTTTAGAAAGTAACAAAGTTGTTTTGTTTGGAAAAGCTATCGTGTGAGTAAGTGTTACTAAAAACAGTAAAATGGTTTTAATCAAATATAAAAGCTTGGCAAGATTGGAGTTCACTATTTCAAATGCTTATGATTCCTTATGATAACTATATAGATTTAAGATTATTGATGATGTTCAAGTATCCTCTCAAAGTCATTTATGTCTAAATGATATTGTGATAATCACTATATTGATCCTTAGACGATCTCTCCACCTAACTATCAATATAGAAATCTTTAATGTTTAATACCAAAGAAGAGTAATGAATAAATCTATCTCTACAACTTATTCACTACTTGAAAATTTGTTTTATGTCAAGACTCAAATAATCTCTTTCAACAACTACTCAAATCTGGTTTTCAACTTAGGGAAAAAACAGTATTCAATACATCAACAATCTTTATCATATATAAAAGTCAAATGGAATACATAAACAAATGAGAATAGCTACTACCTCCAATCTTGACAAAAGGGAGTTTAGCTCCTCATCATCATTGTTACAAAGCAGAATGTTAAAGAAGAAGAACTTTGTTTTTCTCTCTTACAAAAATATCTCAATTTATCAATGTGTGAATAATTTGAATGCTTAGAATAATGTATTCTCCTATACTAAAAGAGTTGACATTTCCTTAATTGATCATTTTCATCCAAAGTAGAAAAGCTATTCCAAGACAGACACCAAAATGGCAAAACCAGCTGGCATTGGAAACAACACACTTGGCCAAAACAGCTTGCTAGATTCGCAGGGTTCGCTGGGCGAACTGAAGCTTTCCATTCAGTTCGCTGGGCGAATTGAAGCTACCTCAGCATTCTTGTTTTGCAAGCTTCATGTAATTGTTCTTCCAAGTGTTAATCTTCAAGAATAGGCCTCCAAATTGCATTCAACACTTCTTCCAAATTATGATTATGCATTTCGAAGCTCTCTTGTCCAAAAATTCTACAAAACTAACAAAAAATGTGAAATAACTACTCAAAACAACATAAATTAAATCTAATTGCATTTATACAAATAGTGAGAATAAAAGTGTGTAAATACATCAAAAATTGGTAAAAGGGACCAATAAAATTATATAAAAAGTAGTACTAATTGGTCCCTAACAACTCTTCTCAACTTAGCATTTTGTTTGTCCCTAAACAAAAGTTTCCACCAACACAACCAAAGCAATGACACAAAAGATTGAAACAAGGATTAACCAAGGACATTCAAATGGTTCAAAAGTGTTTGACAATTTCTCAATCCACCTATCTCAATTCTAGACAAAACATGAATAAGGAAAATGGTTGAGTGCAAAAATCATTCCAAGGAATTCAAAGCCATATATGTCAAAATTGAATCAAACTTACACACACATCATAATAATGATGAATAACATGAAGGGTTACTTTCACTCATCCAACCAATTAAATCAACAACAACTCAAATCACGCGGTTATCACAATAAATACCAAATCATGTGAAAAATGAGAATCAAGAGGTCTTTCAAAGGTTGTAATGTGGCTTAGGTTACAAGAAAGGATATGATTAAGAGAATTCAACAAAGTTGCCTATCCTAAGGGAGCAATCCCAAACATTCAACTCTACACGATTTCCCTTTCTTTGATTCCTAACTTTTTCTTTTTCTTTTTCTTTTCAAATCCACACAACCATGAGCATTTTCTTTGCTTTTTTTTTTCTTTTCTTTTTTTTCTTTGCTCTATGGTTTCAAGGGTGATTTCTTTTTCTTGTTTCTTTTCATATTTTTACCCTTTCATAAAAACTCACTTTTCCAAGTTTCTAATCAACTTTTCACTTTACTCTCCCCAACTTTAGATTCCAAAACCAAATTTATTCAATAATGCTCCCTACTTAGACATAAGCAAAAGGCAAATTTTTGCAAACAACTCGGTTTGAGGTTTCAATTGATACGAAAGAAATTAGGATTCATTTATTCCAAAATTTTGAATTGATTTTACAATGATCAATCAAACGAATCCTAAAATAAGCTCAAAGGGGTTTAACTAAGGATTATTCCTCACAAGGTTAGTTGATTCAAACTTTTTGGTCAAGTGGTTTTTCTCACAAACAATGCCTCTATCATTTTCAAAATTTTCACACAAAAATAGATTGATGCATGATTTAGCATGATAAGAATGAGTTGAAATAATGCTCGTTTTCCCGCTTTTTAGTGTACAATGGAAAGCTTCCTCACAATTGGTTAAGTCCTATTTTGCTTCAAAGGTGACATATATTTCAATGAGTTTATGATATGAAATTTGCACACACCATCAACTACTCATGTTAAGTCTAGAAAGCGATAAAGTGTACCTTGAAATGCCGACACTAATTCTTATCATCACCATTCGAAGTGTCCTATGCTTCTTTCTTTGTGATCATTTCTTGGTTGCTTTAAGCTTGACTTAAGAGTAAGAACAATTAAACAAAAATGTTGGTAAACCAATTTGATTGTAACACACTTAAATTTCAAAAAGTATTCATGCAATTATCAAAGAAGGACTTTTACCAAATTAATATCATCCATTCATTTTGGGAGATGGAATATACATTCCATCAATCCCCTAAATCCAATGATCTTAACCTTACAAAGTCAAATCAACCTTTACCAAGGCCCAACAACACAAGTCAAACTCAATAAGTCAATTAAAAATGGCTCTACACAATTTATTTGGCATTTAAACATTTAAAAATAATCAAAACATGCATTAAATTAAATAATGGTTGGTGTAGCGGGGTAATCATTACCTTTAGATTTATTGACTAAATCAAAAGTAAATCATACAATTCGAGTCGCCACCGCACTTCTATTTATCCAAAGGAATGGTTAGAAAGCGAACAAAAACCTAAAAGTTTTATCAAATCAAAAACTAGTAAAAATGTCAGAGATATGGGTAAGGGGGTTGGTTATGGGAAGGTGTTAGGCGCCCAAAGCATCCTAGGTACTCCTAGGGAGCCCTTTTCACATTTGTTGCAAAGGTTATTGTTTTTTTTTTTTGAAAATTTATTTGTGCAAACATGACTGAAGGGATGAGAAAAGCGTGTATGTTTATCTAATGTACTACTTACTAAAAGAAGGGTCAAAAGAAAATGACTCGCACGGACGCCGCATCCACTGCATACGTATCTCATCTGAATCTGAGAATCAGAGTCTTCGTAGCTCGGCTATCTATGGGTTAAAGAGGAGTGTGCTCGGTAAGACATCGCGTCTTATGCCTACGTATCTCATCTGGGATGATAATCAGAGCAAAACGTAGTTCGACTAACTACGGGTTAAGGGTTGAACGACATTACTACGCAATCTACCGGATGCTCGACCTTTGGATACTTACTCGCCTATAGTAGAAGGAGTAAACGTGTTCTTAGGAGAAGAAAAAATTAATGAAAAAGGGTAACGAGGATAAGACCTCATAGCTCTTAACCCTGGACAGGGTAAGCTCATGACAAAAAGTGGGGGTTCAGAAAGGTGAAACCCTCTCCACTGACCGGCCGGACAAAAGTAACACACAAGAACATTGCCTCCTATTGAGGTCTTCCAGCTAAGAAAACAATAAAATATGGGAAAGAGATAAAAGTACCACACGGATAAAGATCCGAAGTAACATCAATTAAGGGTACAGGAAACCCAGAGATCTCTCAAGCTGATACCATCAAGGAAAGCGAGTCAGTGCAGGTAATCGGAATAAACCTCCAGGGGGTATCCCACAAATAAAGTGGAATTCCACGCAAGCTATCTCCTTTAAGGTCATGTGATCCCTCACAAAAACTCAACAAACAGGTTAGGAAGCAATGCATGGATGCAATAGAAAACATGTTATAACAGAATACAAAACAAATTAAAGCAAACAGAAAAAACAACTACTGTCGCGATCGCTGCTGCATCGCCTAGCGAAAGCTTAGCGAAGCTTCGCTGCAGGCTCGCCTAGCAAAGGTGCTAACGAAGGCCTGCGAGTTTTTGGGTTCTTCATTGATAACAGTATGATCTCGGCAACCTAAACCCTATGGTATCTATTAGAAACGAAACGATTAAAACATTCAAGGCATTGATTTACATATTCATATACATATCTAAACCTATGGGCAAAACCTCGCGATGATACATCACACATTCAGAGTATTCAAATTGAGCATAGAGTAATGGGAATAAGGCAAACCTGATTGGAGAGATTGAATGAAATTGGATTGCACCGGGGTTTGCAGAACAATCTCAGGGTTTGTATGAGGTAGAGCTGGTTCTTTGCCTATGAGTTCCCTTCAGTGTTTGAAAGTTGCTCTGAGTTCTCTGTCAGGTAGTCTCTCTCTCTGATAATCCAGGGTTTGTAATAGTCTCCCTTCTTTCTCTAATAATCTCCCGTGGTTTTTTCTCAGATGAAGCTCTGGTATTTATAACCTGTTTTTATGGGCTTAAAGTGAATGCAATTCAGGCCCAAAATTCTGTTAGGTTTTCAAAACGCGTGATCTTCGCCTAGCGAAGGATCTGCTCGTCTAGCGAGCATGACAGTTCAAACCTTCGCCTAGCGAAGGATTTGCTCGCTGAGCGAGCATGACAGCTCAGGCCTTCGCCTAGCGAAGAAATGGTTCGCTTAGCGAGCATGACAGCTCAGACCTTGTGATTGCTCAAGCTAAAAACAAAAGATGTTAGTGACATATTTTTGTGCTTTTGGTTAGTAAACAAAAATAAGAGAAACAATGATATATAATTCAAGCATGCTTGGTGATCTCAAACCAATCACAAGGAGTCCCACCCAAAGGGAAAGGGAACCAAGATGCTTATGATCCTTGAGGCTATGCAAATGCAATGTTATGATGCCATGGGGGATCTTAGGGTCAAAATTGGTGTCTTACAGATGCCCCTATTTAAGGTCATTCTAGCCGGAGAAGTGAAGGTTGAAATCTTCATCTCGACGGGGTAGAATGGGCTTAAATAATAACAAAGAGACGAATTTTGGTCCCTAAGAGACCTCATGATGCAAATGTAGGTATGAAAAATGGTAGCACTCTGTGGAGATATGTGTCCACAAAAGCAAAGAAATCAGAAGCCACTGATAATCCATATGAACAATTCACTCCATGGGACCAAGACCCTGGGGACTCTCCTGGGGATAGAAAAGGGATAAAAATGCGCGAGCAGGTCACGACTCAAAGCGTGGGGAATAGAATTCCAAAGGGAAAAGATCCAATGGAAAGACTCAAGCTGACTCGAAGATGCATGTATTGGGGAATATGCCAATACAGCAAAAAACTATCCACAACAGATACTTCGGATAAAATCCGGATGAAAACAATCCACTAAGGGACTTCGTTGGGGATGTCCACAAGGACACTCCTGGGGAAGCAGCGGGACGAGGTATTACCAGTTACTGGGTAATAAGCTCAAGGAGACATGTGATCTGAACGCCAGGTATGAGGGTGAGAGATACGACATGCTCAAGAAGAGATGAATATCCAAGACCGATATAAGGGTGAGAGATATCAAAACTTCAAAATGTCTGAGGAAAACCTAAAAGGTATACTTCAACTCAGGGATTCTGACTCCACAGGGGACAAAAAGTCATAATAGGGAGCAGAGAGGAAGGAACACCAGGGATACCGGTTACTGGGCATATAATAGGTGACCAACCAAGGCGTGAATTGGGGAATATTCCCGAAACACTCATCATCTAAAAGAGGGCTAAAAGCAAACTCGATTACATGATGGATATTCGACTCCACAAAGGGGATACGAATCTTACTCAATTGGGGAAGAACAAAAGGCTTCAGACTCGAGAGTGCATGAGATATACTATCTATTACCGTCAGAACGTAGATAATATACTCGCATGGACGATTATCCACAACCGGTTACTGGGTTAATAAAGGATAAATCGACCGAAAAGAAAAGGCACCGGGATACCGAAACTAGGTATATAATGATGACCAATTTAGGAGAGAAACAATCGTCACCAACAACAACAAGGTAGACGAGAGATGACCCGCTGAGGATAAATTGCATAATCAGGGCAATTATCCAAGCAGATGAGGGGATATCATCACCGAATATTGGATGAAGATAACTGTCACCAATTAAAGATGAGCAAAAATAGTTACTCTGCAAAAAGGGAAGAAATAGGGTTTACAACTACCGGTATGAGGGTAGAGAAACACAGACTCCGCCGGGGATAATAATTACTAATTATTGAGCAATTATTCATTTACCACGGGGAAACAGGAAAAGAGTCTCAAGAGACCGATCTAGGATCAAACTAGATAGGCACACCAAATCAAGACTTGTCCCGTTGAGGATATAACTCAATGGGGAAAACCATCCCAGTATATGTGTTGGGAAGGAACAAAAACAATCAACATCCACGAGGATATAACCCGGTGGGGAATATGGAAGAAAGGATAGACGCTTTCTACTTATGGAGCTGACTCTATATGGAGAGATCAGACATACACATCTGCTCGGGGAAGTATATCACTAAATAGCAGGAGACAGCAAACAACGATATATGAGAAAGAATGCAACATGAATATCTGAATGTTATAATTATGCATGTATGTGCGTGGTTTATGTATGATGTATGCTGACAAACAGACATATCTAACACAACCAGGTCCAGGAATCAACCACCCGGTACTACATCTCAAGAGAGAAAGCCAAGTTCACCAGGGAGTATCCAATCTGCTGGGGATCAGAGATACCAGGAAGCAAAGAACTCTACAAGGGATGAATCATCAATCATTCCAGTTGGGGACGAGAGTTATCACAGACAAGGTCCACCACACCAACAACTCTACTGGGGAATCTATCCGAGGAGATAAGGGATTTATCGGGATCAACCACCAAATACCGCTCTTGCCCAAAGAGATCCGAGCTGCTGAGGAAGAAAGATTGCTACTCTGCTGAAGGGAAGAGAGGTGACTCTCAACAAGCAATCCACTTGGTAGGATAAACCACAAGGGGTTCCGGAGGGAGGAGATACAGTCATGTCAGGAATATGGACAAAAATCTTACCCTGTTGGGGATCGTACCACCCTTGGGAGAGCACTGAGGATCTCCTAAGTATCCTTTCGTCATTGTGAATGTTCACTTTTTTAAAAACAAATTATAAAAAATTTGATCGTTTAAAACAATGATATTTTCTTAATCAAAACATGCAAAACATTTATTGAATAGAAATAGATAAGAGTGCCAATAATTGGATAAAGGGCTCAAATTTATTTGATAAAATGGTAGTCTGCGAATGGCAAGACTCCATAGATCTTTACAAATTTGAAATTGGTGATATATATTGGAAAAGGGCTACATTGAACATAATGACCATTTCTCCACCAATTCTGAATCCGATGTATTTGAAGCTTTGGTTGATGATGACTGAGCGAGCATCCCTGATGGATGACGGTTATAGAACGAAAAGCCTTGTCAGGATGCAGTTACTTGCCAAATCCCTAATTTTTGCCTAGATTGCCCCAGGGTGAGGTACTCAGTCTAGCGGGATACATACATCATTATTATTATATATATATATATATATATATATTATATATATATATATATATATATATATATATATGTATATATTTTATTTTATTTTTGTGTCTCTAACTTTTGCCTGGATCGCCCTTTCGGGTTTTCAATCCACCGAGACGCTCATTTTTGCGTAAGCCGCCCTTTCGGGTTTTCAACTTAGCGAGCTATTCAGTTTTTATTTTTTTATTTTTTTAGGCGAAGTATTTCTTGACTGCATCTGAATTCACAGGACGAGTGAAATCCTCCCCATCCATATTTATAAGTATCAAAGCACCGCCTGAAAAGGCTCTCTTAACAACATACCGACCCTCATAGTTTGGAGTCCACTTGCCCCTGGAATCGGGCGCGAAAGACAAGACTTTCTTGAGCACAAGGTCACCTTCTCGGAACACACGAGGCTTGACCTTCTTATCAAAAGCTTTCTTCATCCTCTGCTGATATAACTGACCATGGCACATGGCAGTCAATCTCTTCTCTTCAATCAAGTTTAGCTGGTCATAACGACTCTGAACCCATTCAACATCAGTCAACTTGGCCTCCATCAAGACTCTCATTGATGGGATCTCCACTTCTACTGGGAGTACAACCTCCATGCCATAAACAAGAGAGAAAGGGGTTGCCCCTGTTGAAGTGCGGACAAATGTACGATAGCCATGCAAAGTGAATGGTAGCATCTCATGCCAATCTTTGTACGTAACAACCATCTTCTGGATAATTTTCTTGATATTCTTGTTAGCAGCTTCAACAATCCCATTCATCTTGGGTCTGTACGGAGAAGAATTATGATGTGCAATCTTGAATTCACTACACAGCTCTTTCATCATCTTGTTATTCAAGTTAGATCCATTATCAGTAATGATCTTATCTGGCACACCATATCGGCATATGAGTTGATTCTTGATAAACTTCATGACCACCTGCCTGGTCACATTTGCATACGACGCCGCTTCAACCCATTTGGTGAAGTAATCAATTGCTACGAGAATAAATCTGTGTCCATTGGACGCTTTCGGCTCTATCATGCCAATCATGTCAATTCCCCACATGGAGAAAGGCCATGGTGATGAGATCACATTCAAAAGTGTCGGGGGAATATGAATCTTATCAGCATAAATCTGACACTTGTGGCATCTCTTCACAAATTTGCAGCAGCCAGACTCCATTGTCAGCCAATAGTAGCCTGCTCTCAATATCTTTCTAGCCATGGCATGTCCATTGGAATGAGTACCAAATGAACCCTTATGGACCTCAGTCATCAACAGGCCTGCTTCGTATCTATCCACGCATCTGAGCAGAACCATGTCAAAATTTCTTTTGTAAAGCACTTCGCCATTGAGGTAGAAACTGCCTGACAATCTCCTCAAAGTCTTCCTATCTTTTATAGATGCCCCAGGCGGGTAAATCTGGCTCTGAAGGAAACACTTGATATCATAATACCACAGCTTATCATCTTTTACTTCTTCTACTGCAAATACATGAGCTGGTCTGTCCAAGCGCATCACGGTGATATTGGGGACTTCATTCCACAATTTAACCACAATCATTGAAGCAAGCGTAGCAAGAGCATCTGCCATCCGATTCTCATCTCGAGAAATATGATGGAAGTCAACCTCAGTAAAGAACGTTGAAATCCTCCTCGCATAATCTTTGTATGGAATGAGGCCAGGTTGATTCGTTTCCCATTCATCCTTAATCTGATTAACAACAAGGGCCGGATCACCATATACATCAAGATGCTTGATCCTTAGATCAATACATTCCTCCAATCCCATAATACGGGCCTCATACTCAGCCATATTATTCGTGCATTTGAAAGTTAGCTTTGCTGTAAAAGGAATATGCGCGCCCTGAGGAGTAATAATCACGGCCCCAATACCATTTCCATACTAATTTACAGCGCCATCAAACACCATACTCGATCTGGAACCAGGCTCTGGCCCTTCATCAAGTGTAGGCTCATCGCAATCTTTCACTTTCAAATACAGAATTTCCTCATTCGGGAAGTCATACTGAGCTGACTGATAATCTTCAATGAGCTGATACGCCAAATGGTCAGCCAAGATACTATCTTTAATAGCCTTCTGAGCTCGATACTCAATATCATACTCAGATAACAACATCTGCCAACGGGCAATTCTCCCTGTTAAAGCAGGCTTATCGAAGATGTACTTGATTGGATCCATTCTGGGTATTAACCAAGTCGTATGGTTTATCATATACTGGCGTAAGCGCTTAGCAGCCCAAGCCAAAGCACAACATGTCTTTTCAAGCATTGAGTATCAAGACTCACAATCAAAGAACTTCTTACTCAGGTAGTAAATAGCATACTCTTTCTTCCCTGATTCATCTTGCTGACCAAGTACACAACCCATCGAGTCTTCAAGAACTGTCAGATATATGATCAAAGGTCTTCCTTCTATAGGCGGAGACAGAATCGGAGGCTCAGACAGATATTCTTTAATACTGTCGAAAGCTTTTTGGAAATCCTCGGTCCAATCATGGGACTGATCTTTCCGGAGGAGCTTGAATATAGGCGCACATGTGGCAGTCATGTGGGATATGAATCTGGAGATATAATTCAAGCGGCCAAGAAAACCTCGGACTTGCTTCTCAGTTTTGGGCGCAAGCATCTCTTGTATTGCTTTGACCTTTGCAGGATCAACCTCAATACCTCTTTCACTAACAATGAAGCCTAATAACTTGCCAGAACGGACTCCAAATGTACACTTGTTGGGATTCAGACGAAGCTTATATTTCCTCAAACGCTGGAAAAGCTTCAACAAATGCTCTACATGTTCAACTTCCGTTCTTGACTTAGCAATCATATCGTCAACATATACCTCAACCTCCTTGTGCATCATATCATGAAACAAGGTGGTCATAGCTCGTTGATACGTGGCTCCGGCGTTCTTCAAACCGAAGGGCATCACTCGATAACAGAATGTTCCCCAATGTGTGATGAATGTTGTCTTCTCCATATCCTCGGGTGCCATCTTAATCTGATTATATCCGGAAAATCCGTCCATAAATGAGAAGACATTGATTTTAGCTGTATTATCTACCAACATATCAATGTGTGGTAGAGGGAAAACATCTTTCGGACTAGCTTTATTCAAATCTCTATAATCCACACACATCCGGACTTTTCCATCTTTCTTAGGCACGGGCACAATATTGGCCACCCATTGAGGATATGTAGAATTTACCAGAAACCCCGCATCAATTTGCTTCTGAACTTCCTCTTTGATCTTTACTGCCATATCAGGATGAGTCCTTCTGAGCTTCTGCTTCACAGGCACGCACTCAGGCTTTAGAGGTAGGAAATGTTGCACAATGTTAGTATCTAGACCCGGCATGTCTTCATACGACTAAGCAAAGACGTCAACATATTCTCGTAGCAACTTAATCAACCCCTTCTTAACAGATTCTTCCAGAAGTGCCCCAATCTTTACCTCTCGCACACAATCTTCAGACCCCAAGTTGACTGTTTCCAGATTCTCAACATGCGGCTGAATGATCTTCTCTTCATGCTCAAGTAGACGGGTGATCTCATCAGGAATCTCTTCAACATCATCTTCCTCTGCCTCAAATACAGGGAATTCAAAATTGGGAGATGGTGTTGGGTCATTATGTTCAATGGGTTTGGAAATCAACCTGCATAATGATTTTGGATATGAAAAGCTTTTAGAATTCAAACAAGGCAAATTATTATGCAGATGAAAAGATTGATTTTATTCTATTTTTTTAGGTTTTATGTGATCACCAATTTCATGCAAAAAGCAAAAAGGGAAAATAATTGGAAAAATAAACATTTAACATGAATTTATTGAATGAAAATATCATTGTATTTATGCGCCGTCAATGTCATCACTCCTCCTTTTGGCATGGGAGAAGGGTTTTTAAACACAATGAACATTACTTTGACTTATGGATAACTGTTGGAATATCCACAGCGACCCAATTGTTGCAGACCCCTCCAGGGATGATGAAATTTCCAGAATCCTTTGTATCTTCTTCCAAGACAGCAGCAACCTCTTCATCTTGATTGGTGTGGATGAACCCTCCACTCTTGAATAACCCTTGCTTGTTGAAAGTACCAGAATAAAAACCTATGCCAGCCCGGGACTCGTTGTCTTCTAACTCAATCATTTTTCCCAAACCAGCAATTGCACCATGCTCAATAGCCAACTTTGCATCTTTGTAGGAAGTAAATGAAGGAGTTCTCTTCTCAATAGGCTCAACAATAGATAACGCTTGGAAAGGAGTTCCAACTTCAGCCTCAACATCTATATAAGAGAAGGAGGACAAATGGCTAACCAGGAGAGCCCTTTCTCCCCCTACCACTACCAGCTTCTTGTTCTTCACAAATTTCAATTTCTGATGTAGGGTGGACGTCACGGCGCCTGCCTCGTGAATCCATGGTCTACCTAGGAGACAACTATACGATGGGTGAATGTCCATAACCTGGACGGTAACCTGGAAATCACTTGGTCCGATCTTGATTGGGAGATCAACTTCCCCAATCACAGTTTTGCAAGACCCATCGAAAGCCTTCACAACTACTCCACTCTGCCTCATGGGAGTCCCTTGATATGATAGCTTTGAGAGAGTGGACTTTGGCAATACGTTCAATGATGACCCGGTGTCCACCAGTACATTGGACATGGCGTCGTCTCTACAACCCATAGATATATGTAATGCCAAGTTGTGGTCTCTTCCCTCCTCAGGGAGGTCAGAGTCACAAAAGCTCAGGTTGTTACAAGCGGTAATGTTTGCGACAATGTTATCGAATTGCTCTATTGTGACATCATGATCTACATATGCCACATCCAAAACTTTCTGCAGAGCCTCTCTATGTGGTTCTGAATTCAAAAGTAATGATAACACGGATATCTTGGATGACGTTTGTAGAAGTTGGTCTACAACATTGTACTCGCTCCTTTTGATGAGTCTCAGCATCTCATCACAGTCTTTTTTCTCATTGCCACTCGGGCCAACAGAAGTAGGAGTTTTCAGTACGGAGGAGGGCTTAACAGCAAGTGCCGGATTCGGAGAATTCACAACGTTCCCAATCGAGCGTTCAACAAGATCAGCATTAATTTGAGGCTTCGGCGGTGCTGAAAATACACGGCCACTACGGGTCAAACCGCTAACATCGGCAATATTCACAACAGAAGAAGAGGGCAAGGACACCTCTTTCCCATTCTCTACTGCTACGGCGTTGTAGCGATAGGGAACTGCCTTTTTAGAGGAGTAAGGCACAGGACCAGCAGGCTTAATGATCAGAGCGGGAGAAGCCTTCTACTTTCTACCATTGTACTTGATGATAACAGGCTCGGGTATCTGGAACACTGGGGAGATCACATTGACCTCAGGCTCATTTTCATCAACATTCTTATTTTGAAGGATCTCAATGACTCCTTCGTCCAGCATTTCCTGAACATCCTTGCGCACCTGGCAACAACCCAATCGGTTAACAGAGCAGACTCGGCATCTATCATGGTCATGCTCATAATGACTGTAGTCACACAACAAACGATGCATCTGGACCAGAGACTGTTGAATATGACTGATATATTTGACCTTGTATTTTCCAGAGCAACCCTGGACCATGTTGACAGATTTCCCATGTTCGGGCAATGGGTTCTTCTTCACATTAGGGCCTACGTCCTCAAAACATAAAATACCACACCTCACAAGGTCTTGAACCTTGTCTTCAAAGGGTAACAATTCTCCATGTCGTGGCCGGGAGCACCAGAATGGTAAACACAATGTAACTCGGGCTTATACCATCACTGGGGGTTAACAGGTATAGCCGGTGGGTCTCTCGAAGTAATCAACTTCCTTTCTATCAAAGAGGGATATAACTCTGCGTACGTCATTGGAATAGGATCGAAGGTGACCTTTTTCCTCTCGTAATTCGTGCTGGTTTGATTACTGCTTCGAGGCTGGTAGGCCTTCTGTTGAGGTCGGTGTTGTTGTTGCTGATATTGCGGATGTGGTTGCTGATTGTTACTATGTTGCTGATACTGTTGATTGTCTCTGAAAACAGGTGCTATATGAGCCACCTGGTGCTGGTTACTGGCGGGACGCACAGTCTTCCTCCTCACAGAGGGTCTTCTTGGTTTCGCATGGGAGATCACAGCATGTGCCTCTCCATCTTTCTTCTTTGCAAATGTCCCATAACGTTTGGCAGAAGAGCCTTCTTCTCTGGTTAACCGTCCTTCACGGACCCCTTCTTATAGACGCATCCCCATATTTACCATCTCGGTGAAGTCAGAAGGAGCGCTAGCAATCATCCGCTCATAATAAAAGGAACTTAAAGTCTTCAAAAAGATCTTAGTCATCTCTTTCTCTTCTAGCGGAGGCATGATCTGTGCTGCCACCTCTCGCCACCTCTGGGCGTACTCCTTAAATGTTTCTTTATCCTTCTGGGACATGGCTCTCAATTGATCTCTATCGGGAGCCATATCCACGTTGTACTTGTACTGCTTGACGAAGGCTTCGCCGAGATCATTGAAGGATCAGATGTTCGCGCTGTCTAAACCCATGTACCAACGCAAAGCGGCACCGGACAGACTGTCCAGAAAGTAATGGATGAGTAGTTGGTCATTATCGGTTTGAGTCGACATCTTTCTGGCATACATGACCAGGTGGCTGAGAGGACAAGTATTTCCTTTGTACTTTTCAGAATCAGGGACCTTGAATTTCACAGGGATCTTCACATTTGGAACCAAGCAGAGTTCGGCAGCAGACTTGCTGAAAAGATCCTTCCCTCTGAGAGTTTTCAATTCCTTGCGAAGCTCAAGAAATTGATCGTTCATAGCATCCATCTTCTCATAAACATCTAGACCCTCAGACGGCTCAGAATGATAGATGGTGTCGTCTACCCTGGGCAAAGTATGCATGATAGGAGGAGGAACGGCAAGGACCGGGCTAGATGCCTGCAGAGAAGCAAAGGTAGGAACAGGACCCTCAGGCATGAAATTGGGAGGCATCCCCCACGGGAACCCGGTTGGCATGGCCGTTGGAACAAAGTGTGCACTGGCAGCGGGCACAGTAGAGGAGACAATCACGGAGATAACTGTCCTTTGGGGAGGAGTTGAAGGTGTCGGAGAAAACTGGCTCTGGGTAGCCATGAGTGACTCCATTAGGGCAGTCAATCTGGCCACTTCCTCTTTGAGCTCGCGGTTCTCTTGCTCTAAGTGATCCATCAGTCTTGAAATGTTGGCTCTAGTGTAGTACCGGTGAGTCAACTTGTCTTCAAAGTAAATGAAGGACACAGAGTTAGACCACAGGGCAAGGGACCGGAAACAAAACCTGCTTATGCATATGATGCATGCAATGCTTGTGCATATGATTTGTTTTTTATTTCAAAGGAACTTTAGAGTTTTATTTGCAAATTTTGGAAATATTAAGCATTTTATCACATATGGAAATTTCTCATCAAATAATATCAGGGAAAAGAAGTGCAACATCGTCAATCATATACAAGAGAAAAGGAAAATAATCATCCTATGGATCCCTAGAAACAATCATCTAAAGCTCGGGACACAGGAAGATAAGATGCACGAAGCCTCTTCACCTCCCTCTCGTAGGCTGCCTCCATATCGGCCTTCTCTTTGGCGAGTCGATCATACCTCCTCTTCCAGAACTTAGAAGACTGAGGAAGTAGAGAAGTCCATACATCATCAGGGTCATCAATAACCTGATGCTCAAGAAACTCAATCAACGCATCCTTCTCCTTAATCTGCTGAAGCAACTCTTCACGTTCACGGATTCAGGCACGTGAACGGTCTTCGTCTCTCAACTCCTCTACTAGTTGATTAGGGAGGGTTGAAGGCCCAGCCATAATCATAGGTGTAGGTCTCGGGTACTCGTCAGGCATGAGATACTCAGACGCCCTCTTCCTAACCCAAACAGTGTAAGGCTCTAAAGCGATGCAATTCTTAGGACCCAACTCTTTCCTTCCTTTCCTATGAATCTTGCGCCAAGTGCAGACCATCCTAGCTTTCAAGCCTTGAGGATCTTTACTATCCTGAAAGAATACACCCTCCAACAGAATGTTATTGGGTTTATCCTTTAAGGGGAACCCAAGCTGCGACGTGCCAAAACAGGATTGTAGTTAATCCCACCACATGTACCAAGAAGAGGTACATTGGAGAATTCGCCACAAGAGTCAATAATCTGCACACCGTCATACACACGGTTATACCAAGAGATATCATCATTAGTGAGAGACATAAGTCTCGTGGACCACCGTAGACATTCCTTGTTCTCCTTGAAAGCGACCGTCTGAGGCAAGTGAGAAATAAACCACTTATACAACAGAGGCAAACAACACACAATGGCGCCATCACCCTTTGCATTCCTCATATGCAAAGAGAAGTATGTATCGCCCAACAGAGTCGGGGATTAAGAGTAGAAAAGATCCTAATAGCATTCACATCCACAAACTTGTCGATGTTGGGGAACAATACCAATCCATAGATGAGAAGTACAAATATGGATTCAAAGGCATCCTCACTCATGGCCTTCCCATATATAGTAGCTTGAGCAATGAGGAACTTAGAAGGGAGACCTTGAATTCCACCTTTGGTAGTCATATGAGCACCAACCAGAGATTCATCTATGTGTAACATGTCAGCTATCTCTTGAGAAGTAGGAATACTCTCCAAGCCACTAAACGGCAACTGGTCTAGAATAGGTATACCCACAAGGTAAGCATACTCCTCAAGGGTAGGCAAAAGCTGGAAATCCGGAAACGTGAAGCAACGGTACAAAGGATCGTAAAACTGCACCAATACACTCATCAATCCTTCATCCACCTGAGTGGTCAGAAGAGGAAGAAGCTTCCCGAAACGAGCCTTGAAACCCAAGGGATCTAATACATAAGATGTCAAATTCCTTAACTCTTTCAAGTCTGGTTGTCTGAAACTGTACTTCTTTGTATTCCTTCTTTGTCTTTCCATGTCTGAAAATTTTGCAAATAGACCTCTTAAGTTCCTTGAAAATTTTCTTATTATTTTGATGATATGAATGCAAATGGGTGCATGAGTGCATGAATGCAACAATCACACTCAAGGATCAAGCAAAGCACACCAAACAAAGGTCATGGGATGGATCATGTTATCCTTAATATCAACCATCCATTTTGGTGGATTATGGTTTACACCTTATCAACACCCAAGTTCCATTGATATTAAGGATACCTGAACGGTTCAACCATGAATCAAGGGTTTGTTGCAAGTCACGAGCATGGAGTTTAGGTGAGGAACCACCCAAAGGGAGTGTACTAAGGTTTAAACCTGCCAAACATGTTCTACAAAAGGTTCCCATAGTCATCATCCCATCTTTTGGATATTATCGGAGAAACGACTACTCGTATTCCAAAAATATTCTCAAGAGAGACTCTTATGTGTGTAGTATCGCGTAACAAACGTATCAAATCTTACACTTGAACGACTTTCGCACTACATCCTACGAATAGGCCAAGACGGGCTTGGTAAACTAAGGTCCTTGGCTTCTAAGGTCTATATTGGAAAGAGTAATGTCTAACCACAACTTACTTGTGTGACATTATTGATCCAAACATGACCTCCACCAAGTGAATGGACTTGCAAGTCAACTTGCTAAGGAATAACTCCACACAAGTCAACAAGACTATGCCATTCTCCTATCCTAAGTGCACTCGAGTTCGGGTATAGAACTCATCTCACAAAGATCACCAAGCACACAAGGATTTAATATCAAGCAATTCAATCATTACATACAATACAGTAATCCCAAATTGCACAAAAATATGTCACAAAACAATACAATACAACAAGCATGAAAAGTTGGCAAAACCCACTAGATTTAATCCCTAGCAGAGTCGCCACTTTTCTGTAGCGGGGTATTCGTTACCTTTAGATTTATTGATTAAATCAAAAGTAAATCATATAATTTGAGTCGCCACCACACTTCTATTTATCCAAAGGAATGGTTAGAAAGCGAACAAAAACCTAAAAGTTTTATCAAATCAAAAACTAGTAAAAATGTCAGAGATCTAGGTAAGGGGGTTGGTTATGCAATGGGAAGGTGTTAGGCGCCCAAAGCATCCTAGGTACTCCTAGGGAGCCCTTTTCACATTTGTTGCAAAGGTTGTTGTTTTTTTTTTTTGAAAATTTATTTGTGCAAACATGACTGAAGGGATGAGAAAAGCGTGTATGTTTATCTAATGTACTACTTACTAAAAGAAGGGTTAAAAGAAAATGACTCGCACGGACGTCGCATCCACTGCATACGTATCTCATCTGAATCTGAGAATCAGAGTCTTCGTAGCTCGGCTACCTATGGGTTAAAGAGGAGTATGCTCGGTAAGACATCATGTCTTATGCCTACGTATCTCATCTGGGATGAAAATCAGAGCAAAACGTAGTTCGACTAACTACGGGTTAAGGGTTGAACGACATTACTACGCAATCTACCAGATGCTCGACCTTTGGAGACTTACTCGCCTGTAGTAGAAGGAGTAAACTTGTTCTTAGGAGAAGAAAAATCAATGAAAAAGGGTAATGAGGATAAGACCTCATAGCTCTTAACCCTGGACAAGGTAAGCTCATGACAAAAAGTGGGGGTTCAGAAAGGTGAAACCCTCTCCACTGACCGACCGGACAAAAGTAACACACAAGAACATTGCCTCCTATTGAGGTCTTCCAGCTAAGAAAACAATAAAATATGGGAAAAAGGTAAAAGTACCACACGGATAAAGATCCGAAGTAACAACAATTAAGGGTACAGGAAACCCAGAGATCTCTCAAGCTGATACCATCAAGGAAAGCGAGTCAGTGCAGGTAATCGGAATAAACCTCCAAGCTATCTCCTTTAAGGTCATGTGAGCCCTCACAAAAACTCAACAAACAGGTTAGGAAGCAATGCATGGATGCAATCGAAAACATGTTATAACAGAATACAAAACAAATTAGAGCAAACAGAAAAAACAACTATTGTCGCGATCGCTGCTGCATCGCCTAGCGAAAGCTTAGCGAAGCTTCGCTGCAGGCTCGCCTAACGAAGGTGCTAGCGAATGCCTGCGGGTTTTTGGGTTCTTCATTGATAACAGTACGATCTCGGTAACCCAAACCCTATGGTATTTATTAGAAACGAAACGATTAAAACATTCAAGGCATTGATTTACATATTCATATACATATCTAAACTTATGGGCAAAACCTCGCGATGATACATCACACATTCCGAGTATTCAAATTGAGCATAGAGTAATGGGAATAAGACAAACCTGATTGGAGAGATTGAATGAAATTGGATTGCACCGGGGTTTGCAGAACAATCTCAGGGTTTGTATGAGGTAGAGCTGGTTCTTTGCCTATGAGTTCCCTTCAGTGTCTGAAAGTTGCTCTGAGTTCTCTGTCAGGTAGTCTCTCTCTCTGATAATCCAGGGTTTGTAATAGTCTCCCCTCTTTCTCTAATAATCTCCCGTGATTTTTTCTCAAATGAAGCTCTGGTATTTATAACCTATTTTTATGGGCTTAAAGTGAATGCAATTCAGGCCCAAAATTCTGTTAGGTTTTCAAAACGTGTGATCTTCGCCTAGCGAGCATGACAGTTCAAACCTTCGCCTAGCGAAGGATTTGCTCGCTGAACGAGCATGACAGCTCAGGCCTTCGCCTAGCGAAGAAATGGTTCGCTTAGCGAGCATGACAACTCAGACCTTGTGATTGCTCAAGCTACAAACAAAAGATGTTAGTGACATATTTTTGTGCTTTTGGTTAGTAAACAAAAATAAGAGAAACAATGATATATAATTCAAGCATGCTTGGTGATCTCAAATCAATCACAAGGAGTCCCACCCAAAGGCAAAGGGAACTAAGATGCTTATGATCCTTGAGGCTATGCAAATGCAATGTTATGATGCCATGGGGGATCTTAGGGTCAAAATTGGGGTCTTATAGTTGGTTAATTTCCTAAAAACCTCATCAAAACACGAAAGAAATTGCCATGAGATTTATCATAGGTCAAACAAGGTCAAAGGACCTTGGAGAAGAAAATTCATAATTTTTGGAAACTTTAAAGTATTTTTAAACAATTAAAAATATTCTCAAAATCAATTAAATCATGAAAAATATTAATAATGATCCAAAAAATAATTTTACTTCAGAAAATGAAAGAGGAATTTATTTAAATTTTTTGGGTGAAACTCTAATATTTTTTGGATCAATATTAAAATTAATATGAATTAATGAAAATAACACAAATAAAATGAAAATTGAAAAATCAGAAAAAATGTGGACAACTTGATCTCCCTCATTAATTGAGATGGCAAATCAAGTGGATCCAAACGCGCTTTTCATCATGGACTTAAGTCAGCGCGCCATAAACAAGGTATTCAAAACCAACACTCGTGATTAGATTAATTCAAAATGATCATGTGGCTCTGGACCATGCCAACTCACCACCAGAGCAAATCTTCGGTCACCCTCTCAGGCGAACCTTGCCGGACTGGTCCACTCATCACCATCACTAAAATAAAAAAGAAGGACATGATTTTAAAGTAAGAATGACACTGATCACGAATCTGGCCTCAATTCATCCTAACTCCAAGTATATTGAGAGATACATGGAGTTGAAATTTGAGGTACATGATCTGAGTTGCTTCACCTCAAAGCAACTCAATCTTCTTGCCTACATTGGCATGACTTCAGACAACCAAGGAACCAAGAGAATTATGGAGAATTAAGTGAGAATCAAATAGATGAAAAATTCTGGAAAATACCTTCAATGCAGTGCAGAATTCGATTGCTCTTGCTTTGATTCTTGCTTGATCTCACTCAGGAAGCTTGCAGAAGTAGATAAGAATCAACCAAAGGCTTTGGATCCTTGGAGTTTTGAATCTCAAAACAGTGAGATTCAAACTCAATTTTCAAAGAAAATTCTCAGGTTTCTCCTTTCAAATGGAAGGGTTTGGGGGGTATTGGAGCAAAGCTGGCGCGAGGGGATCTTTAATTCTGAGCATAGGGACCTCTATTTATAGTTGTAGCTCATGTTATTTGCACCTTCAAATTAAACTTCCAAATTTGGAATTGGATGATGCATGCTTGCATGGGCGTGTACAAGCCCATGAAGTCACTCTCTTAGGTCCATAATCAAGTGTGAATGAGTATAAAAGCAACTTGGAATGCAAGGCAATTGTGTATGGCTATTTGAAGTTTTGATTTTGCCAAATTATGATGCCATGTCCAAGCCATGCGCAGCCCATTCAAATCTTGTCCAAAATGGATGAAATTGGACTTTTTGGAAGGTTTAGATCAAGAGGAACAACTTTTGTGTTGAACACTTTTCCATTTGAAGCTTGTATCATGATGAATCTTGAGGTGGAAGTTTGGAAATTTTAACATATCAAAAAAAATTCTGTGTCAAGCCATATGTTCACTTATTCCATCTTGGCTAACTTTTTATGTGAGCTTCAAATGAGAATAGTTCCTTCATAAAAGTTGTAGCTATTTCAACGTCTTTCAAAATAGTCACACATTTGACCTTATTTGGTTTTAGATGAAGGAGTTATGCATTTTTGAAGTTGAAGAAAATCACTTGTTCAATGGTATTGGTCCAAAATGACCTATAATGTATCCTCATATCACATGCTCATAAAGGTTGAATTAGCTCTTCCTCCAAACATGAAAGTTTAAGTAGACACCTTGAATTTTGTTGTGCAACTGGGAAATCTTTCATCTCATAAAAATTGAGAAAGTTATGGCCTTGGGAAGTTGACCTCCAAATTAGGGTTTAGACAAAATGACCTATAATATTTCACCATAAAAATGACTTTACAAGAAAAACTAGATCCAGACCTCAACATGAAAGTTGTTTGAAATGTTATTTAGAGTAATGTTTCTCTTGGAATTATTTTCATATGATAAACATTGTAGGAGATAGGGTCTAGGGGATCCCAGTTTTGATCAGATGAATTCCTCTAGTGAACCACCATTAACCAACTTGCTAGCTTGCAATTATCTTGACTTTTGGGACTCATAGGAGATAATATATGCATAAGATTATGAAATTTGAGGTGTCCCTTGAAATATTTGACCATTTGTTGAAGAAGCTTGGTGAAGAAGCTACACAAGATACCTAGATGAACTAGGGTTTCCAAGGCAAACCAATTCCAAACTTTGAATGATTTGATGATCAAAATAACATATGAAGCTCATGGGGACTCATATATGATGTCTAAATCCATTGAGGAACATTCCTTGATTGATCTCTTAGCAATGAGAGTCTTAAACCCTAGATATGAACCTGATAGATCACAGGTGATCATGTGCTTTACCTACAAAATAGTTAGACAAATGCAAAGACATATTTTTGGTATTTTGGTTAGTAAAGATGATAAAATATAATCACATGGTGCTTGGTGATCTCTCCCAATACAAACCCAATGAATGAGGGGTAAGGAGGATGCCAAGGTATGATCCCAATGTTAATGCATATGATGAGATAGCATGAGGGATCTTAGGGTCAAAATTGGGGTCTTACAGACACACACACTACCTACAAAAGAAACAAAGTTATAAATAGACATGTTTTTGGAATTTTGGTTAGTAAAAAAAGAAAAACAAAGTATGATACAAATCAAATGTGCTTGGTGATCTCTCCCAATGAAAACCCAATGAATGGGGGGTAAGGAGGATGTCAAGGTGTGATCCCAAAGACAATGAAATTGATGAGATATCATGGGGGATCTTAGGGTCAAAATTGGGGTCTTACACTGTTAAGTAAAACTGATGTAAGAGGTGCTAATACATTCCCCTTGCATAACTAACTTCCTTACCTAGATTTCTCTTTCCTATAGTTTTATTGATGTTTTCCCTTTCCTTCGGGAATAAATAAAGTTTGATCGCGACTTTGTTGTATGTTCGAGCATGAGATGTGTTTGGGTATATTTCCGCTAGCTTCAGCCGTTAGGTCAACTTGATGTTATTTGGGTAATGAACTGGTTGGAGTTCAACCATGTTCATATCGAATGTTTCAACAAGTCCTTGTTGTTTTTCCAGAGTTCGAAGAAGGTGGATATCTAATGTTTATGTATGCTAAGAAAATGGATGAGTCCTTGAAGAATGATTCTCGAGTGTTTATGATGTTTGCCTCGTTGAAGGCAGAAAGTAAAGCTCTAATTGATGATTTACCTGTTGTGTGTGATTTTCTATAGGTGTTCCTAGATGATATTACTGATTTTCCACCAGAGCCCGAGGTTAAGTTCGCCATAGGCTTAAGAAACAATTAGAAGATCTTCTTGAGAATAAGTTTGTTTGACTTAGTATTTCACTGGAGGAGCACCAATGTTGTTGGTTAAGAAGAAAGATGGTAGCATGAGGTTGTGTGTTAACTACCGATAACTGAATAAGCTCACAATTAAGAAGAAGTATCCTCTTCAAACAATTGATGACCTTATGGACCAATTGGTAGGTGCTTGTGTTTTCAGCAAGGTCGATTTGAGATTAGGCTATCATCATATCCCTGTGAATCTAGAAGATATTCTGAAGACTGCGATTAGAAGTTGACATGGTCACTACGAGTATTCATGAATGTCGTTTAGTGTGTCTAATGTGCCAGGTGTATTCATGGAGTATATGAATAGGAGCTTCCATTCTTACTTGGATCAGTTTGGGATTGTGTTCATCAATAATATTTTGGTGTACTCAAAGACAGACGAAGAGCATGCAGGACATTTGAGGGTTGTGCTACAGACCTTGCAAGAGAAGAAGATATATGCAAGTTTATCCAAGTATCGGTTCTGGTTGCGTAAAGTAAGTTTCCTTGGTCAAGTGATTTCTAGTGGTGGTATTATAGTTGATCAGTTGAAGGTTGACATTATGTTGCAGTGGGAAACTTCGAAGCCTGTTACTGAAATCATAAGTTTTATGGGTTTGACTAGTTATTATAGAAGGTTTATAGAAGGCTTTTCCAAGTTAGCTATGCCTTTGACTCAGTTGACTCGAAAGGGTCAAGCGTATGTGTAGGATGTTCAATATGAAGAGAGTTTTCAAGAGCTCAAGATAAAGTTGATGCCAGGGCCAATTTTTATATTATTGTGTCTAAGATAGTCCTTTGTGGTTTATTGTGATGCTTCAAAGATGGGTTTAGGTGGTATGCTTATGCAGAATGGTCAGGTTATGACCTATGCTTTGAGACAATTGAAGGTTCATGAGAGGAATTATCCTACACATGATTTGGAGTTAGCATATATGGTGTTTGTGCTTAAATTTTGGAGACATTATCTATTTGACTCTAGATTTGAAGTGTTCAGTGATCATAAGAGTTTAAAGTATTTTTTCGATCAGAAGGAGATGAATATGAGGCAAAGGATGTGGCTTGAATTCCAAGAGGATTATGATTTTGGTTTGAGTTACCACCCTGGTAAAGCCAATATGGTAGAATATGCTTTGAGTATGAAGTATTTGCATATGTCGACGTTCATGGTTCGATAATTGGATTTGATTGAATAGTTCTAAGATATTAGTTTCGTATGTGAGATGACTCATAACAATGTGAAGTTGGGTATGCTGAAGTTGACTAGTGGTATTCTTAAAGAGATCATAGATGGTTAGAATGTCAACCTGGGATTGATTGATTGGTGTTGATAAATCAAGGTAAAGAGGTAGATTTTATAATTGATGATAATGGTGTTATGAGATTCCGAGACATGGTTTGTGTGCCAGCTTTTCTAGAGCTTAAGAAGAGAATTCTTGAGGAAGGTCATAGGAGTTGTTTGAGTATTCATCCTAGTACTACCAAGATGTATCAAGATCTGAAAAAGATGTTTTGGTAGCCAGGTATAAAGAAGGAAGTTGATGATTTTGTTTATTCTTGTTTGAATTGTCAGAAGTTGGAGATTAAGCATTAGAATCCGTCAAGATTTATGCAACCGTTGAGTATTCTTGAGTGGAAGTAAGATAGAATTTTTGTGGATTTTTTGATGAGTTTTCCTAAGACTTATAAAGGAAGTGATATGATTTGTGTTGTGGTGGATAGGTTGACTAAATCGGCTCATTTCATAATGATAAAGATCAATTATATGTTACAAAAGTTAGTTGAGGTGTATATTGAGAAGATAATCGATTTGCATGGTATTTCTTCGAGTATTATTTCAAAAAGAGACCTGAGGTTCAGTTTGAGGTTTTGGGAGAGTTTTCAGGAAGCCTTGGGAACCGGGTTATGGTTGAGTTCTGATTATCATCCTCATACAGACGGTCAGGCAGAGAAAACCCTCCATTATTTAGAAGATTTGCTTAGAGCTCGCATGTTGGAGCAAGGAGGTAGTTGGTGTCGTACCTCAATGAAAATGAGAGACACGACTTAGCGAAACACAGTCGCACGCTCGCAATGATGGACTGAACAGAGTCGCCACCGAACTTTATTTATTCCTAAAAAGGAAAGGGAAAATATCGATAAAACCCAAGACAAAACGATAATGATTATGGTCGTCGCAACAAAATCAGGGTTTGGGAGTCGATTACGCAAGGGGAAGGTATTAACACCCCTCACGTCCGTTGTACTCAACGGGAACCATTAGGTTAGTTTTGCGCGTTAGTGTTAGTTTGAAATGTTTAGGCTTTAAGTTATTAGGTGGGAAAGAAAGAAAGGATGAGAGGAGAATAGTTTTGGATTTTTGACGAAGGACTAAACCTAAGTTTTTTATTAGTGGGCCTGACAAGATTTACAAATCCTGGTCCTACGTATCTCAACAGAGAAATCAAGGCTTACGTAGTTCTGGGTAGAAAAATGTTTGTTTGTTGGTCGATTTTAACGAAAGCTACTTTGTGTCAAATCGACGAAAACATTGTTGGACTACCCAAAACAGGTGAAGAAACATTGCCTTGCATTGTTTTGAAACAAAGTACCTTTTGTTTGAGAAAAGGTTTAAGAGTCAATCACACGGCGGTGAGAAAAGAAATTGATTGGTTTGATGTGTCTTGAGTAATGGCGAGAACTTGGATGAGTGAGACATCCATCTCGAATCCTAGTCTCAGGAGTGCGTGGTATCCACCACGTTCCATTTCCATCTTATTTGCAAAATGTTTAATAAGAATTAAGTGTTTTTGAGGTTTGGTTGAAAAAGGGTTTGAAGAAACCGCATTGACAATTTTAAATGATGGCGAGAGCTAAGATAGGCGAGGCATCTACCTCGAATCCTAATCTCAGGAGTGCACGATATCCACCATGTTCCATTTCCATCTTTATTGAAAAAAAGAGTTAAATAGAAATTAAGTATTTTGAGTTTTGTTGTGAAAATGACTTGACACTAGATCAAGCATTGATGGACGTTTAAGAGAAATTTGAATGGATGTTTGAGAGAAACAAAATAGATAAGTTTGGATGATGGCGAGAGCTAGGGTAGGCGAGACATCCATCTCGAACCCTAGTCTCAGGAGTGCGCAGTATCCACCATGTTCCATTTCCATCTTTATTGAAAAGGTCTTAAATATGAATTAATACTTTTTTGATTTTTTATTATGAAAAATGGTTTGACGTTGGATCAACCATTTAATGAAGTTTTGGAAGAAATAGGATAGAATGGGAAGAAGAAATGAATTGATTTGTTTATTGAGAAAATACTCGACGTTGGATCGAGTCTTATTTTTGATCTTTTGGAAATGGTTGATTTTATTCTTGTGTTAGTAGCTAATTAAACAGTCAAACAAATAAAGAAATGAAAAGAAGTAAAATTATTACACATCGGGGGAGTGGGGTACATTTTGTCAAATGGGGATTCAAAGTAATGAAATAATTAAATCGGGCCTAAACAACAAATAATGCAATGTATGAGTGTAAGTGCAAGGGAACTGTCTCATTGTAAGAAAGTCCAAGAGGAAGCCATGTGAAGAAAATAACACAACAAGTTATATTTACAAGAACACTCAAAAATTAAATTGAAAGAAACAACATCGGAACGTGCACGGATAAAAATCGGGATGCGAATCAAAGTTGCATAACGCAATGACGTGCAAGGCAGATGGAAATTGAAAAGAAAATAAGAAATCTAGATAATGTGCTCAAAGCCGGTTTGCACATATTGACCATAGTTGAAATGTCATATGCGATTAATCATAACGCGGCGAAATACTATCAATATATCGATAAAGTAATCAATGGAATGACAACATGGGAATTGTCGAATCCATAAATTAAAATTGACGTCTAACAAATTAAATAAATTATCGGCAAAAGAAAAGAAAAAAAAAACGAAAGTCGAAAAATGAGAATAAAATATAAAAGGGACAAAACTTAAAGAAATGAAAAGTTCTTTTATTATTATTACTCTCTAAAAAAATGAAATAAAACAAAAGGGGGTTGTACCAGGGTCGAACCCCCGACCTAGCGCTTAATAACCACATCCCTTCCCACTCGACTAGGATCTCTCACTGATACTTAAAGACCATTGTTAATACCGGTATGAAAGAGAAAACCGCGCGGCGGGGATCAAAAGTAATTCCAACAAAACTTGAACAGTGGTGGAAGTGGATTCATTATGGCCACTGTTATCAGGTCATAAACGAAGAAAAGAAGGAAAGGAAACTTAATAACATGCATAAACCAATCTCCACGTAACTACATATCAAACTCAATAAAAGAAATGGGGAAATAACTCATAGAGAATATCCAACCTCACGGCAAGAAACTGCTCTTTGGAGAGTCACTCGCACACTCCTCCTCTCCTGCACAGTAAGACACAACAATGGTCGGGATAGGGGGACTCCGCTGGTGACGTTGAAATTGGCTACCGATATTCTTCGATGATGCTGGTGGTGGGTAGTTGGATGAGTATGGGTGATGATGAATGAAGAACAGGGTAAGGTTCTGTGTGTTATTTTGTGTGTAGAAAAGAGAGATTTCGAAAATGTCTTTCTCCTCTCTTTTTTCCTTTTGAATGGTAGCCGCAAAATTCTAGGGTTTTCTTTGTGTGAACCGTCTCCTTCAATTCTCTAGGGTTTTCCGGCTCTCTCCTTAGGAACAGTGGCTTCCTATTATATACCCCTCATCTCCTCTCTGCTGTGTTGCTGTGTTTCCTCAAAGTGGTGGAAAATGTCTGTACGAAAGACGTTTTGAATTTTGTCCATATTAAACTTGTGGTCCCCTTCTCAATTCTCTTCATTTTGGAAAATTTACCGTTGGTAAGAAAGGTTATTTACTGCAGTGTATTTCACTTGAATAGAATATAGACTTTCCTGAGATTATCGAAATGTAACTGTATTGCTTGATGCTTGCAGGAGGACATGTCGTGGTGATGAATTGGAATGCCATAGACTATGCTCGTGGAGGATTGCAATTGCTGCAATGTATTTTGCTCTTCATAACCAAAGGTTATTTATTGAATGAGTTCCACCCTCAACCTGTTTTCCGTACGAAAACGTTTATGTCAAAAACATAATCAGCGGTAGTCTTTGTAATAACACCCTTCTCATCGATGATCCCGGACATTAGATTAGCAGGTGTAACATCAAACGCCGGATTCCTCACAAATATTCCTGAGGCAGCAACTTACTCTCCGAATTTATGACAACGGCAATCCTGGAAAAACGTCTCTAACATCAAGTGAAATAGGTGGTTGTTCTTGGTTTTGATTTTCGCAGGTTTACGGTTGTTTGGCTGCAATGACAGTCGTGTGATAACACTTGCCATTGGTGCCGACAATCGTGAAGTTTTGGATTTGCTGCTGGGTTTTGGTTGTGACTCGTGTTCCTTTATTTCTGATGATTTATCGGATGGAATCTTACTTGTGCTAGGTGAAATTCTGGTGTAGTCAGAGTTCAGATGTTCTACTCCAAGTCATGACATCTGATCCAACATTGTTACTAATACAGCAAGAAAGTTATACAATTAAAACCCAGTACTAATGTGCACACACTCACAGATGTCACGACATCTGCTACTATATCACCATAGAATGGAAGAACACCCAGTTCTGTCCATCTGGTACAAAGACACAACAGAGATCAAACATAGCTCTTACTTCTGTTGAGCCTGCACAGTTATCAGCATGATGTCTCAATAGTGATTTGAACATCACCTGTTACAGTATTATAGTTTGTTGGCCTTGTACTCGTATTTCCTAAAATAAAGGTTAAACAAGTTAACCTAATTTCCACATATTAGGGTACTAACAAATAGGCTATTAGTTAGGTTCATTAATTGTAGCTCAGTTGTTAATTTCCTGGATTTTAGCTTAGCTGTTGGATTCCTGAAGAATAGCCTGAGAAAAATACTGAAACAGAAAAACTAACCATCCTACAATTTAGCATATGCTGTCAGGGATGAATGTCACAACATTCAGTTTGACGACCAGAACATATACCATATGCTAAGTCTGTTATTTTCCTGAAAACAGACTGTGCTAAATGTTGTACTGTAGCAGACCAACCAGTCTATACTTCAATATCAGCTTACAATAGTATGTGTCAAAACATCCAATTTGACATTTACACAATGGCTTTATGCCAGGTCTGTTATTCCCTTGATAAACAGACTGAGATACATACTAAACTGAAGCAGAAAAACCAACCTGCCTATTATTCAGTATATGTTGTCAATGATGAATGTCAAAACATGCTGATTGACATTCAAACAGTATGCTGTGTACCAGGTCTGTTATTCTCTTGATAAATCGACTGAAATACATGCTGAGTTATAACAGACAAGATTATAACGTGCAGAAGGAAAAAACAAACACAGGAAATTGTTAGCCCAGTTCGGTGCAACATCACCTACTCTGGGGGCATACCAAGCCAGAATGAAGATCCACTATCAGCAGTATTTATTCAGAGTTAAACTCCCCCGTTTACAACTCTTCACTTAATCCCTACCCAATGCAATCTATATCTAGGAACTCCTAGATAGAAACCACCAGTTTCCATTCCTATCACTACAATTTCAAAGTAATGCTAAACAACTTGAACTTGCTTCACAGCTTCGTTTAAGACCATAACTACTCTGACCTATAGGCTTTGAGTTACGGATAATCTCATGCTTTGAGCACTGAGACACACATGGTAACCTTCCCACAGGTTGGGAGGTTTACCTCATACACACCCCTAATTTTTACATTGTTTGAGGCACACTAAACCTAGGTTACAATCTGCTATTTATAACCTAAACACCCAACTGGATTTGGGCCTTAGAAATCGCAGTAAGCTTCTCCTTTGCTGTTACAAAGCCAGCAGAATTCTTCTGCTACAATCAAGGTCTTCAATCTTTTATTTCCTAAAAAATCTCCATATTTGAAAACGTATATTTACCAAATATTCTGATTGAGTCTTCAGGATCTCCACATAGAAGTTAGGATATTCACCAAATATCCTCACTAATCCCAGAACATTAAATTAGTTAACACATAACAGAATTAACTAATTCAGTTCTATACACAGGTGCGATGTCACAGTCACAATGTTATAACATCCTACATGACATGTTGGTCCAGATGTCGAACTTCTTCAACCCAACATATTAAAACAACAGAGGTGATTACATTATTTGTTTTACAAAATTAATGCCAATCCTAAGGTATTAACACTAGGTCCTCTTGAGGTGATTTTCTCTTTCGTTGTTATAGCTTCAATGGTAGTGGAGAGACTCTTGGATTTCCACGTGCACCACCACGCAAGTGATGAAACGGTGCAACAGAAACATGATCTCCTTCCGAGGAGTAGCTTTTACTAGCAGAATGGCCATAATCATCGGAATATGACACAGAGTCTGCAACATGAGAATTGATGCCGTTTATCAGCATGTTGTGCCATGACTGTAGCTTGCATTTGCATCCTCACTAGGGTAATCCAAACCATGATAAAATCTTCTGTCATGAGAATCATGGCTTTGGTATGAAGAAATACGTTTTACCGCGGACGGTCTTTCATACGTTTCCCTGGTTCTGTTGAGCTGATCCTGCAGTTTATAAACCATTCTCAACAGTTTCATCTTCTCCTGATCAGGGTCCTCAACAGAGTCAGGTGAAACATAGCTTGAACTAAGGTAGAGTTCGTCGTATATTTGATTTGACGGACTACCACTTTCGTAACCAGATTGGGAAACATTACCACGGAGAGGCATTTTGAATGGAAACTCATCTTTTTTTGTTCTCATCCGATGTGCATGATCATGTCTTGTCGTCTCCAGCATCTCATTTTGATATTGCATTTGATTATTAACAATGCTTTTTCCCTTCCTGGAGCCTCCCTCAAAAGAACATAAATTATGATCGAGCGACCGCTCGTCCGTCCCATCATTAGAAGAGGCACTGCCATCATAAGCATGAGAACTTCTAGTGGTTGGAGATTTAGTCAAATCTCCCGGTGAATCACTAATCTTCAAACCGATGTTATTGACTTCTGTATCATCAAATGTAGATGCAGACATTACACGGTTAAAGCTACAGCGAATATTTTCAGGTGAAGATGCACGATTATCAGATGTACCTACTTTAAGTTCACGAGGAGAAACACGTAAAATGCTTCTGTAAGGTGATGTTGGCGCTGCAATGGTTGCAGTGACCGGAGTACTTGTTTGCTGGGATCTATCTGGTCTATCCATGAAATACATGAAAGCAACAATTGAGGGAATCAGCAACACCAGACAACCCAAGAGACTTTCCCAGAGGATTTTGTTTGTCGTAACGTTGGATAGTGCTTTTTCCTCAGATTCAGGTTCATGGGTGATGCCTATTTCCATTCTATGACCATTAGCTGGGAGTGTGATGATGATGTTGTCTTTGAATCTCTCAGCTTTCAGCAATTTGACCTCATAGCGTGCAAAACCTCGAATGCCAAAATCATCTTTACTGATGGGAAGAATCATAATCAAATTTCGGTGATTCCAGTGAATTTCGACATCGATATTTCCCACGACGGTTATGTAAGTTTTGTTGGAGCTTGAAGTTAGATTCAGCTGCCTTCATATCTATTTTGGTTTTGTTGCTTTGCATTGACTCAAGATCATGACCAAGTTGAATATTTTTTTCATCATTAGGTCCTTCAAGTGAGCTCTTGTTGTCATGCGAATTGTCATGTGAATTCGACACTTCTACAAGATCCTTTTGCAGAAGACAGCAAAGAGAATTGACCCTTGACATAAGTGATATTTCGTCAGAATCTGTTGTAACATGATTGTCATTAAGGAGATGATGTGCAATGTACTCTAGCATTACATTGTAGTCCATTCTTTTAGCAGGAGATGATAGATTCCCTAAGGCAATTTCTTCCGAAAGGTGATGTTCAATGTGGCCAATAAAATCGCTCACTGACATGGACGGACGAAGCCCTGGCAGTTTTATTTGATCCCAGTTTTTTGGGCCTTTCGAATCAGCTTCAGAACTATTTATCACTTCTGAACTGGAAGAAGCTGCTTCACAAGGAATGTTGTCTAAGGTAAATGATGGTGACAGGGATGAGTTAGGAGATCCCATGTTTTGGAAACAAGGCGTTACTGATCCTTTGCTGTTGACTTGATCCAAATCAGATTTTTTTAGATTGTCATGGTTATCAAAAGCAAAATCAGAATGAGGAAAATCCAACTTTAACTCTGGCTGTTGGCTTAAATACTGAAGACGTTCGTCACACTGGATGAGCTTTTCAAAATGCTTGATCAACAATCCTTGTTCACATTGCAAAAAATGCTTCCTGGATTTGATAGCCTGTCCACCGGTAAAATCGGTCGCTGTTTGCCACAATGTATGCTTTCTAGGTTGAGGATTAGTCTCCCTAAAGAAAAGAGGTTGCCTAGCAACCACTATAGACAATGTGCTAGGTCCGTCCTCAGGACAATTTGCTTTAAGTGCAGTGTTGTCTGCCCATTGGATTTCAATTTTACTCTTCAGCTCACCCTCAAGAACTTCCCAAACAAGCTTCTATTTGGCAAAGTAACACTTCGCCACTAAATCACCCTCATGTTTTAAGGTATACTCCCATGAACCAATTCTTAAACTGTAGCTGGGAAATTCGAAGCCTTAAGCTTTTCAACAGGAGCCCGGCTCTCCTTTTTCACTCCAGAGTTTAGACTATCATCCTTTTCATTTGAAACAACCTTATCCCCATGAGAGAGCTTCGCTTGAATCAAATCTAACAGCGAATGGCTCTTTCTAAGGCATAAACCCAAAGGGCTAGGCTCATCAAGTATGTTATGATCTTGCGAAGGAAAACTGAAACATGAACCATTTGAACTACTCCATTGTTTGCAACGCTTGTTGAGAGGAGCATGTTCTTCTTCAAGCGAATCCTCGATCACAAAACTGACCTTCGATTCTGAAGCGTGATCCCTTAAACCCATAAAGCGTATAAGATTTAATTACTTGCATTTATGAAGGAAAACGAGGATTATTTCAAATTATATGTTGTGTTGGGTTGGAAAACATTGTGGAAATTCTTGAATATGAATGAAAAAAATTTCCAATGTAATGAAGAAATATGAATGAAAATTTTGAATATGAAATGTAGAATCTTGAATGTGAAATGGAGAATATAAATGTGAATGAAGAAATATGTATGGAATTTCTTTGAATTATGAATGAATGAGAAAATGAATATGCATGATGACCCAAAATAAAATATTTTGCACTTGACACATGATTTACTCTAAAGGGGGATGAAACTGGTAATAAGACAAATGACAGATGAATAATCACCTCGATGAAATTGGAACAAAAGATGAAACATGAGGTTCACTTGATTCTAACAAATGAAAGAGTTTTTTCAAATCTCGCATGGCTAAGGAGATTAATCATCTTATACCAAAAATCAAGAAACAAAGCCCAAAAGACAAACATGGACTGGTCGTGGTAGTAAGTCCAACAACTAATGTTTTTTTTGGATAGTACCATGACTAGATAGAATGGTCAAGAAGAAAGAATACAAACGAGTGATTGATGGGGAAAATTTTTCAGGGCCAAAATCGGGGTATGACAGTTGGGATACTTACTTTCTGATGATCGAGTTTACCTATAAAAACAGTTTCCACTCTAGTATTAGAATGACACCATTTAAGGCTTTGTATGGTAGAAGGTGTATGACACCTTTGTGTTGGTATGGTTCTGACGATAGTGTAGTGCTTAGGCCAGAGATTATTCAGTAGACTACTAAGAAGATCAAGATGATTCAGGAAAAGATGAAAACATCACAAAGCAGACAGAAAAGTTATAATGATAAGAGTAGGAAAACACTTGAGTTCTGAGAGTGAGAAATCATATGTTCTTGAGAGTCACTCCAATGAATGGTATTGGTCGTGCTTTGAAATTTCAAAAGCTCATGTCGCGTTCTATTGGCCCTTATCAGATTTTGAATAGAGTAAGAGAAGT